>NW_024581137.1:35770656-35844599 GCF_017639235.1 Corvus kubaryi
CTGTGTGGCTGCCGCCATCGCCGCTCCCGCAGCGCCGCGGCCGAGAGGGGCCGAGAGGGGCCGCGAGGGGCCGCGGCTTCCCGGGCGCGGGGAAGGACCCTGGGCCGGGCCGAGACGGCGGCGGGCGGCGGAGCGGGGTCACGGCGGCGCCATGGGGAAGCGGGATAACCGTGTGGTGAGTAACGTGGGCGGCTCGGCCGGGCCCCGGCGCGGAGGCCGTGGGGAGCCGGGCGTTGCCTCGGCCCGGGCAGGCCCGTCCGGCCGCCGCCGCGCTCCGACCGCCGGGAGGGGCAGAACGGGCCTCCGCGGGGGACAAGAGCGGCCCGGTGCCGGCGGGGCTGCCCGCGGCGGGCCAGAGGCTGCCGAGGGCCGGCTGGGTACGGGGCGCCGGGACTGGGGTCCGGCCGCGCTTGGGGCCCCGCCGGCGGGGGACAAAGGCGGGCCGTGCCCCGCGCCTCGCCCAGCCCGGCCCGGGGGCGCCCCGGGATCTGCCGGAGCCCGTGTGGGTGGGTTGTCCCTCCCTCGGCACGTGCTCGAGGCTCCCTGGCAGAACCTCTGATTGCCTTGTCAAATCCGGCAGCATCGTGACTGACGGCTGCGTTGTGATCTGTCGAGGGAAGGTGATTATAAGAGGCTGGCCTGGTCCGTACAAAAATAAAATGCTCCCAATGGGAGTTGCAGCACTCGCTGAAGTAGCTCTGATCCTTGTTAAGCCGCATTTCCTTAAACTTGGCGTTCGGCTGTACCTGAGAGATCTGAAATTGAGCTTTACGCAGCACTCTGCTGCCTCGGGAGCCAGCGCTCAGCAGGCAAAAAATGCACTTCTACACACCTGACTGCAGAGCCTGAGTTCATACATAGCTGAACAGTCATCCTTCCTCCTGTTTTTCTTTAAATATTTTTGTACCAGTTAGCCTTTCGCCTTCTACTCGTAATCATTTAGACATTGTAGGTTTGCTGCTGAATTTTATGACTAAACACAAATTGTGATCATAATACTTTTATTTTTTTCCCTTTCTCTGTTTCTTTCTCATATATGCTATGAGTTTGTACTCAGATCCATTCACATCTTTGCATACCTTGATGGAATAGTACAGTAATAGACATAATAATAGATGGCAAAGTCCCTTTGATTGCTTTATTGACCTATCAAAAAAATGGAGTCTACTAAGAAAGAGCTGACAGTGTATTAGGCTGGATCTATGACTGGATCTATGGTTGAAATGTACTGTAAGGTTTTCAGGTGTGTATTTATTTACTCTTAATTTTCTTTTAATGGGACAGCTGGGATATACCTACCAATGCCAGCAAGTCTTTATGTTCCTATATAAGGTTCATTATGCCCTCATGCTTTTAGTACACAGAAGTTATAATATAGGACCCTTTGCTCCTCATGTATGACCATAGAGATTTCTACTGTTATTTCTCTTCTGTTCTACTGTTACCTTCTTTTCTTTCTACTGTTACGTCCCTTCTTAAATACACCCACCATCGTTTTTGACTATTTGGAGATGGAAAATAACCATGCTTTTTTCACATCTACAGGGTACTTGCAAGGCAGTAATAGTATTGCTTGCCTAGAGAACCCTGCCTGACAGAAGGTGCCTTACACTTTTCATGAGCAAGGAAGCTATGCAGCAAATACCTTTGTTAATATCTGCTTGAGCAAACTGCTGAAAGAAGAAAATGAATGTGCAATTACTTCCTTTACTGAGGGTGTATTTCCATGCTCCTTCTAGCTAGTGACATGCAATTTGGCAAAGTCGTGTAAATACTTTTCAGAAATGTTTATTGGTGAAGTAATTCTTCATAAATAAACCTGGTTGAAATTATAAGAACATGTTTTAAGGCAGATTTCCTAATCGTGGAATATAGAGCAGTACACAGTCATTATGTACTTCCTGTGGTAAAGTTAAAGAAAGCCACTGAAGGAAGCTTCCTAGACAGTTATCCAGGGGCAGTTTGAGCAAGTACAAAATCAATATTTGACAGCTGTAGCCTCTTCTGCAGGTAGAGAGTTTTGTTGGGAGGTGGTGAGGTGTTCATTACTTGTAAGCTCTGGCAGCAAAGTAGCTGATTTTCATTTAAGAGCAGGAAGAGACCCCATTTTTTGGAAAGTAATTGTATAAGAGCTTTCAGATACAAATTTCTGAATGGTAACCAAAAGTCAATGTGCTCACTGGAGTAAACCAAGTATCATTATAATGGGTCTAATACATTGAAATTACCTTTGTTTAGTGAAAACAGTGTTCAAATAGTGCTGTCCTGCATTCCAAAAAGAGCTACTTTTCCACTCAAAGCTGAATTCAATTACAGAAGTTTTATTCATTTTCAGATTTTTAATGTGAAAGCCTTTCTAAGTGTTGTAACTACTGGAGGGCATACATCCATCTGCTACTTGTTTCACTTGGCATACCTCACTGTTTATTTGTCCATGTTACCCTTTTTGTGTGAAATAAAGCAACAAAGCAAAGCCCCAAGAAATGGCAGCAAATGTCACCCTTAGAGTTGCAAAGTCAACTTGAGTAAAAAAATGCTCCACTTGAAAGAGTAAAGAGTCCTTGGATTGCTTCAGAGTGGTCCAGCTGATGGATCTGAGCCAGACTTGAGTGGGCAGTGCTTCCTTCCAGCCAAATGCCCCATCCCAGGCAGAGCCTGGAGTGCCTCTTCCAGGACTAAATGTATCCCCAAGAGCTGAAGCCACCTGTCTGCTTGCAGTCCAGTCCAGAAACTCAGCACTGCTGTGGTCACTGCTTCTGCAGTGGGAGCAACAGGAGGGGAGGCAGCAGCTGCTGCTTCTGACAGCTTTCACAAATGCTCGCTTACTGTGCATGGTGTTTTCTGAATGCATGGTAAAAAGAAGTGTTGGACATATGAGATCTACACAGATGGTCAAATCTTTGCTTTGAATCTACAAAATGTTGTACTCTTTAAAAAATTGTCTCAGATTGGGCAACCAAAGCAAGTCATTTTTTTGGCTAATTTGATCTTTTTCTCATCTCCAAACTGAATAGTAAGAACAGTGTGTTATGTTCTGCAAAAGTGAAGTGTTGGGATGGCGTAGTGATAAAAGCCAATGAGATAAGGGGGTGTATGTACCTCCTTTTCACATGAACAAAAATACTGTTGACATAAATTATGGAAGAGTTTTTCCATTAACTGCTGAGGTGGATTATGAATTCTAAATTTTAATTTCATCTTTTATAGCACAAAGAGTATGCATGGGTTTGAAAGATGGAATACATCATAACATTGGTGTTATGTATGTTTGGGTTTTGTGGGTTTTTTCCTCCTTAAAATAGCCCTAAGTCACAGAATTTTGATACATGCATAATTGTAGCAAAGTACCACTGCTTGCTTGTTTTGGTGCAAGAAATTGCATGCAGAATTTAGTGACTCTCCGATCAGCAATTTTGAACAGAACTTTAAGGCAGAGCATCAGTTGTCCCAGAGAGTGAGCGCTGAAATTTAATTACATTTTCTATGTCCCAAGGAAGAATATTTCAGAAATCATACTATTCTTAGTTTACAAAATCATTGCTTAAGGAAGGGAATTATTGTAATGGTCTTTTTGTGGATCAATTCTTTCTGCAACAGTATAACTCCAGCTGAAAGCACTTAACTTTCTGCCAGCCTGAATCAACTCAGTTTAGCTAAATATTTCACATTCTTGGAAACAAGTCAGAATTCTTTTTCAGGGAGTGATAAAAAGTTTCTGTGAAGAACAAACAAGATATTTTGGTATCATAGTGTAACTGATGAATTTTGTATTTCTTTTTGTTGTTTCATACTCAAGGCTTATATGAATCCCATAGCTATGGCCAGAGCACGAGGTCCTGCCCCAAATTCAGGACCAACAATACAAGACTACTTGAACAGGCCAAGACCAACATGGTAAGCAGCAGTGCCTGTCTACCCTTTTGATCTTTTAAGTAAAAGATTTGTTCTCTCTTACTAAAATGTCACTGGTACCTACCTCCTCCCTAGAATATCCAGTAATAGATTTTGAAATATTCCTTGTCTCTGGCCAAGGTATTCTTTTCTAAACATGTATTCAATCTCCTCTTCCAAAAACAATAATATTTCATTTTGAAATGTGTATTTCTCATTTGTCTGTATTTTTTTGGCAACAGTTTCTCAGAAGAGGAGAATGTCATCTTACCTCTTTCACAAATTCTAATACCTAAACCTTGTAGATATATTTAATTTGTAATTAATGTCTAAAAGATTAATTAAAATTAATTAATCTCTAAAAGAACCATTTTGCTGGTGTATTCTCAGAATCCAGTTTACCCTACCCAACAAAACCATCACTTTGAGATATTATCAACAACTTCCTTTATGTTCAATCCCTTTGCCTGCCTTCATGAGACATTAGAGGACAATTTGCCTAATTGCAAAGTTAGCTTTAGATCTTTTGGAGGGATTTAACTACCGTACTTAAGTTATTAGGGTTAGGTTACCATATGTGTAACATCTAAGATGCTTTCGTTCTTCTCTTGAAAGTTCAACCAAGGGTAAACTTCAAAAAAACTCTACAAAAAAGTTAGACATTGAAGAAGGTATTTTTAATTGTAAAAATTGTGATCTTATCATCCTTTTCATACAGGGAAGAAGTGAAAGAGCAACTAGAAAAGAAAAAGAAAGGATCCAGGGCTTTGGCTGAGTTTGAAGAAAAGATGAATGAGGTTGGTAATGTTATTAGCTGTTAATACATGATTCTTTTTATCTAACATGCTGCTTCTGTTATCATTTACAGTATCAAGTAGCCATAATATTTCACTTCGCTCCAGCTTTTAATAACTATTTTGTTTCATTTATATTGGAAGTTGAGTTTACAACTTAACCAGTGAAGAGCTACATTCAGTTCAGAGAAAAAACTATATAAAACGTTTTTTAAATTGCTGGTGAATAAAACTTGACCTTGTTATAAATGTAAATACATTTATGCAAATGCATGTGCTTATATTAATAAATTAAACAGTGCATTTTCAGGCATGATAAACCAAAGTCTGCTGTGCTAATATTCACTTGTCTAAGGTCACAGAATCCAAATAGAGTGAGAAAAAAGTGCATTACTGGAAACAGATGTCTTTGGCAAGGAATATACATGTAGTATTATTATGGGAGAGGGCACAAAGAATGGCTTTCAGTCAGATAGGACTAGGAACTACTTGTTTTTCTCTTGTCCTAAGCTGATTACAACACGTGCTGGTTTCCTGATATAAATGCAGCTGTTCTGATGTTTGTGTTCTGGACCTACCTACCTGAAGATCAGCACAGTATTAGAAAGCTTCACATGTAATTCCTGTTGTATACAAGGGAGAAATTAGTATACAGTGAATTTAACTGTTTCTGTTCCTTCTTGGGTCCTGGTGTTTTGAGATAAGCTTCAGGCAGTAATCTTCATCATTGTGGGTAAGTTTCTGGTTGAAGTAGATTATGCTCCTCTTCCCTTACTGGAAGGGCATAGTACCCATAGTACTCCTGCTATACCTTTTTGCCTAAGAAGTTGTACCAGGATTTGGAGGGCCATGGGGTGCTCTTCTGAGAGGATCAGTTGTTCTGTGCTCTTGGTTTTAGCTTGGTGAGTTTGGTTTAGCATTCTATCATATTCCTTTCCTGATTTTACCTTTGGCTAATGCAAAATAAGTGAAATTGGCATGCATAGAAGCTAACAACCTTTCAGTGTGGTAGAAGGGTAGGAAGGGATGCAGGGAATCATGAAATGGTCATGAGTTATTCCTAAAGCTCCTAAGAACAAATCTCTGAATGCCTGGAAAGATCACAAGTCTCTGAATGAGGTGCTGTCTCCCCTATTTTGCTGACAGTTGTTGGACATGTGTGTTTAAAACATAACACTAGCACAGTCTTTAATGAAGCACAGGCTGTTGTGAGAGATGCCTCAGGTGGCTCTGGGTACCTGGTATATCAAAGTACACAACCCACAGGTGCTGCCTTGGTCCATGGAAGCACAGTTCACACAGCACTGCATCCTGCCTAATCTGCCATGTCCGTCAGCAGCACTGTTCAGCTCACTCACAGTTTGCTGACAAGGGGATCTGAGTATCACCCTGCGTTGCACAGGTTACTTGATTCCTGGTATTTCTGTCCCCTCAGCACGGTATGTGGATCATCATTGTTTTACCAATACAGTACCAATACAGCTTCATTGTGAGGATCAGAGTATAAAGAAGGGAGCACATGATGTGTCTGACAGTGCAGATTGAACCTAGCAGCCTTTCAGTTTGATGGGGGCAGGTTGGATGTTTCAGAGCTCATGAAGGGGACATTTCAGGTAACCCTAGAGACCAGATGGAGAATTGAAAAGGAGGAAGGAGAGGAGACTTTTATTCATTCATTCATTCAGTGTGCTTGGCCCAACAAAGTAAGAGCATTTCTATGAAGATGTGTATAGTAATTTGATATAATTATTGCTGACACCAACAAGGCCCAGAACAGATACTAGAGACACCCATACGTTGATGAAGGGCCAAGAGAAGTTGTCTTGAAGTTTTGTTTCAGGTGATTTTTAGAACTAAAACAAAATCACAGTTTTTCTGGTAGGGTACCTTGCTTTTCTAAAATGCTCTAGCAGGAACACTGTGATACAAAAGCACAAATACCATAATTGATGACCTTCAAGATAAACGGCAATCTCTTAAAACCAAGTAACTTCAACATTGAGGTATGAACTAACACTGTATTTTGATGAATATTAATCTTTTGTAAAATCAAGTGTATTACAGCTTTGGTTAACATTACGTATTGTTTACTTTCTGCGGGTTTTGTTAAAACTATAATGTCAGGTAGAGGAGAGGTTAAAAAAAAGCTGTTCAGAAATGACCCTCCTGTCACTGTTGTGTTTGGTTTTATTTTCAGAATTGGAGGAAAGAACTGGAAAAACACAGGGAGAAATTACTGGGTGGAAATGAGAGTTCCTCCAAAAAAAAAGAGGTAAGTTGCTTTCAGTTGCATATATTCTGTGTTTGGAATTGGATTTGTCATCAATGCTGCCAACACAGAATTTCATAAATACATTTTAAAAGCCAGCATCAAAATTTATATACCTAAATGCATGACAAAAGAAAATGATGCCAAAGTAACATTTGTTCTATTCTATTTTTAAGAAAAAGAAAAAGGAAAAGAAGAAATCTAATAGGGTGAGCAAAATTTTCAGTTTTCTGATCTTTTTTTGCTTTGGGGTTGTTCCTGTTTGTCATTTAAGTTCTCTTGGAAAGAGAAAGCATAGCTGTAATTTTGATTTTAGATGTTAAATTAACTTACTTTTATTTAGAAAGGGTTTTCTTGTACATTCAGTACAAGGAAAATTAAAGGGAGGAAAAGAGCATTAAATAGATATTATTAAATGAAAAATGTTAGAAGTGGTTTAGAAGTTTATTTAAGAAAAATCTATGTAAGACCAGCTTCTCAGAAGTAAAATTTTATTGGTTACACTTTGAAAATGAAGAACTTTTAAAGGGAGTGTTTGGATGGGCTTTTGAGTATTTGCCAGACAAAATGCTGCATCTCACAAGCTTCACTTTTTGTTGTGTTTGGTCAAGTTGTCTTCATCTTCCTCTTCTTCATCAAGCTCTGATTCTTCCAGCAGTTCATCTGATTCAGAAGATGAGGTAAGATCTAACTTATTGGAATCTATCATGTTTTGTTCATGAGGTTTATTTAAGACAGATTTTGGTAACATGTTTTAGAATATTCTTAGAGGGCCTGGTTTGGATAAGACCATTTAGTTTTTATGCATTTGGTACTTATGATAAAGTTGTGAATTTTAGACATATATATTTAATATATGTGTCTAAATATGATGTATTGATTCTATTATTATTAATATTAATGATTAATGTATTAATAATTAATAATATATTAATTAAATTAGTATATAATATATAACTATTTAATAGTTTCTATATGAGCACTACAGATTTTGGTGTCCTGGCTTGTAAAATGGATCCATTTTAACACTGAATTTCTCTTTTAATAGAATCCCCTATCTAATCATAAAAATGCAAAAATACCATTTTTACTTTCTAGCAAAAGTCTTCGTTACAAATAATCAGATTCTACATTACACACCTAAATAATAAACAGAATCTAGAGCACCTGGATTTTTCACCAGTTTGCATTTTTTCAATGCAGGAGAGTTATGAAGGTCCTCCACTAAAAGAATCAATTGTAGCGTACTTTATTCCTCAGGAGAACATTATAACATGTAGGAATTTGATGTTTCCTTTTCTTTACATTTAACATAAATCTTTAATTCTAATGAGAACAAATTCAAGTTTGTGTTTTTCCTTCTTTTTCTACAATACTTGTGGATAGGATAAAAAGCAAGGGAAGAAAAGAAGGAAAAAGAAGTATCGCTCCTCACGGAAATCTTCAGCAAGCACAACTTCAGAATCTGAGTCAGACAGCAAGGTAAATATGCAGGTGTGTTCTCTTGGCAAGTTTTCCTGGTTGGTGTTAAAAAAACATAAATAATTTTGACTTCAGCATTTTAATGTGGATTTTCATCTTGCACACTTAAAGCCGTGTATTCTCATTGAGCCTGAGCTGCACTTGTATCTTCCACATGCAGTGTGGAATCTGCCTCCACTGGCCACAATTCCTGGTGGAAATAATTTGATCTTTAGAAAATGAACATGGTTTATTCCAGCAATTTGTAGTCATTTTTCTGATTTCAGACGTACACAGCTTTTGTGCTGCTCGGATGTTTAGTTTTATACTACATTAACACTTAAAATGTTCTTTTGAATATGCAATTCAATTGAGCACTATCTCTGAAAATGCAGGTATTGCAGGATACCTGTGGCCAGAACATTACCTTTTTAAATATCTGAGTAGTTTCCTGTTGAAGAACTGAGCCTTTCCCAAATATATTAAATTGAAGTTGTTTTTTCCTTTTCTGAAGTATAGCAATATAGATACATGGGATTACTGAATGAACAAAAAAGTGAAGAAGATACATGAGGCAATTTGTTCTGTTATGTTAGCATTTTTCTGTCTTACACTATATAGTTACTGTACTTCTTGCTTAAATATTAATAATACAATGAGTTTTTAAGATTCTCTGTGTAGACTTTATCACAGGCTTTCACTGGAATTCCTGATCCAGTGGGATATAAATTGTAATGAATTACTGTTTGCAGACACCTATGAATTTGTGCTAATGGAAGGTTAAAAACTTTTGCTACATAAAGGGACCCAGAAATACCCTTACTGCAGAAAACTCTGGGGCAATACCTGCTTAACTTCATCTGATCAGCAGAGATGGACATAGATAAAGACTCCCAACTGTTACATGTTATATGTAGTTACAGAAGTGATAGCTGATATCCTTCCTACAGGCTCTCTAAGTTTCCCGCAAGGATGCTGTTACTTGATTCCATACAGACCTTCTCATGCTGCTGGATCAGGAAATCAGCAGCTGCATCGCAATTATAGCTTTTTATATTATTCTTGTCAAGTGCAAGGTAGAAAGGACAATCTTGAAGAATTACCTTCAATAGACATAAAAAAGCTATTGGTCAGACTGCTTTGGGGATTTCTTCCTTTTTCATGAAATGATTTTGTTGTGGTTTGTTTTCCTTTCTATTTAGGATAGCACAAAAAAGAAGAGGTCAAAGGAAGACTGTGAAAAAGAGAAGGTATTTTTATTCTTGAAATCCTTCGATCAGAACTGCATGTTGCATACATAATGGAGCTTTTGTTTTTAATATTGAATGCCTCACTTTACATCTATGGAAATTTTCTGTCCAAACCCACCCAGTCAGAAGGTATCCAGTGCACCCAATTTGAAGTAGACTTTTAGTTGGATTCAGCTCCTGTTTTAGTATATGTTCTTAGTGGAAACCACTGGATCTGTTCTTGTTACAAAGGTAAATCAAAACTGTATCTAATCTGCTAGAGCACATCAGCTGCATTCTAGTGTTTTGGGGTTTACCTTTAGCTGTCACATTGAGCTAAAAATATGTGTGATGGTATTTTCAGTGGCATACCTGGTAGGCTATTGGCTTGTTGCTGTAAATTAAGAAATAAAAGCAGAGGATCTCTTTATTTAAATGTAGTCATAATTATAGATACTGTACTTACAACAGCTTTGGAGAATTGCAGAGAAAAATGTATTTGCGTAAGAAAAACTACCTTATTCTGTCATTTCTCTAAGCATGAAAATCCTCTCTCCTTCCCACCACCACACCATTTTGTACACTCATCCATTATCTTTAACGTAAACAATCTAACTGACTTCAATTTTAGTTATTCATACAGTATGGGTAAACTAAAAATGCTTTCAGAGTCCATCCTAGTCTTTCTCTCCAGTTACCTTTCTTATCATGTTGGCCTCTACTGCTCCGGTCAATAGTATTGACTTCAGTGTACAAATTCTCCATTGCACAAGGCAGATGTTTTGATTTTCCCCCCGCCCTGCTCCTGCTTCTATTTTACAGTGTCCATTTCCCATCTCATCCTTTTGAATGGCTTCTCTTTGAAGACCAAGTATCTACCATAGTCCCTTATTGTAGCACTACTTTCACACATCTGAAAGCAAAGGGTATTTGGGGACTAGAGGTCTTTCTTCCCCTACCTGCAGATCCCCCATATGTCAGATGGGCTGCATCCTGTGCACTTTCCATGAGTTCTTTTGGGAAGTTTCTGGTCTTAGAAATTGAGTGAGAGAAAGTACCTTCAGTCTTAGGAACACGTTGCCTTGTCCAGAGCAACGGAAGTACAGGGAGCAGAAAAGTAACTCATCAGAACAATCTCACACAGCATCAAAATGTTTTAGAAACTATCCTTTAAATGCACTGGAATTAAATATGATGTGTTACAAGTACAGCTGGCAGGGACAGCTTGTGGTTCAACACATACACAGAGGGAGCTTTTTCTTTCATGAACAAAGCAAGAGTCTGAAGCTACAGTGTTTGTATGTATACATTGAGACATCTTCTGTTACTCATTATTTAAAAGTGATGAAACGTTTTATTTTCAAATGCTTACTTCTTCATGTGTTATTACTTAAAATAAGAGACTATTTTTCCTCTCACTTTTAGAAAGTTGCTGTATCTTGGTAACAAGGAAAAGGAATATACAGAAAATTATTATTTTCACTTAACAGTTTGGTAGGGTAGTTTGATGATGATGGGTAACTAGTTTAATGTCAATAATACTTTAAAATATTTCACAACTTAGAAGTGATATTTCAATCTTAAATTTTAAGCAGAAGTTTTATAAAATTTGAAAGGTCTGTCTTCATTCACAAATACGTTATTTTGTGTAGGAAGGTAAAAATCATCACAGGAAAAGGAAGAAAGCAGATCGTGGTGATGGACCTTTATCGTCAGAATCTGTGTCTGAATCGGATCAGACAGAGGAGGTCAGTGTGAATCCTCAGTTTCCGATGTTACAGTGCTTGTAGCTTACTGATTTATATCAGTGAATGATGAACTAGCTTAGATTTAATACATTGTAGAAAGGTTCTGCTCTGTACAGGTGAATTGAAGTGTGCAGTGCACTCAAAGTTTTTCGTAGTTTTCCTTTTAAAATAAACTTTCAAGGGTTGTTTAGCTTCTATCACCTACAAGTAATTTTGAATTAATTTTCTTGAGAATCAACTTTTTATGGATGCTACATTTGGTTGAATTTTCTTTAGGTGCAAGCGAAAAAGAAGAAAAGCAATGAGGAAAAGGAGAAAACAGCAAGTATCCCTCTTACTCATACTGTAGTTTTAGCATATAAATACTCTGTACTCGGTTAATTTCCAGTTTCACATTTTTCACTAATATAAATGTTTATAGCAATAGTCTGCTGTTGCATTTAAATTAACAGTTTCTCTGTTTACTTGCTGAAGTCACTTTTTCAATTGTTGAAGAAGAATTTGTCACTCTTTTACCTATATGTGATTTGAGATTTATACAACTTTAACACTTACTGTAGAATATATTTTATTCTGTATCAACCTCCTAGAACGACTAATACCTGTGTGGTACCAAGTAGGGGAGCAGTTTGCCACACAGACATATATATCAGTGCTGTTCCTTCGTTAACATTGTGTGTAATTCCTTGGTAAGCCTTCTTTGCCACCATGGAAGGGGCCTTAGGACATAATTGCTGCAACATCTACGCCATAATAACTCTTCCCCCGACCAAATAAAGAGCTACCAGCAACTTCTCTTTTTTCAATTTTTTTTTATTTGTATCTGTTGGTAAAAGTGAGAGGAAGGTTCAGTAGTGATTTATATAGAATCCAGATTTACCACATGTACCTGAGGTTCCTCAGTTAGTATAGTGGATTTGGGATCCTAAATGCCCGCTTGAGATGTCTGGGTATCTGTCTCCCCTGTCAGCAGCAGTGTTCCTTATTAGGCATCTCAGTTGTCGAGATGAGGTAGGGCAAAGGGGAGGTCTACATTAGTCACCTAAAAATACAGGCATAGGAATATCAGTGGTACACATTTTTCCGTGGAACTTGTTTGTATTATCAGACTCATATGAACCGTTTGCCGTGACATTTCTAGTGATTGCATATGGTCTTTTTCATACTAGACTTGTACATGTAAGGATTATGTATAAAACAAAGCTTTAATACCGATTGTTTCATTTTTGTAATGCCACACCTATTTGAGAATTTCAGTTGAAATTCTGCTTGCAAAAAGACAAGATTGCATCTCTTAGCTTCTGTATTACAGTGATCAGCATACTACCTTCAGGACTGAGTCCAGTAGGGTTAATTTGAGTGTATTTATATTTACAGTTGAGATCATAATTGTTTTATTTTAAACAAAATACAAGTGATAGCCTAGCCAAGTGCAGTTGAGCTATTTAATGGTACACAGTGAATTTAGGCGCTTACTTTAAAATCTGTAAACATCCTAGTTATTCCCAAATACGTAAGATGTCACTACCGGTCACAGCACTTCCTTATTACTTTCTCAGTAATCTATAATGCTCTGAAAATCATTTAAAATATTAAAAAATGTAATAGTGATGGTGATGAGAGGTGTGAAATAGCCATACTGTAGTGGAGATAAATTTAAATTGAAGGCTGCTCATAATAGTGAAAATTGCTGGGTAAAGTATTTCTTTTGTGATTTCTCAATAGGCTTCTGTAGAAATCTCTTTTGAAGCATCTTTCAAAAGATACCCTTTCTGTGCTCTCATTTTGCATTAGCAGAATGTAATAGTAATTGCATTATATGATAACTTCCTTTTTTTTTTTTTTTAGGATAAAACAAAAAAGAGAAAGAAGCACAAGAAACATGGTAAAAAGAAGAAAAAGAAGTCTGCTGGTTCAAATTCGGATTCAGAATAATATTTTAAAGCAACGTGAGACTATCAACAGAAGTGCAATGACTAAAGGAAACTTAAACTGTGAAATGACAGCAAACTTTACCAAACTGCATGAGTTTTCCTGTGTTTTAGAAATATTCCTAATCTTTCAGTAGCCATCCAGATATGCAGCTGTGCTGGGGAAGACCATTGTTATTGCCTACTGCTTAATACATGAGGTACAACTTCTATAAAATTCCAGTAAGCAGTGTTAGATGTTTGAGACAAGATGAGATGGTAGGCCAGCTGAGGTATAAAATATTGGAAAATAAGAGAGATAAACTTTTTAGATAGTTAAAATAGTCTTTTAAAGCATTAGTAATAGTCTTTATTTGTAAATCAGGACAAATTAAATCCCAAGTTCATCCTGCAGGTTAATATTATGCATAAACTACTACAAGCTGGTGTCTGCTAATGGAAAATTAACATTTAAAAGGCTGCCTTTGTAGAAATGTGTATCATCTGCCCCATTACCGTCTCCATGCATATGTGAAAGGGAATGCTACCATTTTGGCTACCTGAACTGGGTGCCTTTCCCTTTGATTCTTGCAAATCTCTGCTGTTTTTAATCCGTGCATCTCTGCATTCCTGGGAAGCTAGAGCTATTGTCAGCAGCCTTTTCTGAATAAGCAGTTTTGAGCTTCCGAGCATGTGCTTCTGCATTAAGCAAGAGCAATGACATTTTGCAGTATAACTGACAGTCAAAACCTGAAGATTTTACCTCTGCTTCTTTGAAATGGCGATAGACCTTTGCTAGTAAATATGCGTATTTCATTTAATGTAATTTTGGTTTAATTGAAAACTTCTTGCAAACACTGGTAGCTTTCTTTGCATTATCTTTAGAATTGTTTTGCATGATTTGTACCATTTTTAAATTAACAAAATGCAGGTAATCATTTGTTGTAACCAGTTCTTTGAATTACATTTTACATGCAGAGTTTCATGTATGTATTTAGTTATAGTTAAGTTCATTGCTGTGTTTAAGTGCACACTTGCTGAAGTTATTTAGCATGTAAAAAGCAGGGTTTTGATACTTTAACAGCTTCATATTGAAGCTGATTTTACTCTAAGCAAGTTCAGTGGCAGATCTGTTATGTGACGTGTCTTGTTAGATAAAAAAACTACTGCCAGAATCTCATTAAAGATACTGTTTAAACAGTTTGTATTTATATTTTTGTACTTGAGGGCTACAGAATGTTGATCTAAGTCATAAAGCTGTTTTACTTTAGTTTAGTTGCTTTAGATAACTGAAAAAAAGCTTTTTTAAATTACATGTGCACACAAGAAAACACAAGCAACCATTTGATTTTAGTTTACATGAAATTCTCACTCTATCTTCCATTGAAATACTGGTTGCTGGGCCTTCTGTTAGTCTTTAACAAATGCCCATCCATCCCAGGTAGTCAAATACAGATTTTTGATCCACCCCTTCTTTCCATTGCACAGGTGCTAACTTAGAACTTACCTCTATTGCATACAGATGTTTCAAGTGTTACGTTGCCAAGAATTTCAAGACTTTTAAGACATTGATTATTAGTCTGAAAACCCTAACTAAAATCTGTGGGAGAAAGATGATTTCATTCTGCCATTGTACAGAGAAATTGTCTTCAAGTTCTTGGGAAAATACAGCCATTCAGTTGCAGCAATGTGCATCTAAACAATAGTAATATTTTCATTGACTATTTTATACTCTTGGGCTTGATGTTACCAATTCTAAACACTTTTGTCGGTGAGGTTGAAATAAAGGCAAGATACAGTGAACAGGGGGGTTTGATTTAGGGTTTGTGTTTAGTTTTGTTGGGGTTGTTTTCCTTTTAAGTTGTGGTGTTGCAGTTTTGGTAAAAGAACTTGTAATGAACCATAGCATAAATGCTCTGTCCTGTGTGATACCTTATTTGACTTTTACACAACCACCTGCCACAGAAAGAAATAAAAATGGAAATGAGACCCAGTCTTCCAAATACTTAAGCCAGTATATAATTTTAATTGTGTGACTGTAACTATCTGTTCTGCTCAGCTGTAGCCTTCAAGTGCTGCTGTCATGCTTGGGAAGGGGTGTAACTGCTTAAGGGCTTACGGGCTTTGTCAGTTCACTACAAAGCTGCTTTGGTACTGAAAGGGAAGTGGTTCAGTTTGCAGTAGCTTAACAAATACGTTGAGTCTCCTCTTACATCGCCTTTTTCCTGAAGGAAAGGTGGGGGGCTGGTCTCAGCTTTCCCGATGTGCCCACGCCGATGTCGGGTCTTGCGTGGTACCTACACCCACATTCCAAGTTTCAGCAGAGGGACAAAGTAGAAAACGAGCAGTGTCGGAGTAAGAGTGATTTAATATATTTTTGCCTTCTGACAGCCGATGAACAAGCACTATTTATTGTATGTTGTATTTAACTTTTAGTTCTTTTTTTCCCCCCAGAAGTATTTTTAGTGAAATGCAGTTATTTTAGTTTTTACAGCTGCAGTTTTTTAAAATGCGTGTTAAGACTTGATCTTTGTTTTGCCTGCGTGTGTTTACGTACGACCCGCCCGTGCGGCCCAGCGGCACCGCGAGGCCGCGGCCGCCCCCCCCGCGTTGCCAGGGCAGCGGCGGCGGGACCGGCTCCCGGCCGCCATGAGCAGGAAGGGGGTGAAGCTGCTGGTGGACTCGCTGACCCGATCCTCCAAGCACTGTGAGTCTCCCCCGGACCGCAGGAGCCGCGCTGCCGCCGCCCGGCCGCCCCCCGTTGTGGCCATTCTCATCGCCTGTGGCCCTGTTCGCCTCCGACGGGAGGCACTTTCCCGGCGCCCCCGTGGGAACAGCGGGTGGGGCGGGGGGGATCGCTGTCACGACCCTGGTGTATGCCTGTGCTTGCCTCGTGTTTCACCAGTATGACTTACAACCTGTTTCCTTGTGTTTGGGCCGGACAGTTAACAAAAGCGAAGTGGAATGTCTGGTCAATCTCTTCGACACGCTGGTGGCCAAGGCCAGAAGCGACTTTGCTGGGGTCGGCTTTAACCGCGTCGTGTTCCGAGACACCCTGCACAGCGCCTTTGGCATGACGGATGACGTGGTGTTGGACCGAGGTGAGGCGGACACAGCTCTGAACGCCACGGAAGGGGTTGGGATTACGCTGCCGACCTCATGAGTGCGTCCGTACCAAACAGCGCCGTCTCATCCCGGCCAGGACAGCAAAGGAGGAGTTACGCTCAGGGGCTGTTGAGAAAATGACATCTTTTCTTTCTTTATGCGGAATAGTTTTTCCTTAGTTCAGGAGAGTTCACGCTCTATTTCGAGGCAGACCAGCCAGAGGCAGTTGTGCTGCCCTGTGGCTGTTTCTATCGCAGTCGCTGTAGTGTCGTGACAGAAGAGGGCAGCGTTGTGGCACTTTCCTCTTTTCTCCGGTGGTTCCACCGGGAGCTGCGGTCGCTGATGGGGGACAGCTCTAGCTCAGGCTTGGAAGTCCCAGTAAGGCGTTCTATTACAGCCGGTGACTTTGGGAATAGAGGCTCTGTGAACAGCATTGAAGGGGCTGGGCAGATAGTACAAGGAAATGAGAGTAAGGAGCCAAATAACTCGTTGAAAATATAGTGATTTCACAGATTGGTAACGAGGGACACGTTTACGGTCACTGGGAGAGTTGAAGGAATGATCTCTGATGTAGAGGTGTCCAGAGGAGTATGCAGAGCAGGCATGAGTCTGCTGTTTAAGTCTTGGGCTGCCAAGAGCCACCCCTTGGTTCAGCTTTCTCCATCTCTCTAGCAGGAGAGCTATTTACATGCCATAAAAGAAAAACTTGTTGAAATTTTATGGAGCAAGTCAAGTGTATCTTGGAAGATACCTTACATTACCTTATACATTCTTAAAAATTATTTTAATGTTTACATGCAAAGGGGTTGATTTCAGTTTGCAAAAGCAAACCTATTGTCTTCTAAGTAAAAAATGCTTGGCTCTGCATGAAGAGGTGTTCCTTCAGCCAACTTACTAATTAATATTCTAAAATACAAATTATTATAGGTGCTAGTCAATGGTTTGAGTTCCATCTGGAATTTGAAATACTGTATTACAGGCTGTATGAATAGTGAAGCTGTGAGATTGAAAGTTGCTTAGGGAAGGGAAAAGAAAAATATTTTGTTATATGACAGGAGGTTATTTTTCTTTGTGTATTTAATATATATTGTTTCTAAGATTACTTTCTCCAAGACTTTCTGAGACAAAAGCTAGTAATTTAAATTAATTAATCTGTATGCAGAATTATCCCTTATTTTAAGGGATATTGGTTTGTTTGCTTTACATCTGGATGGAAGCATACTTCCTGTAGTTGTTTAAGTCAGGAAGGCAACGGATCAAACAAAATGTCTTAGCAGGCAGGATTCTGGAGTGGAAGATCAATAAACTGAAAGGCAGAATCCCTTTTATTGTTACATCTTAGAGTCAAAAAGGGTAATCATACCTTGGTGAAAGCAGACAAACATCATAAGAAAAAAGATAATTTATAATTTTATTTGATTAAAGAAAACATCCTTTTTTTGTGTTTCCCTATTAAATAAATTTATCTGATACACTTCCTAGTGTTCAGCATTTTTGATAGAGACAACGATGGCTGCATCACTGTGGTGGAATGGGTGGAAGGCTTAGAGGTGTTACTTCGGGGGACACTGGATGAGAAGATAAAATGTAAGATTGATCTGTGTGCTGATATTTAGTAGTAATGATTGAATTCACGACAAATAACACATTGCTTTTGTTAGAATTTAGTAGTTACTCTTATAAAGTACTTGGTAATTGAAAAGTTTTCTTCTGTATAGTTTAATGCAACTGAGTTCTGAAATGGCTTCTCTGAGACAGTTTTTTTCTGTGTAAACTGCTGTTACCACAGCCACCACCTTATTTTGTTGCTTCCAAAGTCTTGCATTTGAACTGAAGTTTGTTCTACAGCGTACAGTTTTGCCAAAATACGTTTTTGTATTCACACACAAAATTAGAAAGAAGCAGATGTATTTCTAGCATGGTTTTGGCTAATTAGCAGTCTCAGGCCAATCAAGACTAGTGCGAACATTCATTTACTGGCCTAGTGGGGACACAGCAGCAGTTCCATTAACTCCAGCAGTTCTTCAGCTTTAAAGCATAGATAGAAAAACTGTAAGATGGTAATGAGAACCTCCACAATAATAATAGAGAAAGATGGAGGAGAAAAAATAGCAAGAAGTCTAGAATCTTAAGCAGCAGGGAAAAAAAGAAGGCATGTGGGGCAAAAAAAATCACAATAGAAAAAGGAGAATGACAGCATGTTTTTTCCATAGTTCCCAGGTTGCAGCTTTAGCCGTCCCTACTACACTATATCAATTCATCTGGAAGTGGTCAGGGATGTTGCAGCATTAGGTTGTGTGCCCAGGGTGTAATTCAGTGTGTCAGTACAACTACAAACAGTAAAATAGGCATTCCTGCTGTAAGCACTATAAAAGATGCTGGTGGGTAGTGATGCACCGTGTTGTCTTGTCAGAAATATTTGCCAGGAGTGTTTCAGCACATGTATGATAAATTTGGCTCAGTTGATAATGCTGTACAACATACAATTCACATTTCTATATATAGGTAACAGCTTTAATGGTATGTGATTATAGTTTGTAATCAACTTGAAATTTATTTGTATTTCAAAAGACTGTTTTCAAGTTTATGACCTGAATGGTGATGGATACATTTCGAGAGAGGAAATGTTTCAAATGCTGAAAAACAGCCTTCTCATACAATCAGCAGATGAAGAGCCTGATGAGGGAATTAAGGACTTGGTAGAGATAGCACTGAAGAAAATGGCAAGTACTTATTGTGATACTTGAGTGTCTTTCAAACATGCACTAACCAATACTTAAAACGTTTCTGTGAGGTAACAAAATATGGTGTCTGTTTTACAGTGGGATTCTGCAAGTCTCCTGAGGAGCGCCAGAAATATAATCCCAATCCAATGAGTCCCAGTCCAGTATTCTCATACGAAACTATTAATTTAGTACATGAATGTGCTATAAACTTTATGTATAAACTAGCATGTGTATATGTGCATGCCCAGTCAAAGCAAAAACCCAGTCAGAAGTAGAAAATTCAAAAGTGTAAACTGCATTTATTCCATCAGTACGGGCATCTGCAGTAGCTTCATCTTTAAATATCTTTGTGTTTTATCAATTGATCATGAAACGTCTTTATCCAGTTTATGTATTCGATAAGAATAGTAAACTCAAGGTTATTGTGAAGCTTGTTTTACAGTGCTTAATCTAGAATATCAGATGAGCCAGGGACTGTCTGTCAATGTCTTAATCAAATCAAGATATATACTCTCCCGTACTTTTGTGGTGGTCAAAAATGTTCACTTAAAACCAGATCTTGCATCCCAACTTTTATTTAAGCCTATCTTTTCAACTTTTCAACCCCACCCTTTTGCCTTAGGTAGAGGCAAGTCATATAAATCTTTTCTGAGCAGAAACTGATGATCCCCAATTTGCAAATCAAACTAAAAATAGAATCCATGTTCTTTAAAGACCTGTTAAACAAAACTACAAGTAATAACCCTTTGCTGAAGTGTTCCCTTCCTTTTGTAGGACCATGATCACGATGGCAAGCTTTCTTTTACAGACTTTGAAAAAGCAGTCAGAGATGAAAACCTTCTCTTAGAAGCCTTTGGACCGTGTTTGCCAGACATAAAGGTACGTTAACCTGGAGTTCAAAAAAAACTACACAAGCCAGTTCCTTAGACACTTGCACCAATCCTGTGAATGTCAGCATGGGGCATCTTAGGCCAGTGTTGGGTTCATCCTCTCAGTGCCAGTTCTGCTGCCCAAAGGTGGCCCCTGAGCACTCCCACTCCAGGTTTATTGCAACACAATGCTGCAGATACTAATCTCATCACCAAGGGAAATTTCAGTCCTTTACATTGTCATCCCAGTCTCTAGCATTCCATCCACTTTATCTCATGCTGCAGCTGGGCCTTCTTGCCCTCCATGCCAGATCATTCCTTGGTCATAATTCCTACTGCTGAGCAGTTAAAATTTTAATTTCCCCTTCAGCTGTAACTTAGAATGTTCTGACTGGTCTGCCAGTGATGACACCATTAATGCTACAGATTTACCTTTTCTAAGCTAAAAAGCAAGAGATTGTCTTCATTGCATACAGATTTCAGTTCAGTACCTTTCAGTTCAGTACCTTTTCTGACTAAATAGAAATCCTTTAGTTAATTGAAAATTAACTTTTTTCCTCTTTTTTTTTTTTTTTTTTTTTTTTTTTAACAGAGCAGTATGTCATTTGAGCAGAAAATTTTCCGGGCAAACTCCTAAATAGTAACTCCAAGTTGCAACTCCATTGTTGAATACTGTTAAAAGGGGTCTTCGTCTTCACCATTCTTCGTGATCTAGTAAAAACAGTAATAGCTTCAAGTTGCTCCTGTGTTTCAGTATTCCTTTGCTGTAAAAGCTATTGAATAAATAGAATTTACTTCTGTAACTCTACCTAGAGTCCTTCTGTGAGTTACGAAATATTTAACAATATGAGGTACACAGGACAACACTGCAACAACAATACAGTACATTGGTTTCTTCATTCCAAGTAACAAATTGATACAATTTTTAACAGTGAATCACTGGGAAATATGGTATAAAGGAAGTTTTATTTTTTACATAAAAAAATAAGTATTTTAAACTATATTCTTTACAAAAGGACTGATGGAAGATGCTGCCAGCAGTATCTATATTCTTCTTCTCTGCTTTACAGGTGGTTTGGGTGAGCTGCTCTCTGGCTTTTCCACAGATGATGTTGAAACAGAATCTGCTACCTAAATTGGAGGGGAAAAAATTTAGTAACCTGTAACCATTACTTTTTTTATGCTCATTTTAGAGTAAGGCCACATCTCCAAGATTTGAGTATTGGGAGGGATTTATTACTATCATCACACTTGTATTGAATTTTCCTGCTGACTAGAGGAAACAAGTAACACCAAAGGCATGACTAAACGCAAGAGAGGTAAAACTTAGAAGACTTAGCACTACCTTTTTTGTATTTAACTACATAAATTGATTTCAGATATGCTCAGTGATAGAGCATTACATATGTCATTTCCCTTCTTCCTACCAGAGGTGTTTTCAAGCAAGGTTTAATGTGTTTTTTAAACTCAGGTATTTCAGGAAAGATAAGGAAAGCAGAAATGCGCACTTTGACATGTATTTTAGAAATGTATTTAATGTAAGTGGTGCTTACTTATAAAATAAGCACTTTCAAATCAATCTAATTAGTCATAGTCAAGGGAGTTTTTTCATATCTTAATTTAAATGAGATGTTCTATCAGGAATGTTTGACCTGCTAATTGATTTAATATCCTCCATAAAAGGCTATATAGCTTAACACGTGCTTCTCAGCATGGAATTAATGATTCTGTACAGCTTTTAATGGCATAAGATGTTGAAGCATAATGACACTGAACTCTGACTTCCATTATTCTCCTTTCAGAAACCAGATACAAGTAGCACAGCAGAGTCAGCAGGACTACCTGCAAAGTTATCATGACTCCACATGTGGGGAAAAAAAAAAGTGGTTTACTAAAAATCATTTAAGATCATGCTCTGACATTTTTACTTTCTCAAGTATAGTGTAAGAGGTCTGGAATAGAATTCCCTGCTATATTTGAGACTGTGAAAGAGTCAAATAGTAAGAGCTTTAAGTGGCAGATAAACTGATAATAATGAGTAAATGCTGAATAAAGCTGAAAGTCACTATTTTTATGGATAACAAGCACCTATGTTTGAACTATCAGAACTTCAAGAAACCATACCTCTTTCAGTTTATTTCGAATTAATGTAGCTGAAGTATTCAAAGACTCATCATCCATATCCACTTTAGGTATTTCTGGTAGTTGTGGACCAATAACAACTTCAGTATTGTCCTCACTTGTTCCAATGAGGGAAAACTTGTTACCTTCTTCTCTCTTCCTCTTACGTTCTTGCAGGTGAGTTGTACGAGGCATAAACCTGTCAATTCCATTGTAAGCTGGAACCATTCTTTGCTGCATTAAGGAAGCTGGTGGAGTGTGTCCTCCTGGATGTACATTTGGAGTTAAAGATGTGTTTTGACCAAAGTACGCAGAAATGTCAGCACAATTGTTATCATAGTGCGGGGATGTTAACAGGCTCTGATTCTGATTCCCAGATGGATACGCCATGTTGTGGGATACCCCAGGAGAACTTGTAAAGCAGGATGGATCCCAGTTACTGGCTACATGTGATTCTGATGTACTCCATGGACAGTCATGCTCAGAGTTCTTTGAGGCTGTCTTCTTAGGGCCCTCTACTTTCTTCAACACAAAGCAATCTTTAAAACAACAACAAAAAAAGCACCCTCACTACTTCATGTCATTATTAGTTCTAACACCCAAGAACAAAACTTTAATATAAATGCAGAAACAGTATCAGTGATATTTGATTCCCAGCTACCTTTCTGTGATTTTTTTTTAAGCTTGAAATTTAACAAATTCAAGTTTCAAACCAGTTTTCCAGTCTAGTGCCTTTGCTGGTTTGTAGCATTGAAAAAACCCAGATGTTTAGATGTTAAAAATCAGTGGCTTTACTTGCTTTAAATATCCCTATGCAATGAGTAATGATACCCAAGTATGTAAGCACAAGAAAGGAGAAGCTTGTGCTCAGCAATTTGCTTATTCCTCAGCTTGCCCAGCCTTCAGTGTTGCCTGGGAACTCTACAGTACAGGAGCCTTTGTAAACACAGTCCATTCTTAACATTCCCCCAGTGCAAATATGTGGGCTGGAGAAAATTTTTTTTAAGGTTCTGATATAGCCATCTTCCTTCCAAAACTGTCCCTTTGGCATGCCTGAGGAGGCTGGAACAAGGGTGAAAATGTGATCCCAAATTTCCTGCCAGGGCTTTAAACTTCTGGTAACAGTTTGAAAGAAAACAAGAAGTGAAGGAAATACTTCAATATTAAAGCTTAAGCATTTCATTATTTTAGTCTTAATCAAAGCTAAAAAATTACTTTGAAAAGGATATACTTCTCTAAATACTGAGAGATGTCTCCCTGTAAACATACTTAAAATGCATCTGTATTGGGTTTGGATGGCCTGGTTTTTTGTAGCATGGGGGCTACAGGGGTGGCTTCTGTGAGAAGCTGCTAGAAGCTTCCTCAGCATCTGGCAGAGCAAATCCGTGGTGGCTCCAAAGATGGATGTGCTGCTGACCAAGGCTGGGCCAATTAGAAATGGTGGTAATGCCTCTGTGGGAACAGATTTATGAAGATAAACAAAAACTGGTTGCAGAGTTGTAACTGCAGCCAGAGAAGAGCAGAGCAAGAACATGACAGAAACAGCCCTGCAGGTGCCAAGGTCAGGGAAGAAGGAGGGGGAGGAGGTGCTGCAGGCACCAGAGTTGAGGTTTTCCTGCAGCCCATGCTGATGATCATGGCGAAGCAGCTGTGCCCCTGCAGCCCATGGAGGGCCGTGGGGATGCAGCGACCCACCCACAGCCCGTGGAGGAGCCCCACGCTGGAGCATGGGGCTCCCAGGCTGGAGCAGCCTGTCCTTGGAGGACTGCACCCCATGGAAGAGTGACCCATGCTGCAGCAGTTTGGGGAGGACTGTTGCCCATGGGATGGACTCGTGTCGCAGCAGGTCACAGGGAACTGTTGCTCGTGAGATGAAGTCACGTTCGAGAAGTTTGAGAAGAACTGTCTCCCGTGGGAGGGACCCCACGGTGCAGCAGGGGAAGGACTCCTCTCCCTGAGCAGTGGGAGAAGCCACGGGTGATGAACTGACCATAACCCTCATTCCCTGTCTCCTTGTGCTGCTGGGGTAGGAGGTAGAGCTGGAAGAAGGCAGGGCTGGGGGAAAGGTGTTTATATGGGCTTATTTTACTTCTCATTATCCTGCTCTGATTTTGTTAGCAATAAATTCACTTTGTATCTCTAATTAGAGCCTGTTTTGCCCTCGATGGTATTTGACGAGCGATCTCTCTCCTGGTCCTTATCTCAACCCATGAACCCTTCATTAAATTTTCTCTCCTCTGTCCAGTTTGTGGGGGGTGGTGAGTGAGCGGCTTTGGTGGGTGCCTGGCACCTGGCCAGCACCAACCCACTACAGCATCTTTAAAAGAGGTAGGTAAAAACCATTTTCTTTAACGGGCACTTTAGCCAAAACCCCACCCACCCCTGAAGAATGTTAAGATTTTATAGGAAATGTAAACACAAACCTCTTTGATTTGTTGCTTTTGCTATGTACTTTCTTCTATCCTGCAACTTCTCTCTAGTTTCTTGGACTGTTTCAAATTCTGGAGCATAGCACACATGCAGCAAACTACCAAAGAAACTTCGTTCATCCATTTTTTTCTTGGCCACCCTGAAGGGAATTAAATTGTATTGGGAAAACTGAGGGTTTTACTCCAACTCTCTAGAAACTTAACACATTTCAAGTACAGAAGTTGTAAAGATATTGCCCTGTCCAATACCTTGCACACTGCAGTTTTTTGAATTTTATGAGATACACTTCAGTAAATTGCTCTGCTGGATATTCATCTAGAGCATGATACTCATCAATGGCACCATACAATGCAAATTGTTCAACTAATTCCTTCATAACACCTAATGCAGGAACTCCTTGTATCAGTAAATAGCGAGATTCCAAGTTGATAGTGTAAACCTGAAAAAAAATAAAAACAAAAAGTATTCAAAAATGTTCCCATTCTTGCTTTATTGCAAAAGGCAGGCATTTCTCCATGTTTTCTGTTGTTCTCCAAATCCTCTCATGATGCTGAAAACCCCTATGTACTCTGATTTGCAGGGCAGTAAGCACATGGTTATTTGGGACCTCTTCATCCCTGAGCAAGAGCTCAAGCTTCTCAAGAACAGTAAAACATGAGACTTGACTTTTCTGCACAAGGTCAGAGTACTACTGCCAGTTGCTGAGTAAAATCTCTTAAGTCACTGGCCAACTTCCATGCAAGACATGCTAGTAACCAGTTCATAGGAGGAACTGCCAAAATACAGAAAAAACCACTGGGTTAGGCAGAGAAGTCGTGCAGATGAAGCAAAGTGCTTTTTCCCACACAGGGAGTTAAAAAACAATTCCCACAATTCCCTGGGGCAGATCCTGTGTGTGTGGCAGAGCTGTCTCCTTGCCATGGTGATCCAACAGCACATGTTTTAAAGACACACACACAAAATCTGGATGCTGAGAGAAACAAGGTCTTCTCCCAGCAGGTTAAAAACCAAACCAACCATTTTCTTCTGCTTTGTGTAGTGATGGTCACATAACAGACTCTAACCAAAGCTTTTCAATGGCTCACTATGCACAACAGGCACCTAGGCAGCTCTTCCCTGAAATCAGAGGAAATTTATTCTGAGTTTGTTAAAAAAAACCCAACCCAAACCACAAACATTTAGACTGCATAAGGTACACACCTCAAAAAAAAAAAAAAAAGACTATTCTGGACAAAGTGGGAACTGCTCGGGAAATCAGCTCTCAAACTTCCACTATAAAAAACAACTCTCCACCGACACGTCACATAAGTTGTTCTTGTGGCAGCTGCATACTCCCACCTGCATTCTTTTTGGAACAAGAGACTGAAGGATCCTGATGCTTTCACTATGTGATTTTTTTTTTTGGCAGGTTTGTCCTTCTACCTCTTTCTTGTCCAGGAAAAAGAGATTTGAATGAGGATTTTTTCACACTTGGGACATCCATACTATTTCTCCTGCGTTCATTCTCCAGTGCCCAGTGATGGCTGGATGCCTGTGGTGGCCATTGTCCCTCTGTGGATGCACAAAAGGCTCTCTGTCCTCTGCCCCACCGTGTACACTTGGAAGAGTAAAAGAACTTAATACCTTTGAGACTTCATGAAGCACGGAGGGTTTGAAATTTTACAGGAGGGTGGTGATAGCGAAAGAGATGTGCCTTCTGTATGTGTGCAAGAGTGACCACTGTTCCGGCACTGGTGAGACCACACCTCCTATCCGGGGCTCAGGTCAGGACCCCTCTCCCCAAGACACTGAGGTGCCGGAGCGTGTCCAGAGAAGGGCAACGGAGCTGGTGAAGGCTCTGGGTCACCGCTCTGATGAGGAGCAGCTGAGCGGGCTGGGCGGGCTCAGCCTGGGAAAAAAGGTGGCTCAGGGGAGACCTTATACTCTACAGACGCTACTACAGACGCTCTCTACAACTCCCTGACAAGAAGCTGGAGATAGACGTGGGTCGGACGTCATGACCTTAAAGGTCTTTTCCAACCTTAGCGATTCTATGATCCTTTCTCACGCTGGCCCTAGAAGGTGCCGCTACAGCTCGTTGTACACCAAGCGCACACACAGATACCCAAATCTCGCAGTTCTGCTGCAGTAACGAGAAGCTCCTGCCGCGCAACAGGCGAGGCCCACAGCCTCCCTCCCTCCCGTCCCCGGGAGCCGCGGGACTCCAGCGCAGGCCCGGCCCCCCCCGCCCCCCCCCCACCTTCACGGCGCGCGGCCGCCACCCCTCGCGGTACTTGGCGCGCGACTCGCAGGCTCCGAGCTGCGCGTGGTGCCGGCACGGACCGCCCGGACCGCCGCTGCTGCCGGCCGCCATCTTCCCATCGCCCACCGCGCCCCGCGCCGCACAGCCCCTATTGGCTCCCTCCGTGAGGCAGGGAGAAGGAGCAGCTGTCCGCAGCGAAAGAGCCAATCAGAGGCGGGCAGCGGGGAAATGCCGCGCCCGCATTGGCCGGCAGTGGGCTGTACCACTGTCCGGGGGGTGGCAGGCAGAATTACCCCCCGCGCCCGCCGCGGGTGGGTAGGTCTGTGTCCGGGCGGAGCGGGCGCGCGGAGTCCGGCGGCCGTGGCTATGTGGGGCTGTGGCGATCCCGGCGGAGCCGCCGCCGCCACCGTCGTCCTGAGCGGAACCCGCGACTGCTTCCTGCACCTGCCGCCCGCGCTGGCCTCGCTCCTCCGCCTGCAGCAGGTACCGCGGCGGCGCCGCTCGGGGCCCGGGCGGAGGGACGCCTCAGGCAGGCAGGGAGGATTACGTGAGCGCACCCCCGCATCGCGTTGCCCTGGCGATACAGAGCCTTTCTCTCCTCCCTCACGAGTCAGCCCTCACTGCAGCCGGGACCCCTCACAGGGAGACATCGGAGAACCCCTCCTTCCCTCGCCTCCTGCGTGGCCCAGTGTCGTCACCCATTCCTAATAAAAAGCGGGAAAGATTGGAATTTTTCTTCCCCGACGTGGTCTGGCACTGTGGGCATCTATGTCTCTCTCAGCACTCCCTATTTCACACCAGTTTTCACAGTAACTCGCCAGCATTAAGCGATTAATGTGTAAATATGTAACTCAGGTAGGAGACCACGCAGAATCCTCATTCTTGGTGTACATAAATAAAATGTGACACTGTAGAAAGGGACTATCTTCATACAAAGTCCCGCTGAGGATGCGGGGAGTGCACCTTGCATTATAAATAACATTTCATACGTGGAAACGGGGGAAGAGACACCGTGTGCCTCTTGTGCCGTGAGCACAGAACTAAGAGTGGAAAATGGCAGGAAGGAGCCGAGAAAGATGCGAGCAAAGCTCAGGAGTCGTGGCACAGCCTCTCTGGCCCGGCAGGCCTCCGTCGGCGTGGGTAACCTTCTGATTTCCCAAGGCCAAAGAGGACATTTCACAACAGGAAAACAATGTAGGCGTGTGAAAACCTGCTCTTTCATCTTTGGGGTAGTAGAAGGAGGTTGGTGGAATTGGAAGAAATGCAGGATTAAATGTGAGCTTCATTTCAGCTGCAGTTTCTGAGTGTTTTACAGATCTGCTGGCGAGAGAGAGAGGAGAAGGGAGTGCAGTTGCTTTGAAGTCATTCTGTAGTGCCGTTCTGTACATCGTTTGTTATGGTGGACTCCTGCTTTTGCTTAACCTGAGCTGCAAAATGAAAAGATAGGATCTCTGAAAACTTTATAGAAATAGTGTATTAAATACATCTCGTGAATAAAAATATTAAAAAGGGAATCAAAAGCTGAATCTAATTGGAGAAGATACTAGATAAGTGAATGACAAAATGTTGTACAGAACTCAATGTTGTGTGAAGATTAGACACTCAGAGTGATGCTTTATCTGTGGGAATACAGGGAATTAAATATTACATTTGATAAAAGGATCTTAGAACCACTGTAGATATTCTCTGAAAATGTTCTCAGAGTTTACCAAGAAAAGGTCAAATGATACTTGAAATTATTAGAGTACTGTTGAGAAAGAACAGAACATCACCATGTTAACAACTAAATCTGTGGTATATCCACAGTGTGCATTGTCTTGGTCACTTGATTTTCATAAAACCAGTAATTTTTGAAAACTACAGAAATTACCAGTTGAATGATATAATGTAAGATACAGTCTCTTTATGGAAACTGACTGAATATATTGAAATTCTTCTGTTTGAAATCAAAATACGTGAGAAGTTCTGAAACAGATTGATAAAATTTTTTTGGTCTGAGTTAATGTGATTTTTGACTTATTTTAAATATGTCATGGAAGCACTTTTTGAGACCATGTAAATGTTATAATTTTTGTGAAATCAAAGTATATGTTTATTTCTTTTCCTCATTTGGGAAATACAAATGTGCAGTTATACATTTCTGTAAAATATTTTTTGATACCCCGTAATACAGAAGAAAGGAAAAGCAATTAATTTTCTTACTTAAAAATAGTCCATAAAAATAAAAAGCTGTTTGAGAATTGAAACTGACATGCACTCCTGTGTTGACAGTTGTGCAAGCAAGGTGTAAAATCCAGATAATATCTTTATTCCTTTGATCTGTCTAAGCAAATACAGTTTAGGTCGTCTAATAGTCATCTTATTTAACTTGTTTTATATTAATTTATTTTCTTTATTTGAAACTCATAGGGTCAAGCTGTGAAAGTTTCCTGTGGTCATCAGCCGATATTTTTGAGCTGGATAGAAACAAGGCATCAAGGTCACCCGGGTGAAAATATTGCAGAGATTAATAGACATTTGGCAGAGAAACTTGGCATCAGAGATGGAGAACAGGTTTGAAATGCTATCTTTGTTTTCTATTTAAACAAAGTATATTGGAAGATAAGTGAAAAGGTAATACTTCATGAGTTAGCTATGACCTTGTTGTGTGTATTTAGACAGTTTCTTCATTTACATCTGCTCATGAGAAAAGTTAACTGTCATGAAATGTCTCGAACATGAAAAGATTTTCTCATTAAATCATTAACAATTGCCTAAACAGTGGTAGGAGAGGCTTGTGGGTAGGTCTTTGCAGGGCTGGAACAACTATCTTCAGTGACATTAACTTTAAGAAAATACACTTTTAAGAAATTGAAAAACTGGGAATGGGAATATTTTGCTTGGAGTTCCTGTTGTTTTAAAGTAACTGTTGACCTTCTGCATATTCTTGTTTCATTTACTTGGGGTTTAAATTTTCATCCCTTTTTTCACCCCTTCACCGTATTTCCCCATGTGTCCTCTTTATTTATATTCACCTCTTATGTATATACACCCACACACTTCTTGTATATTCACCTCTTACACTCGAGCGCACTGTTCAACTTCTCGTAAACAATTCTTTCACTGGGCAGAAGTTAAGAGATGCCCAAGAGGCAGACAGAGTTTTCTGAAATGAGACCACCAAAATCTCAAAATTGAAGCATTTTTTTTCTGTTACTAGGTAGAGATTTAAACAAACAAGAAGAGAAAATTATTGCTTTACACAGTGTTACCATGTAGTATATTCATATATGCCTATTCTCTTATATGCAAAATTTTGTTCAACATAATAGAATACATCAAAGAATGTGACTCAGAGCAGTATATCTTACCTTGTTTACTCTTTTAACATATTTTCTCTAGAAATTATGTGTCTGTTTGCAGCAGTTTCCAGTTTAGTAGTTGAGCAGCCAGGCATCTACCCTTTTTAGTTCCAGAAATTAATAGCCTTCAACAGGAAAACAATTGACAAAGGAAACCCAAGAAAACCTCACCCAGCTGTTGCCTGAGAATAATATCTGTACAATTGAATAAATGCATGAATAATTAGGTTGTTTCACCATTGTTTTGGATTCAGGAGTTACATGTTTGCTGTGTTTCATAATAGTATGATCTTCTATTTACTGTGCTGAGGAAAAGATACTCGTCTCAATTATTACTTCAAACTAAGGACATAGAGAAATTCAAAACTGATTGTCGCTTTTGTAAAAGGTGACCTAGCGTAATTCTCTCGGAGGACAGGTAACTAGTTTTATCTCAGGAAAAAATTAATGACACTTCTGTAAAAATTAATTGCAGTATGTTGTTTGAAAATTGATTTTTTTTTTTTAATGTAACCTTTGGCAAAAACTGACTTTTGAAGTATGTATTTAATGCATTCTGAAAGACCTAAGCCACAATAGCTTTTACCATTCCTCCTGATACACACGACATTAAAACTGTTCTGTGGAGGTAGAGCTGCTTCCTATGAAACTATTCATTAAGGAGCTGGGCTTGCTTTTTCTATTGTACTTTTTCCTTATTTTTTAGCTGGTTTTGCCTTGTCTAAATTTGTGCACAAGTCAGTGAATTTTTCAACTGTCTAAAATCCTGGGGATTTAAAAATAAAGATTAAAAAATGGAAAGATGGTTATGTGATCAAGGTATATTAAAAATGGATTGCTTTTTATCACCTGATACAGCTCCTGATGCTTTTCATACTCACTGTTGATTGACGTCCCCAAGCCTAATAGGATCCATTTCCCATCCATTGAGCATTCATCTGCTTATGAATTACCTAGCGTCATTAAGATGGTGTGTGTTCCAAGTAGCAAAAACATATAATAAAGGAGATGTCAATTTTCTCATTGAAATAAAGGTGGAGCTTTTATATACTTAAAAATAAGGAGTTAAATATTTTGGTGTTACTTTTGCCAGGTATTTCTTGAGCCCTGTTCCCATGTGTCGTCCTGTCAGCAAGTAGAAGTGGAACCACTCACCGCAGATGATTGGGAAATTCTGGTAATAAAACCTCTTCCATTGTTATGCTCTTTTCTTACAGATGACAGAGATTCTGACTCAAGCAGTTTTTTGCACAATGCCCCGTTCTTTTCAGCCTCTTAAGAAAATACTAAATGTGGTGTTTAGTTGTTTTTTATATTTCAAATGGTGTATTAGAAAAAGACATAGTTTTTTTTCTTCAAACGAATGTTAAAAATGTATGTGGTATTTAATTTATAATGGTATCACATTTCCCCAGGAACTGCATGCTTCCTCTCTTGAAAGGCATCTTCTTGACCAGATTCGAGTGGTGTTTCCAAGAGCCATCTTTCCTGTCTGGGTTGAGCAGCACACCCATGTTTACATCAGGATCGGTAAGCAGCACTGGAGGCTCTCAGGGCACCTCCAGTAAGCTGTTTTGCAGGAGTGGATGCATTCATTGGCATCTTTTGTTCATACTTAGGTACACTTGTGCCAGCAGCCCCATATGGGAGATTAGAGCCACGCACGGAGCTTCTGATATGTCCCAAAACACACGGACCTGAGAATACCACCAGCACACCTTCCTCAGAAAGTGACATCTTGCTCAAAAATTTTGTGAAAAATAACATGGAGCAAGAGGAAACATTAAAGGATCCTTTTGCCAAACAACCTTACTTAAAGCCTGGAGTCCTTGATCAGAGTGAGGCTGATGCAAACATGACGTTTGGCTCAAGTGTTCTCCCTAATATATGGAATTTCATTGGAAACATTTTCTCTAATACATCTGAGCAGAAACAAAAGACTTTGTGTGATAACGATGAAATGAGCACCTTCAAAGACAAGCTGCTGAACTTAATTCGCATGGATTCCATTTTTAGAGTATGTCAGTCCCAGCCTCCCAGTGTACAGAATGTATCCACCACTCATGAATTTCTGAAATGCAATGCTATTCATGTTTTTCCATGGAATTTAGAATATATTGATTTGGATCCAAATCCTGTAGTATCTTACGGGAAAATCAATGAGCTGCTTTCCCCAAGACAGCGTCATCAAGAAGCAAAGCAAAATCTGCCACTTGAAAAGCAAAATCATTTGACTGGTACACAAGACAAAAATCCTTCTAATTCTAATAGCAGTCGAGCATCCAGTGAGGGGTCTGTTGTTCAAATCGTTTGGAATGGATTTGAAGACCTAAAGAGTGTCATAGAGTATGGCTACAATGGGGAAGCCTTGCATGCTGGAAGAGTTTGGGTCAGTTTGAGCACACTATATTTTGGGCTTTTTATTTTATAATATTTTCTATTGGATAGTTGTGAACTGGCTACTTAACGTGGGTTTGGGCTGTAGTGTGTTAATCTCTCGAGTTTACTAGAATCAAATACTGTTTGCTTTGCACTCATTCTGGACTACATTACTTACCATCATTCTCCAAGATGTACAGTGTGCGCTGGGTTTCTGCACACTTAGCATTTTTACACCAAATGAGGAAAATGCTTCAGCGTTTCTGGAAGGAATATATGCTTTCTTCACAATCTGTGGGTAGCCATTGTATTAATGAGAAAGTGAAGGTATCTATTTGCATAGATTCCATACTGCATAATAAGACTCTTCATCAGTTAACTCTTTGAAATGTGCCTTGCACCCTAGGGGTCATCAAACTCTAAAGTAATGGGATCACATATCCTAGTGCTACATGATGTTTGTGAGTCCTTTTATACACTCTTTAAAGTACATCTTAAAGTTTTATATCAAATAACCATCTTGTATAATTTAAATTGTTCTAGATTTTATATGCCATTTTGCAAGGTGGCACAAGTCCAGGTGAGGAGATACTTACACTTCAGCTTGTTCTGATAGAACTACTGCCTGATTATGTTCTTTCTTTCCTGGAAGCACATGTGGGATCAACAAAACCAAAAAAAAATGTGCTCCAAATCACCATTTGACTATTTTGACATAATACATTTCTCACCATTCATTTATTGCTGTTAAGAATGAGAGCAAGAGCTTGCAGTGGTCTTTGCCATGAAATCTTCTGACAGGTATAACAATTTTCTGAATGCCAGCATGTGATGCATGAATTCTTTATGGTCCTCAGTCGTGGTATAACCGGAAACATTTCTTAAAAGTGTATATAGCTTTTATAATATTTTCCCTATCAGGTTAGAATAACACGAGCCTGGATAGCCAGTAGCATAGCTGTTCACGTGTCTGCTAACCAATAATATAAGTGATCACATTCCTAATACTCACATCAGCTTTTTTTCCCTAAAACAAGTGCTTGTGTAACAATTTTTTTCTGCAAACTGCTGTGCTTCTGCTACCTGCTACATTTTAGAAACTTTGTTACATCTCTCCTGCCTCGACTGAATAATCCTTGTTCTTAACCGAGTGGTCTTTGTTCTCTTATTACTTAGCATTCTTTGTTCTCTTGCCCCACACCAGCAATCATAAAGTTTCTCACAGTTAATAAGTATTTATGAGATATTTTCAAATTGGTTTAAACTAACACAGGTTAATTGGAAAGGAGTTTCCTTTAAGGGGCAAACTGACTAGTGTGATTTAGGGAGACTGGATTTTCTCTCTCTCTGCTGCAGGTGTGCTTAGTTCTGGTCTCTGTAATGGTCTGTGTATATTTACCTGCCTATGTAAAATTAATTTTAATCAGCAAATGAAATTGTTGTTTTTCTCCTATACTAAGAGCATTCTTGCAGTGTTCTAAGAATTCCTCCTACTACTTATTTTTTTAGCTTTTGGATTTTATTTAAAGAAGTTAGGAGGTCAGCTGTAGTGAGCACTTTCACAAATAGGATAAAAGGTAACTAGAAGTGTGCATGTAAGAGTAAGACTTGGATATCGCTGTCAATGTTATAAGTTCCTTCGTAATTCTCTTGAGGTTCCATTAGTGATGAAGAAATTGATGTGGTATTATATATGCAATGTTATAACTAGTTTACTTTTTAATATTTCTTTTTTTTTGCTTTTATTTTAAATATTTCAGATTCCAGATGGTCTGAGAAAAAAACTACGTATCGAAATACATTCAACAGTCCGAATTAAGTCAGTTGAATCTATTCCTAAAATTCCTATATCTCTTACACTGCAGCCCAAACAGAACTTAGTGAGTTTATATTATTGGTCATGTACTTGTTCATGTATTGGGAAACTGATAATGTTGCTCTGGTCAAATTGCAGTGGGGGGTGGGGGGCATTATGTTTGTTTGTTTTAATTTGTTAGGTGAAGATCTGGAAGTTGTCTATTGTTGACTATGGAAATAATTACTAAGGAATTCTTTTTTTGTGTATAATTTCTTGTTTTTTCTTTTTACTATGTTAATTTAAGTTAATAAGTTGCTATGATCTACTTAAACAGAGCTTATCTAGTATTTGTATTTTGATCAATGTACTGTAAACATCAAGTCATTAAATTTTGGGTCACTCTTGGTAGATAATTCCAAATAGTTACAATGCTAATTGTAATAATTTTCTATTTAAAAGGACTGGTAGATGTCACAGAGGATGGAAAAAATTTAACTTCTGAATTTTGACTCATTTTCCTGAAGCTGTTAAAGGATATAGCACCTTTAAATTGTAGCGCATTTAAAATGATAGGGTTTTTCATTATTCTCAGATTTGGAGAATTTCTGATGTATTTCATAATAAAATGACATTGGTAGGGAAAATATACAATTTTTGTTAAATTAGGTCTCAATTATAAAGAATCACTGTCAAAATAGCAACAATAATCGATAATAATTTTGCATCAGACCTTCATTTGTTGTGCATTAATATGGGTTCAAATCTAGCAAATATTAAGTGTATGTCTATAAGCCTATAAAAACAAACACCAAACAGAAAAAGAGTCATAGAGTTAAGGAGTGAATATCCAGTTTAAGTCTCCTGGGAGAAGACATGTTTAAATTTTTCCAACACTGCAATGCCCAGACAATTGTAGTGAAATTACCGTAGTTTGTATGTGCTGTTTAGTTTATTGCTTCCTTTTTTCTTTTCCTTATGCTAAATATTTAAATTTTTAAGTTACATTATTGAATCCCTTTGTTTTCCTATAAGTGAGACATATTCTGAGTGTGCATCTGTGACAGTAAGAATATACTTAGTGCCAGTTCTCACAGTCCATCAGATATATCTCTGGAATTCTGTATTTCATCGTAACTTGTGGGACACTTTCTTCATACTGTGGCACTGATTATTTCCTGTGTTAACTCCTCCTCAAAGCTTTAAATACAGCACTTGCCATCATAGCAAGGCTTAGGTGGGTTTGTTCTTCATCCCCAATATTCTAACTTGGTTTCTTACCTACAGAAGAACTGCATATTTTTTTAATATTGGAGATAAAAGGATTATTAGTTGGAATTGATGATCCTTGTGGGTCCCTTCTAACTCAGAAAATTCTTTGATATTCTGGAAGTAATCTGCTAAAATTGTAAAAATGTAGTTATGTGTGCTTTTGTGCATTTTCAATACAGATTTCTCCTTTTTCTTTCTAATTCAGTTAAAGGTTTCTTTAGTTCTTGGAAAAAAACCAGAAAAATGCAGAAAGAATTGTTACAGTAACTTTCATTGTTCTTTCTGAACACTGCTTCCAGGATCTTTGTTGCTTCCCCCTTTTCTACATGGGAATTATGTAGAATTCCCATTTAGGAATTCTACATTAGGAACTTAGCCAAGAGATCTGGGATGTAGACTCAATTTCTTTTCCTATTCCATTTACCTAGTTGTTCTGGGGTAAGTTCCTTGGTCTCTGCCTGCCTGTTGAAGTTTGTTGGTGATGCCCCTGAACTGGATGAGCCCAGGGTTCGTTTTATAGGAAAAGGGTATACAGGGAAGAGAGGGGTGTAGTGAGCACCTGAAATAAGTCTCAGGTTAATATTGATGCGTATCTTCAAACCCAGGGTCAGGTCTGAGCAGTGCCCTTGGATCTGGCAAGACAGAAAAGTAAAACAAAAATAAAAGCTTTTCCTTGCCCTCATGTCAGTGTTTTGAGGAAAAGTCTTTAGAGGTGGGCTAATGCTCAGCTGTGGTTGTAGCAGGGGCTGCACAGATGCTTTCCCTAGAGCAGCTGATAGAAATGGTGGTTGTTGGCAAAATGCTGTTTTCTAAATGAATAAAAGTCTTACATCTTCTTCCATCTCTGTGTTGCCATAAGAGAAATAAATGCCCCATGCATAGGAAGAAAACATTTTTACTTATTAATACCCGGGTTTGTTTTATTTACCTCTTTCCTTTTTCCTATTTAGCCTAAAGATATACATGAAGATGATGTTAAATGTGCATTCAGTTCTTGGCTGCAGGATTCCACTGATGATGATCACCCATGGCTAATGACAAGCACAGACTGTATACACCTGTCTGTTAAAGAAGGCAAGGATAATACTGTCCTGTTTACTATGGGATTTACTTAGCCAGTATACCATTCAATTCCTGTGCACGCCTTTTAATATAACTGATACCTCTTTTCATGGAAAGTATAAGCTTGTGTTCTTTAATAATGATTAACCCTTTTTATTCTTTCATTTTGGATTATATTGTAGTAATATTCTAATCTGTTTTGTCTTGTGAGGAATGAAAACTGAATTTATTTGGAGTTTTAGTAGTTGTTCATTGTGTTTTACAGGAATGGAGGAGTTTGTCCTTAATGCAGCGCATCCCGTGCACATTGAAGAAAATAAGTCTGAGAATATTTTTATACTAAGTCCCAGGTTGCTGCAAAAGACAAATATACAAGTAAATATCACATAATATCAGGTATCAAGTAATTTAAATTGTTATACTTGTTTAAAATATATTGTATTTTGTATGTAATGTATTTCAGTTTCTCTTTTCAAGTAAATAATGTTAGTCTATTCATTAAATTATATCTGCATCCTTTATGTTACTTTGTAGCTCGAGGGCCTGCTGAGATTCCAGGTGTGCCATGCTTGTTACTGAGTTTCATAGAGTTTCCACATCAAATTCTCAGAAAAATCAGTTAGAAGAGAGGAGAGTCGGTACTGTACAAGTCTGAACATCCTTATACTTACTTGTATATGTACCGTCTTAGTTCTTTCCCTTGGGAACTACACCACTGCTCAGTGTTTCTGGCAGGAACAGTAGCTTGTTCTGGCAAAGATGAGACGTATTCCCCATTCAAACCTACCACACTCACCCTGCCTTTTCTCTGATACAGTTTCTGTGCCTTCTGTTTCTTCCGTATTTTATTTCTCAGGAGAATAAATATTTCTATTTAATACTAGAATTACTGCTTCCATTAGTAATTTTGGTTGAACCACTGCCCATTACTTCGGGGTTATGGTTATAGGTGGGATAATGGTTTTTTTTTTTCATTTTTAAACATACAGTGACATTTTAGTGGAGAATTAAGGTGTCTTTTGGCTGTTTAGAATAGAACTAGATTGAAGATTTAGAATTTCTGTTAAAAAATAATAAAATGAGCTTTCTTTTACTGGAAGTAGGTACAAGAAGGCTTCTAGAAATTGTTCAAATGACTGGTACTAAGATTAAAGAGCAAAATGCATTTCTTAATAGCAGTGTCAACATCTCCTACTAGCTTGTTCTTATCTGTGAACCTCTGTAACCCCTGTTTGCCTGCCCAGCTTTCCATACTAGTGAATAAAATGGAAAAATTCATGCCAGGTGTTTTGTCAAGTTACTTTTCACCTAGTCAGACACCTGATCTGTTTCACTATTCTGCCTCATGAGCTCTCCAGCAGAACAGGGGATGGCACAGGAGAAGGAACAAGTTGCAGGTAGGGAAAGAGATAGTGGGCTGCACAGTCTGTTATAAACAGCACTTGGCTCAAAATCTAATCTTACATTATTAAATTGCTGTCAACACTAGATTGTATTTTGGAAGTAGTTATATGTCTTCCATTTCTCCAGTGCACCTTTCTTTCAAGCACAGTAAGCATCAGCAAAGCATACATGCAGCATTTTCTTTGCACAATTCCAGAAATGTCTAGTCACTTCATGCCCTTCTTCTGCAGTTATATTTCATCTAAAGTCCTAACTCTCTTTTGTTGTAGGTTCTTTTACATCCTCTAAGTAGAAAAGCTGATGATGATGACAACCAGCCAGCTATGCCTGATAGAGACAAGAACTTTCCATATCACAAACTAAGCGATTTAGGGTGAGACATTTTCATAGACAAAAACATGGGAGGGAATGGGAAGGAGAATTAGAAAAAAATAACATTGGTGGAAATGCAGACATTTTGGAAACTATGCCAGATCTAAGCAAAACTCTGCATCTTTTGGCTTGTGTCAGGTTCAGACTTCATCCTAGTTTTTGCAGATGGTTAATTTTGTCCTTGAACAGTCTTAACTGCTGTGAATAGAAAACCTCATGTGTCTAAAGGTACTCACATACTGAAAATTTCTGCATGTCTGTCAGTAGGATGGGAAGTCTCAGAACTGAGACTGCCTTAGCATGGAAATTCAGAACTGAACTTTAGAAGAAATACTGATAGTTCAGCAGTTCTTGTTCTAAGTGGTATGAACAGACTTCTACGCAGCAACAAAGTATAGTGGGGTGGTTTTAGCTGGGGTATTCAAATGAAACAAAATTTTTGGTAAGTCGCAGTCTGCCAATCCTTATCTCCCAGTAACTTCAACCTGTTTATTTGTTCAACTACATTTAATAGTAAGGATCTCAAAGAACTGTAGTTCCTAAAAGTTTTATCCCAATCATCAGCTGAGGAGAGAAATGCAGAGTCCTGTGGTCATTAGTACAAGGGAAAACAGTGGTACTGTTTAGCAAACATGAAGGGATGGGGCAGAGGAGACAGGAGAGGCTTGGAGTGTTGTGATATGTGCTGTCAGTGCTGGAAAGGCAACTGAGAATACAGTCTGTCAGCATTCTAATTTCTTGTAGTGCAAGCTTCTGCTGCCTACATAGCGCGCTCTGATGCTGCCCAAGGCCATTTAACGTTTCCTTTACCCAACAGAGGAGTGGACAAATTAGGAGCATCTTTATTTGAACACGTAAGCCACAGCCTTCTGGGGCGTCCTTTATCTCAAAAGCTGGCTGCTATTGCTGTGGGACTACGAAGTGGAGGGGTGCTTCTCACAGGAGGAAAGGTACACACTTCTGCTTTCGCCTTGCAAACCCTTGCACCTTGTTTTCCATAGTTACAAAACGGTTTGTGTTAGTTTTCTTTGATACTCTGCACGTTCCAAAGAATAAAGAACAAGCTGAAAAAAAACTGAACAGAGGTAATTCAGTAAAACATCATCGCTCACACATACACACACACACACACACACATATATATATATATATGTGCATTTTAAAGATTGCTACCAATGCAATTTCAGTAGGGGATTAATCTACTTTGTCTTTATATTATGATAATCACCTGTTGCCTTTGAAGTATTTGAATGAAAATAAGCATATATTTCCTCTTGTGTTCTAACATAAAATGGCAGTGGAATTGATACTGTTATTTTCCTGTTGCCTCTTACAGTGATCCATTTAATACCATATGTCACTGAACGTAGCAGATGTCTTAACACTGAACTCAGTGGAATCAGAACACCGTACTGGATGTATCTACTCTGAATTTATCTTTGTTTCACTCCAGGGCTTTGGTCCCTACCAAGTGATACAGAGGCAAAATACATATATACATTTACTGAGGAATAAACCCAGTGTGTGTACAGCTTCCCCAGCTTGTTGGCTGGTGCATATTGTGACAAAAACATAGAAACACAAGGAATTGGCTCTGTCAATTTACTTTAGCTCACATTTATTTTTGTAGGGAAGTGGAAAGTCAACATTAGCAAAGGCCATCTGCAAAGAAGCTTTCACTAGACTGGATGCTCATGTAGAAGTAATTGATTGTAAAGCTTTAAGAGGTATGATAATAGTTTTTTTTAATCTCGAATGCTTGCTGTACAATAAAGAGGCACAGTTATGAAGTTAGTACATTTGGTCTGAATAATTTTTCTAGTATTTTTGCTGTTTTTGCAAGGATGTTTGATGCCCCACAATTAGTATCTTCAACAGTCTGATGGAAATACAGCTGCTGTAAGTTTATTTCACACTTCTGTCAGTTTTTGTCCCACATACCACCACTAAATTCAAACCGTGCTTGCTGTGCTCATTTCTAATTGTTACAGAATAGGAAGAAGTTGCAAAAATTGAACTGTGTGGTTTTTTTGCTATGCTAGCTGAAACAAATGCTATGTTAACAAACTGTAGGTGTTAGAGGATACCTGTACTCAGTGAAAGGCTAACACAGGCACCAAAGACAGATCGAACAACCAAATGAAACCTAGTTTAGGATGGCATATTTACCAACCTAGTGTATTTGGCAATAGTCATCTAACACTGGCGATTATAGATGATGAGATGACTCCTTTTGGGAGTTTAAAATAAGTATTTTGCGCAAAGATGGAAGAGCACAAAATGGGCTTTTTTCTGCTTTTGCATTTCACTGGCTTTTCTAAATAGTCTTGCTGTCACAAGGGCAGAAAACACTCAACTGTTTTCTTACAGAGCCCTTATATGGCCCTGCTATATTGTTTTTGCTTAATTCACTACTTAAGCTGGAGTTCCTTGCACCAGAGAAAAGGGGAAAGATTAATGAGCTAGGTCCTTTGCTCTGGAAAATTCTTCTGATTGCTGGATTCTTTAGTAGCTGTATTAGAGTGCTGCTGATTCTTCTCTGGTTTTAACTGTCTGGCAATTAGACTTGTAGACTTCTATAGTGGTTAGTGAAAGATGATTGATCTCATTTTAGAACTTGTGGAACCTTCTAGTACTTTTTTAATTGAAGAAGTGGACTCTTTTTTTTAGTAATTGTTGACTTTGGTTTAATCTTGGTATCTGGATTTATAGACGTAAAAGTAAGATAGACAAAATATTGTGAGCAAGATGTAGTCAGTCTGATTTTTTTCCTGATATTTTGTGTCATTCTAATACTATTTTGTTTTAGGAAAAAGATTAGTAAACATAAGGAAAAATGTGGAAGAAGCTTTTTTAGAGGCAGCATGGAGACAACCATCCATTCTTTTGATGGATGATCTTGATCACATTGTTGGAGTACCTTCTACACCAGAGCATGAGAACAGCCCTGAAACTATTCAAAGCAATAGACTTGCTTATGGTAATACTGTGCTACCTGTGTCTGAATAGAAATATAATGCAACTTAGAATTTCTTGCACCTGAGTTGTACTGTCCTACCTGAACAATTCTGTCTGTATCATTATTGCCTCTGGACCATGTGATATTCAGGCAGAGACTCAGAAATTATGGGAGGTAGGCATTTGTGGACCCCTGGCTGGTTCAAAATAATCCACTCTGGATCTTGGAGCAGTCGTTGCCAATGCACTTTCACCACTGGTGCTGCTGTGGTGGTGCTGTTGTCAGTACCGCTGCCAGTGCTTGAGACTTCTCCGTTCCTTTTTTATATTGTTCATACACTCAAATATGTTGCAATTGATTACAAACTGCAGATGAATCTTTAACTGATAATTACTGATAAATTGATTTTTTGTTTTCTGTAATTATTATCATTTATAATTACATTGATACATCAGTTTGATACTTACTGATGGTTAGAACCAACTTCTTTTAGATGAGTACCAACTTCTTTATCATCCTACTTGTTATACATTATAGAATTTCTGTTTTGTTTTACAATGTAACAATCCACAAATGTTAAAAATAAGATGATCAGTTGTAGTTTGACTTCCTGTATAATGTTCCCTTTTATTCCTGGAAGTCTACACAATGCTAAATTGCAAATTAAAACTTAATCTAAATGATCAAGATTAATAAAGCCATAGCAAAAAACACCTTCCATTTCTTAGCTCAGTTTGAGGGAGTTAGCATAATTTTTACTGAAATACTTCTGAAGTTCAGAAAATCTTACTATAATTTCTTCCTTAAAAATGTGCTCTTAACTTACATGCAGAATTGTTTGGTTTTCTTAATACTTTTATTTAAAGGTGAAGTGCATACAACAGAGCTTTAGAGTTTTAAAGATTGTTTCTTGAAGGTCTACCTTGAATCCTTAATTTTTTTTACTTTTATGTATTACTTTTTTCCTAGAGTGCTTATTTTCTAGGCTTAAGATCTGTTTTTATAACTTTTCCTTTGTTGTTTGCATGGAGGCAGTAATACCACACAAAAGTAGACGTCATCAGTGATGTTACAAAATCAGCTTTTAAAAAGCACTTCTGATGGCATTTTCTTAATGGAATATGCTGTCCTAGAGAGACTCACTATACCTTTTTTTTCCCCTAGTTAAAAAAAACAACTGTAAACACGGGAATAAAAATAATGTATTACAAAGCTGTTACATTTTGTGTGCACTAATGCTACTCTCCAGGGTTAGGGTTATTTTTGTTATTTTGCACTTCATACAGCAACATCTTCTGTGTTTAGTTTTAAAAGATCTGATGAAAGAAGTTATTTCCATGGGGAGTTTGATTGCACTAATTGCCACAAGTCAGTCTGAACATTCCCTTCATCCTTCCCTGGTTTCAGCACAAGGAACTCATGTATTTCAGTGCTTCAAATGTATCCGATCTCCAGATCAGGTAAATTCAAATAAAAATGGTTAAAATGTTGTTTGCCTTGCCAGCAGTCTCAAATATGATGGTGGAACAGCTGCAAAAATAATAGGTTACACCTGAAGATGAGAAAAAAATCTGGAAATCTTAGAAGTTCTTTCGTGATACTTAAATACCTCAGAACTTATATCTGTCATTATAAAGTTTAAAAAAAAAATAATCCAATGAAAGCTCCCAGTTGGCCCCACTCCTCAGTAGTAAGAGAAGGGTGTATTCAGAGGGCATTTCAGTTCAATGTAAAACAAGTCTGGTTGTCTAGCACAGGTGAGATATGCATGTCTCCTTGTTACCTCTAAGGGGATGCTAAAGGAGCAGCTTTGTAAAACATGTAAGTCATCAAGTTAGAGAAATGAAATTAAACACAAGTGTGTTTTTTCCCAGCTCAGTGAAATAAGTATGTCCCTAGAACGTGTATTTTAAAAACATTAATAAAACTAAATGTTAGATTTATGGGACAGTTTTAGGTTTGTTTCCATAGTAATACCATCAGTCTACTTTTGAACACAGTCCAGTTTGAAAAGAAAAATGGATAGAAATAAAAATGCACAGTATTAACTTTTGTGCAGGAGAAAGCAGAGACTTTGAAACCCTCATTCCCTAAGGACTCATTTTTATTTAACATGAGTTGTTCCTGTCTGCATGTCTTTGGTCACAGCCCAGCAATTAAAAGCCACTGAGCAGGGGATACTGTGTTAGATGCAGTTTGACTTTCTCCCACTTCCTGCAAGTCTTTTAGATTTTATTTTTTATTTTTTAAAAGTCTTCTAGATATTATTTTTTATAAATATTTAATTTTTTTAAAAAAACCAAGATTTTATTGTTTTTAATACTAATACTCAAATAAGGATGACACATCACTGTAAAAGTCAAGATCTCAAAAGATACCAAATTATCTGAAGTGTTTTTATCTGGCACGATATATTTCATCTCAAACATATTCTCTGCTCATATTGACAAAATGCATTGTGTTCTGTTTCCTGCGAAACAGAAAAAATGGGTGTAAACCAGTAGAATCTGGAGAGGGAGGGATGTTTCATTATTGCTGTTGAATTTAAAGTAGCTCTGGTGAGGTGAATATTTAAAGTTATAAAACTGGTGAATTTATTGAAGTGCACTTGAAGAACTAGCATTTGTTTATATTGCTATGGTTTTGTTATATAAGGGTTTGGCATTACACAAATATTTAAGGAAATTTTCCTGAGTCATACTTATTTACTTTTTGAATTCTTGAACTCCATATAAATAGTAAACTCAATATGCACTTGCTGCACAATTCTGTTTTTCAGAAGCAAAGATGTGAAATGCTGTATTCCATAATAAAGAAGAAACTGAATTCTCATCCGAAGGACTTTTCTGATCTTGACCTGCAATGTATTGCAAAGGAAACAGAAGGTTTTGTTGCTAGAGATTTTACTATGCTGACTGATCGTGCCATTCATACCTGTGCTTCTAACCAGAATGCATCAGATAATGGTGGTATGTTGACAAAAAAATCTCTTATTTCATAGTCTTGCTTCTGTTATCCAGAACTGGTGGAATAATATAGAAACAACCCCAGTTTTTATATTTTGTTATATACATATATATATTCTATTATATATAATAGAATATATTTTTATATTTTATGATACTTTATGATTATATCTTCTATTTTTCTATTAAAATTTATTTAATTGTTACATATTGTAAGGAAATTGTTACTGACAGTTTTTGCGTTTGGGTTTTGTTCAGGATTTTTTTTTTTTTAAGCAGATTTGAACCTGTCAACTGTGGATTTTCAGAAAGCTCTAAAAGATTTTACTCCATTAGCTCTGAGAAATGTCAACCTTCATAAACCTAAAGACCTTGGCTGGGACAGGATTGGTGGCTTAAAAGATGTGAAGCAAGTGCTGAGGGATACCATCATGTTACCTGCAAAGGTACTAAGTTCCTTTAAATTAGTTACTTGAATTTTGTACATAATGTCAGTAGGGAAGAATTATATTTTGAGGTGTGGCACAGTGTTTGGTAGAAAGATGACAGGCATGATTTAGGGCTACTTTTGTAGCTTTCCAATCTTCAGCTGTCTTCAGCTACTAGAAAACACTTTATTCTTCCCCTTCTCTCTTCCAAATACAAAAGGCAATAGCTGAGCTTTACTACAAATCAAGTGTTACTCTACAATATTGGAGTATTGCCATACTTGGTTGCAGGGTTTGTAATTAGGTTATGTAAAGACAACATTTCCAGCTGTTTTGTGCAGTGCTTTTGCTAGAGGAGTATTTCCTTTTGGATGAATGCCAATCCATCAACCTCTCTCTACTTCACTTTGGCCTTTCTGCCTTGCTTAAAAGTTGAACACTGAGATAAGCCATTGAGCATTGACTCTTCAGAGAAATGACTGAGGAGTATATTTGATCATTATCATTCAGTGATTAAAATAGGAATTTAGAACTACCAGTATGGACAATATAAAGCTCTAGTCCATCCCTATTCTGTCCTGTTTCCTCTTGGTAGGAAATCCCACTTGTTTGTATTTTAGGTACCTAGTAAACCTAGGAACTTAGTTCAGCCCCAGGTAAACTAAAAATAGTCCAGATGAGCTGTTGGGATAATATTGGGGATATAATAAACTAGATGCATTCTGTTTAGACAAAAGTCATCACTAGTCAGTGATGTTACAGTACATTACAGAATACTTACTAATTTTAGAAGGTATCACATTGAACCTCTTTTCCAGTATCCAGAATTATTTGCAAACCTGCCCATACGACAGAGATCAGGAGTTTTGCTGTATGGAGCGCCTGGAACAGGAAAAACACTGTTGGCGGGAGTGGTTGCTAGAGAGAGTGGAATGAATTTCATCAGCATCAAGGTAGCAAGAGTTTAAGATTAATTGATTCATTATATTAACTGAATGAACTAACTTTACATAATACCTGAAACTGTGTGCTTGTGAGGGCAAAAAAACTAAAGTAAGAAACTCACATTTAAAATTTTGCTTGTCTCTGGATAGCCCTCTGTATATCTGATTTCTGGAATTTAACAGTTTTATTACTGAGATTTTTTTTTTTTGTATACCTATTTTCCTCAGGCGGAATTATAAAATTTAATTAGGTGTTCTTAGTTTCTCATTTTTTGTAAAAAGACCCTAAATTTTGATTCCACTGTACAATGAAATTGAGCAATATATTTTAAACCTTTTTAAACTACAGTGTAAACCTTTGCCTTGTGATTCTGTAACATATGTTCTGTTATGGTACAAAAATGGAAATCATTATTTTTAAATAAGTTAGAATGCTTGAAAAATTCTTCTGGTTTATCTAGACCCCTTGTCTCTTCTGTTCAAAGATGCCACTGTCTTGGTTGCAAGAAAATTCAGTCTAGTAAACAAAATATATGCTGATGTTAAGTTACACATTAAAACTAAGAAACATGTTGTGAGTGGATTTTTCTGATTATATATTTTTAGGGACCAGAGCTGCTCAGCAAATACATTGGAGCAAGTGAACAAGCAGTTAGAGATATCTTCAACAGGTTTGTTTTGTAAAGATTTGTGATGTTATCAGTTAATTTCATTGGTTGAACCACAAAGAAATAATTTTGTTATCTGAGGGGAGATACGGCATCAGATCATAAAAGCATCTGAAATAATCAGTTGTGCTGATCCAGATGTGTGTATCTTGGTAGGTTCATCCTGGCCTTCATTGTTCAAGAACTGCACGTTTTGGCTCCAATCAGGAATGTGCTTTTGAAGCTGAACTCCCAGTTGTCTCCAGCTACAATGCATTGGTTCACATCACAGAACTGTCTTGGAAAACATGTCCTGAATTCCTTTCAGATGATTCCAGAAGACAGTTACTCCAAGTAGTAATGCACACTCAGTACATAGGGTCATATTAAACTTGGTACTGAGGTCCTCAATGCCAGTAGTTCTTTTTTACAAATCTGCTCTTACTGGCCCTCAGTGCTCACTAATGCCAACACATCCTACACAGCCTTGGCTTCTCATGTTATCGTGTAGGCAGTCTTCTTGTTAGACATCTGTAAGCCAAGAACTCATCTGCCGTGATTGGATTTTAGAACTTTCACGTATAATAATATGACAGTTGAGCACTTAGAAATGATAAAGTGAGTGAAAAGTATGTTATAAAAATGAACAGTGACTGTATTGCAATCCAGTTCTTCAGAAGCTCTTAAATTCTACAAAAACAGATTTTCTGTTCTGTCATTAAATACAACTGTTCTCTGAAGCCAAAAAGCAATTACCTTCAATACTTTTAAGCAATTCTACCTGTGAATGAAACTTAAACAGAAAAATAAGTATTCCTTTTTTTTTTTTTTTTCCCATTTTAGGGCTCAGGCAGCTAAGCCTTGCATTGTTTTCTTTGATGAGTTTGATTCTATTGCTCCTCGCCGAGGTCACGACAACACAGGAGTCACCGACCGAGTGGTTAACCAGCTGTTGACTCAGTTAGATGGTGTGGAAGGCTTGCAAGGTACCAATTCACCTGTGTGCTCCTTTTCATGCAGAAGTTTAGCAGGTGTTAATGGCGTTTTTCTGAACTCTCCTAAGGGGTTTATGTGCTAGCTGCTACCAGTCGCCCGGATTTGATTGACCCTGCTTTGTTAAGGCCAGGTCGACTGGATAAATGCCTGTACTGTCCACCTCCTGATCAGGTGAGGAAACAATTTCACACAAGAGGCAAGGGAAAAAATCAAACTAATGGATTTTATTTGCCTTTTCTTTATACATAGTGCCACTTCAAACCTGGAAAAAGTGGACTTGATTGCCCAGCTCCAATTATACAACAGGATAAATTCACTGATTTTAATGTCAATGTGTTCACATAAAACTGGGGAAAGAATAGGCTGTTTAGCACAGTCTTCTGGATTAAGTAATATTCTGTGAGTCTAGCTGATTAAAAAAAAATGTGAAAAACAGGAAACTAATCTGCAGAAAGAAATTGGATGCAGTGTAGTGTGTATAATGTTCTCCATCTTTCTTTGAACAATGATTCCAGTGAATATGCCATTTGCTTAAACCATAATCAGTCTTTCGAGGCTGTACAATGTGTGTCCTTGATTCCCCATTTAATGAGAAAAAATTAGCACAGTTCATTTTCAGATTAGTTCACACATTTAACAAATATCCCATCATTTCATTCTGAAACACATACGATGAGCCTGTGCCATAAGAGCATAGGTATACTCTCTTCCCCCGCCCCCATTTTAAACTTCTGGCTGAGGGTGAGATCATTCAGGTAAACAAAAGTTTTGCACTTTCATCATACTTCTCTTTACAAAATGACATATGAGGAGCAGAACTCACTTTCATATTTTTATGTATTTCATATATGAAAATCCCAGATATTGACTAGATATATTAGAGGAATTTATTCTCTGTATACTACATTTGGTTAGGATAATATCTTTCTAGTACTAGGACAGTATCTTCTTGAAAAAAGATCCGTCCTCCCTCAGAGAGGAAGTGGCTGGTGACAGGTCCAAAGCACCATCTAGCAGTCAGGACAAGGAAGATAACAGGTTGCTTTACTGACCTTTTTTTTTTTTTTTTTTTCCAGAATTCACGCTGTGAAATCTTAAAAGCTCTCAGTTATTCCCTGTCCTTGGCCAATGATGTGGACTTCCAGGATTTGGCAGCAAAAACAGAACAGTTCACAGGGGCTGACCTAAAAGCTTTATTATACAATGCCCAATTAGAGGCAATCCATACTAATTTAAATTTAGGTTTAACACAGGTAAATAAAACTGATATAAAAGAAGTCTCTCCTCTTTATTTTTATGTTGATATGTTTGAAAGAGTTAATTGTATCCATGGGGGTTTTTAGCAAAATTACTTTTTTTTACACAGAGGATTAACATTTTAATATGTTTGCAGAAAAATACAAGAATATTGTAATGAATTGGTTTAAATACTTCTTAAACACAAGGTTTTTCTCATTTCATGATTGGTGTTTATTGTAAAATGTATTTATTTAAGCCCAAATGTGCTTATCACAGTTGTGATGAACAACTAACAAATTGATAGGGATCCCACACAGAGTTTCTTAGGAGCAGATAGCAGAATCAGTTTCGAGATGGCACATTTTGGATGATGGAGGAAACGAGAAATTGGTGGGTTTTAGGGATTCATTCCAACAGATTAAGTTTGATTGAGGTCAGGAGAGAAGTGGCAAGAGGATGGCAATACCTGAAATGGCCAGCTCTGGCTCATCTTCCAGGCACCAGCTGGTACTTGAACTTCCAAAGTATAGGATCCCACCCTAGGTTTGTGCCCCACACGTGACTGACAGATCCTTCCTCTTTTAGCCTCTGTTCAGCCACCTCTCTTCACATTTTTAATGCCTGTCCTCTGGTTCTAGCTGGACAGGGGCAGGCATGGCTTCTGCTACTTGGTGGCCAAAGGGAAAGGTTGGGACAGGGGTGCAAAATGAAGGAGATCCTTTTGAATTCTTTTTGCACCAGCTGTTACCAAGGAATTGGGCTCTGAGGATGCAACTCTTAGTATTGAGAAGGATCTCCAGCATGTCTTCCCTAACATTCCCTTCACCTGTAGCATCAGTAAGTAGTTGCTACCTCATGATTATCCATCATAGGAGGAGGTTGTTGTCTGAAGCAGTGGTCTGCAGAGTGGTGTGCACACACCCCAGAGAGAGCACAAGGCAGTCCATTGATATGCAGGAAGAAAATAATAGAACTTCAATGGTACATGTATATAATTTGCGAATAGTATCCATATTCTTGGTAGAGTGTGCTCTGAAATTTTTGACTGATAGAGGTGTACAATCAAAGTGGTTTGCAGACACCAGTCTAAAGCAACAATTTTGATTTCCACATCAGCATTTAAAATGTGTTGGCTATGACTAAAAGGGAGTACAGCAGTTAGGCACTATAAAAGTAGACTCACTTCAGTCTCCTAGAGCATTTTACACAAGACACTAATTTGCTTGGAGGGTAAGGTTGCAACAGAAGTTGTACAGTTCTACAACACAAGACATACATGAAGTTTCTCAACACTTGCTGTTACTGAGAGTGTGAGACAGTGGAAACAATAAAACCTCAGAATTACCTCCTGAAATTACTTTTCTAGCATGAAGACAGAAAGTTCTTCTTAAAGGCATTGGATTTTCTTAGCAAAGTATTTGGAAACATACTCCTAGAGAAAGACAGATTACTATTAGAGTCAAATGTAAATTGATATTCTCATTTGCACTGTGTATTAAATCTTCTCGTGTATTTCCAATTGTAGTTTGTCACGAGTTAACTCTTGTAATGCTCTGTTCTTTGTTACAGGATTTTGGATCTAGTTCTGATAGTGACTTCAGTCTCTCTTCCATGGTTTTTCTAAACCACAGCAGTGGCTCAGATGATTCAGCAATAGATGGAGAAGCAGGGCTAGAGCAATCTCTTATTTCTTTAGACATGTCTGACTTGCTTCCTGAAGATCCAAGGTCCAACATGTATCGTCTTTATTTCGGAAGCTCTTATGAGTCAGAGCTGGGAAATGGAACTCCTTCAGAACTGGTAAATTACTCACTTTATGTCTTGAATTTTCTAAATATAGTTGAGAAGCAAAAAAAACCCATACCATTTGCCTGGTTAAGTTTATAAATACAATTATGTCTGCTTTGACCTGCAGACTGTCTTCAGGTAATACTTAGTAGTCCACAGTGAGGATGGGGATGGAAGGACGCGAGCTGAGAAAATACAATATGGACTTCTCTGCAATCTTGCTGGAGTTTAAAATCAAAATCCCAATGCTTAATACCTTATAATTAAGCAAATTGCATTCATATTAGATTTTACTCGCTGGTCAAATAGCTTGTTTCCTTCCAAAATTTTTGAATTTTGGTGGTTGGTTTGTTTGTTGTTTTTTCTTTAACTTAGTTTTATTACTAAAGAATGACCATCCAGCTTTCAAGAATTAAGTTACATTCTCAAGAATCAATGAACCTTCTTTAGTTTCCAAAAAAATGTGTATTAATAGAATAGTCAGACCATGGAATTGTGTAAAGAAGAAAACGAAATCTTAATTTCCATCACTGTCTTTAAGAATCAGAATTCCTGATGTAGTAGTATCATGGTACGCAGCAAGCAGCATGTTCTCTGGCCAGTTTGCAGGTAGGGATGCACAGGTTGGCTGCCCAGCACCTGCACAGGGATCAGCTCACCTTTCTTGGCTGACAGGTCAGCAGAACAGGGTATGCTGCCTCGGAGCTCCTTACAGTGAACAGATGATTTCACAGTTCATGTGAATCTGTGGGAAATTCATTTTCAAAATCTATGTAGAACTGTTACTACAAGTAGTAATCCAAATTCTTAGACTCTGTTTTCAAAACTGTCTTGCATTGATTCTTAAAGCCAAAAATAACTTACCTTGACATTGGAGAAGTAATTACTCACTGCTAATGTGCTTTGGTATATTTTATCTTGCATTATGGGTGATAGTGTTTGATTAATGTAACTTTAAAGACTTAGTTTTCCTCTGACTGTGAAAATTTTTCAGCAAGGATTCTATACAGACTTTGATCTCTTAAAGTTGTTGAATTTGAAAGGTGTGTATTTTATCAAGTGCCCAGAGAATTTGGACATGATGAATATTTAAATTCCAAATCTAACTACATAAACTTGCCCAGATTTTAGAATCATGGATTTTCATAAGTAAATAAAACAATGGACTTAGCAGACCTTTATTCATTCTGAGATGGGCCATTGCAAAAATACTTACATATTTTCCAGACATGAAATTCTTCATTTCAAATTTGGCTTTTGCCCAAACACCTTGGCATATTAACCTAAATCTTTCTGTTAAAAAAAATACGTATGAAATATATTTTAAAGAGAAAGAACTCTTTTTGCCAGTGTAGGCAAGCTTATATTGAATTGTTGGCTAATTCCCAATGATGGAGTTGCTCTTTTAGATCCATAATGAGTTAATATATTTCTTCTTGTGATGAATTTAGAGCTCTTTGTGTTTGTCCGGTCCAAACTCCATAACTTACGACTTTACCAGCGTCACTCAGAGAGATGTTGCATCCTCCCAACCTGCAATGCTTAGAGCAGCTTCTCAAGAAGGCTCCCTGGAGAACCAGGAGCAGCAAGCAGAGCACCTGAGGACAGAAATCAATGCTATCAAGGCCAATTACAGAAGCAAGAATGGAGTATGGCACTTTTTAAAATTAGTATTTAGTCTTAACAATTCTCTGTTGTTTTCCCACACTTCTTGGTATTTCAATTAATAATTTCTGCAATAATATTAAATATTAGGTAACAAAAATAACAAAGATAAGTGATACTTAGTTTGATGAAAAGAAGTCAGATGTTAGCATGCATATAATTAAACAGCTATTTCTGTTATTTATAAACATGGAGGGGGGAAAGTTGTGACTGTATTTCTAATAAATCTGTCTGTACATGTAATGTACAGACATACAGAGGAGGTTCTGTAGCCAATGATACCAATGGCACTACGTTTCTGTAAAAATTTTTCATTGTCTGTTCATGGCTCACTTTTCAAGGAGGACAGCACCCTTAACCAGTCAGCGCTTCCCAAGACCACCTTAACTATTACCCAGTCTCATCTGATGGCTGCTCTTCAGAGTATGAGACCATCCATTAGTCAGGATGACTGGAAGCATTTTACTGAACTGTAAGTTTGGGTTGGTTTTTTTTGTAATTTTGAATTCAGTGGAGATTTGGTCTTATCACATTCCTTATACATCAGAAACACGATGGTTTTAAATAAATGTGGGGACTGGCAGCAGATAGCTGATAGCTTCTGACAGCAGTTTTTTAAGAAATATTAAGTTACATAGTGGGAAAGGGAAATGATTTTACCAGTGAATTGTCTTCTTATTCATGTAGGACCTAGAAATAACAGACCAGAATCCCCTTGTATTATGTTAAGAGGCTCTTTAAGTTTTAGAGCTAGGTCCTTCCTGCTTCCACTTAGTAGTAGCTCCTTGTATTTTCAGATTGCTGGAGTTTGACCCTCTGTAGTGGTCTTTGTAGCTGGTATGTTTGGGAAAGGCAATAATCCTTAGAAGTATAAACATACTGAAAAGGAGAATGTGTCTCCTTGGACTTGGAGATCAAAAAGCTGGGAAAAAAAAAAAAAAGGAAGCAGGACAGAGAGCTCTTGAGTTAGGTTTGGGGGTAAAAACTCCTCCAGGTCCCCAGGTTTGAGGAGACAGGCACTCTTCATTTCCATAAACATATACTTAAACATCTGGAGTTCTGTGGTACATTAATATGCATCTGAAGAGGCAGACACAAAAAACACATTTCATAAGAATTTGCTAATGTCTTTTTTTGTTTTGTTTTGTTTCCAGGTATGATAATTTTCAGAATCCCAAGAAGAGGAAAGTACAGATTGGTGCAACATTCAGACCAGGACAAAAAATGACTCTAGCTTAGGAACTTGCACTTGCTTGTAATTGCTAAACTGTAACTGGAAATGACAAATGTGATTAAATCAGATTATTTATATTCATATGGATTTATTAATGTAGCAGTTGAAGATAAGTTTCTTCTAAACTCGCTGTAAAATTGTCACATTTTATTTTGAAGAATATTATCTTCCTTTAGATTGATATTAAATTTTTTGAGAGAACATTGGTTTTGTTCTGTTCAGTTGTTTATCATATAAACTTTAAAATTTTGGTTTTTATCAATTTAGTTACCAAAATCTAACAATGATTTCCTGTGCCTGTTGACTCCCTCACAACAAATAGAATCTGTTCAAATAGATTGTAATATTAATGGGGGATATGTTTTTAAAATATTCTATAAAGTCATTCTCTAATGGCCTTTGGAGGGCTTAGAGCAGGGTGGTGCTTCATATGTATATTGGTAGGCAACTCGACTAATACTTTCAGAATACATTTTTCCAGCTATAGCAAGAAAAACCAGACCAAGATAATTGCATCTTGTTTTCTGCCACTGTTTGTTAATCAGAAGAATACAAAGTTGCATTTCACAACTGCACCTTCTCATCCATACCTTTTCTTCCTGGAGACTGTTAAAAACATTTTGGATGCTTGGAAGCTTTCTAATGTTGCATCCTAAAATTATGCACAACCATTGTCTTCCATGGAGATTGTTAAAGAGTTGGGGTCCTTAACTGAGACACAGATAACCAAGGAGGGGGAAAGAAGGAGGAGGCAGGAAAGAAAACTAGAGATGTTTCCCATGAGTCTGTTCAACCCTTTGACAGCATTTTGCTTTCACTTCAAAATAGTCTTCATCTCTAACCCAAGGAAATACTATCTTCAGTTCAAATACTTCTGTTTGAAACTTCAGCCCAGTTAATTTCATTGATTAGTTCCTGCAGTTTCTAAGATACCAATAGGAGCTTTGCACTTACTCTTTCGCCTACTGGCTTAATAATTTTTCAGGCAAAGGTTCTTTTCTACACCCAGCACCTCTATAAGAAGGAGGTCTTCTAGCTCTGTCCTTGTCAAAATTATTTAAAGAACATTGTGGTTTATTACATCTTTTTTGCTTGGTAAAGGAATTTCCAGCTATTACAAAAGCATCCAGATTAGCCAAAATTAGAAGGAGCATCTGTTCTTCAAGTAAGGTCTAGATAATGGTTGTACAAAATCCATTAAAAATGGAAATTATTTAACCTTCCTAGTACTGATAATCTCATAATGCACTGATACTTAAATCTGAAAGGACCAGTCGCAGGCTAATCATGATGGTAGCAAAGACCATTCCATAGATCATTGTACTGTCCTCACACTGGGAGTCATTTAATTAGAATACAGTGCCAAGTATTATATTGCAAAGTTAAAAAGAAAGGTTTGCTGTGTGCCAAGGTCTTATCAGTTGTCAACCAAAATGATGGACTACACTGTCATGGAAAATGTTCTTAAAACCTGGGAAGCCTAGGTTCCAAATCTCTGGTGTTCCTCCTTCCTCCATGCAAGGAATTCCATCAGTGTGTTAGTTCAGACATTCCCCTGTATAAGTAACCTGGATGATGCAGAGGGCAGGTTCATGTGATCCAAGGAGGTCACTGAGTAACTACCTGCTGTTAGGTGATCTTTTGGTTACGTTCTGAATTATATTGACATCTCACCTTGAAAGGTAGGAGAGAATGTAAATGAAGCCTAGCTAAACTCTGCTATAGACCTAAATCTGATACACAAGGAGCATTAAGCCTGCAGCTCAGAGGAGGATAATCCCTTCTGTTCGTGTTGTGCAATGAGCATCAGGTGGTCTGTGGAGACTCTTGCACAAGGCCTGGTAGGGAGAAGCGCTCCAAGAGAGAGAAGAGGGGTTGATGACATTTGTTTCACATTCTGTGGGGCAGTAGGATTTAGCTGCAGTGGCTCATGATGATACCACAGGCAGACAAACAATGTGTGTCATGTTTGAACCTGTTTTCTAGTCCCCTCCACCAAGAACCAAACAAGCTCTGTGAACCAGCAGCCTAAAGATGAACAAATCCTGTGTCTCCCTACTAGTTCTCCTGTCACTCCTACCTCACTTAAGGGATAATGATGTCAGTTTTTCTGGGTATATACTACAGCCCTTAAAAAGGTTTGATAACCCGAGGTAGCTTTTTTGTCACCAACATTGTCAGTTGTCACTGGTCTTTCCTCAACTGCCTACCAGTCTTTCTCCATAGTTGAGGAACTTCTGAAAAAACAGGTGTTAACTATAAATGGTGTAAATGGTAATCCTGTTTCCAATGTGCAAGGGCTTATTTCAATTTGTTAATAGGAACCTGGTTTCCACTACTAGCCAATAATTTTTCTTAAAACTGATTTTATGTTTGAAGCTATCTTCTTTCAGCTGGTTAGCTGGTATTTTTTTCAAACAATCCTTTGGAAAAATGTACCTGTCTCAAAGTGATCTGCTATTCTGGACTGAGTATTGCCTGGAAACAGTTTCTTAGGGGGAAAAAAGTGACCTAGCAGGTCAATTCTGTTAAATCCTGGTTTAACTGGTGCAATTAACTCTACTTGAGAGGCTTATATGTCTGAATGTTAATTCCTAATTATGAAAATCTTACAGACTTGCTTTTCCAAGAACTGGGGACATTGGGGCACATTAAATCCCATCCAATGTGTTGGGTCCTTTTACTGTTAATGGCATTCTGCCATAAATCACATTTATTCTCTGGGAAACAGTATTTCTGGTTGTTCTGGTTTGGCCAAATTTAGAAATATATCCTCTGAGAGAAGGCACAACCACCCGTCCCCCACCAGGTTCGGGAAAAAAATAAATTTTCCTCGAAGGAAAGTGAAGAAGATAAAACTATTTATTTACCAAGCACACGGGAAAGGAAAATAATGTTAAATGGTAAAATCTTTCGCTGTAGAGGAAAAACCTGAGAAAGTGTTCGAGTCCTCCCTTTGGTCTCCTCGGAGCTGGGGCTTGGGCCAGGGCCAGGCCCTCTGTGCCCGGTGGAAAGTCCTCCCGATGTGCTCTGATGTTACAGCAATCAGGCAGTCCAGTAGAAAAGGGAGAAAATCTGAAATTCCAGAGAAGGAAAAGTTCAACTCTCAGCCTCTCTCTGGAGAACAAGAACTGGAAAAACTGGCCAAAAGCTGACTGGAAAGCAGCAAGCCGGGTGCTTCCTCGCTTCCCTGCCCCAGCTGGGGAAAAAAAACCTGCTGTCTCTGTGTGACCTTGAAAAAGCTGCAAACTGCTTTGAGAAAGTTTCGCTCAGTTTTTTTCCTTCCCCCTCTCAGGCTCAGTTTAGAGGCATGGAAAGGCATAAAAATTAATTTCTGGGCATAGGCAGTGATATGGGATACACATCATAAGGTCACCCCAAGACACTGGTGTATATAAAAAATTCACAAGGTGATTGATTGTCAAACTTCTTAAGGAATCAAATTCTGTTCCATTTTCAAAGAGAACAAAAAATGGAAAAGATTTCCCAACCCATTTGAAATTAATTTAAAAGATAAGCAACATCTGCTGAGGCTTAAATTACTTAGCCTTATGTTTCATAAATGATGTCACCAGCTAAAACTCTGCTTGACAATATTTTAAGAATGACAGTTAACAGCCTGGTTAAAACACATGAATTTTTAAATTTATATTAGGTTTGAAATGTGCTTTGGCTTTTAGTTCACCAAAAAAGTCTAAATTTTGTGTGGACCAATGTCTGCATTTAATGTCATACAGGAGTTTCTCCATCCCTCTCTTGTGGCATTAAGGAAATATAGTCAATTTCTCCAGCCTAAAAGCAAACAAATATTTTAAAATACTATTTTCAAACAAAAGCACTTTATAAACTTGATTTTCTCACAGGCTATTTTACTCAAATTAACTGGGGATGTGTGTGGATACATATATATATATATAAATATATAAAATTATTAAAATATATAATTGACTTTTAAATCTTACTAATATAATTTATAATTTGACTTCTTGCCTAATTTATGTAATAACTCCTAGTTGCTGTAAAAACAGTAAAATCCATGCATGCTGTATCATTGCATGAGGATTTGAGTCTTTGTTTATTATTTAATAGCTCCTAAACTCATGCAGTAGGGTGGGAGTGAAACCTACTTTCCAAGAAGTTAAGATACCAGTCATAAACCCATAAGCAGTGGAGGAACTTTGAAGAGACCAGAAGCAGAAGAGAGTTTCTTGTGTGAGTTCAGCAGATACTTGCAGAGTTAATCCTGTGGAATGAAGCTGGGAGACTGGATTACAATTTTTCAATATCAGTTGACAGATAAGGATTCACTTCTCATAGGCATCACTTGGGAATAATCCATTTACAGCCACCACTTGACAATTTTGGCTTTAAGGTTCAATTGCTTTAGCTTTCCTGTTTCTAAAACAGCCCAAACAGTACAAATCTGTCATAGGCACAGTGAAATGGAAATCTGTTGACTAAGGTTTAGCCTGCAGTTGCAGTGATGCAGCAAAGAGATCTAGGATTAAATACTTGCAGATGCTCAGGCAGTTCTTGGTAAAGAAATGCTAAATCAGTTTGCTGGTGTTCAGGTTGCAAGTCTAAGTCAGATTAGCAGAAAAGAAGAGGGAAATAGCAATCCTCTCTCCTCTAACAGCTGGCAGGATTTTTGTAAGACTTCCATGTATGTGGCCTTCCTCTAATGACCTACAGGAGCAGAGTCATGTCAGCTGCTATTAGGTAACCAGGGCAGGTTTTGCATCTCTCAGCAGTGCTGTCCCACACCAGCCTCCAAAAGTCTTTAATAGTTTGAATTAGTTGAAATGATTTAGTGAAGACTGATGTGTCAGGGACAAAGTCAGTCTGGGACTCCTAAGCACAAAAATATGACCTTTTTCTTCATTGTTTACACAAAACCAGCTTTTAGGATTCTGCAGTAATGATTAGTACCCCATACAGGCACAGCTATAGCACAGTACGGATCTTGTGGAGACCCAGTGGATAAGTGGACATTGACACTGGATTTTTGTACATCAAAAATTATTATGGTCATGCAGGTGTTGGGCAATTTTCCTTATTTCCAGAGGTCAGCAGCTTTGTAGAATAAAAAGCAAAGAATAAAAACAAGAATCTTTGGAACCACCCACAAAATGCCGTCAATGCCAATTTGTATAGTTCCAGTATTAGCACCAGGAGGATTAAAACCATCCACATGTTTTATGCTGTTTTTCTGTTGGGAAAGTAATTGGATCCTTCAGAGGAACTAGTTATAGATTCAGTGCTAATCTTCACTTCCTTAATTATTGCCAAGTTTCAGGAAATAGTAATAAAATTGTTTCTTAGTAGTATGTATTAGTTTAATATAATGCTTGTATATTGCCAAAGCACTGCTGAAGTAATGTTACAACTACAGTACCGTGACCTTGTTTAGATACTTTAAGGCTACAACAGGAACTATTTGGTGGTTTACTGTTTTAGTGTTTGCCAAGAATTAACTCTTAGCCAATTTTCTAATGGCTGTTTTTCAATAGTTAAAAACCTGCTCATTTTCTAAATGCCTAAAAGACATTTTTGTATTTTTAAAAGATCAAAATGTCCTCCATTAGGGACAGGCTTAAAACACAGATGTAGGACAAAACCCACTTGAAGTCAGCATATTGAAACTTGGTTTTCCTACAGATCCTGGGGAGAAAAAGGTCTTGGCTTCCCTCACAGCAGCATCTGGCTCTACACTGACCCCTGTCTTTCTTCCCATGTTTCAGTGATTGGATCTTCTTGTCCTTCCCCAGCAGCTGTCCAGCAGCACAGGTCCTGCTGACTGAGTCCTACCTTGGTGAAGACAGTGGGTCTCAAGCAGAGCTCTTGCAGTGGGGTGATAGGAGCCAGAGTGCTGATAGCAGGCAGAGTGCTGGGGTGGCATGGGACACAGGGGTTGCTCCTCTCTGTCCGTAAGGGATGCGGGGCCCCTGGATCATGGAGCACAAAGAAGAGTCAGTCTGCCCTAAGGGGCCATGGTTGGGAGCCACTGCAGAGCCTTCCCAGATTGTTCCTCATTCCCTGAGCAGCTGGCGCAGGCAAACAGGCGGAGGGAGAAATGCTTATGAGAAATGTTAATTTCATTTCTTAGTGGGTTTAAGTGGGTATCTTATTCCAGCTCCCTACTATGATGATAAGAATTCTGAAAGAGGCTATAGGGTGGAATGCAGCCTCTTCACAGGCCCTTCTTCGGTGAGATGGAGCTTGAGCCATTCACATACATTGACAGACATTTACAGAGAACAATCAAAAAAACCTGAAATTGCAAACTGAGGCCAAGGGAGGAGATGGGGCCTGTGTAGTGCTTTTTGAGACAGCCCATCATTTCCTCAGACTGCAGAGTGGCAGGAGGGGGGTGTCATCAGATGTGTAGGATTGCACTCGTTTTGTGCAGACATGGTTCTGCACTGACATTTGTCAGCTCTAAGTCTGTCATACTACAAGTAAATTTGGTTTGCAAATGTTTCCCCTCAAGCACTGCAAGATGTATCTGCCATGTAAGTTGTGTAACATTAGTTCCCTCTTTGAAAATTCAATCTTTTTATTCTTGCTGATATTCCTTTTCCTGTAGGTGACTGATAAAGTCACCCTTTCCAGTTAACAGCTGAAAAATTAAAAGCTGCATTACAGAAACTAAAAAGCAGGTATCAATAACACTGATCTCAGATTTTCATGCTTTCCTTATTATTTTGTAAGCAGCATATGTTCTCAGCATTGAAGCACTTTTACAGTTTCATCTCTGCAGATTTTCAGTCTTGTGACCCAGGTGGGTCCAACTACGGCAACAAGAGTTGATTTTATATTTTGGGCACTGTAACAAAATGCAGAGAAACTCCCTGACTGTATTTTATGAAGAACAGTTCTTAACTTGTTTTTCAAGACCAATTTTTTTTCTCTGTAGATTGTAATGGAATTCAAAGTTTTGTAAACAAGATATTGTTCTGACCCTGAGAAAAGAGAATATGCTACTGTAACAACCTACTTAGATAATTAAAGAAACATGCGTAATGTGATTTTAATGAGGGTTCTTCTTAGTTGCAGCTAACAAGAAAATGTCAACAAACAAAAAATTTCAAAATGTAATTTTTCCAGAGTTTAGCAAACTTCATTAGTTCAAAACATGTAGCATGATCAGTGATTCTATTCTGATTGGGACTGCATAACCAAGGACATTATTGCTTGTCATATCCAATTTTTTTCCACATTTTTCTCTGTACTTTAAACTGCTTTTCTTCCCTGTGGAAATGTTTGGTTTTGTGAATGTCCACAAAATAGTGCTGGCTAGTATTTCAGGCTAAAATATTTCCTGATTTTATTGTCTCAGTATTCATGATCTGCACACTTGATGAAAAATTATAAACACACTCACAGCTGTTTGTGAAAGATTCAATAGTGGCAGCACAGGCAAAACAGTAAAACGTTTTACCAAAGATGTGGTGATGATGGATGGTAGTGATGTTTCAAAGCATGAAGCAAGACAGACTTCTTGAGTCCTCTTCCAAGATGGAAAACAAGGTTTAACAATGGATAGAGTGTATTGTTACAAGGAAGGTCCACTTACAAAGCTCAGTTTCAAAGTGACGTAAAAAAGCAGGTATTTTGGATACACACAGATATGTGCATAACATTTTTTCTTAGCTGTATTGAAGTTGTCCTAATTATCCAATTGCTGGTGGTGCCTGTGTTTAGACACCATCTGTGCCTTTGTCAGACCGTGGGAGCGTGCGCATTCAGACCCTCCCCATCTGAGCCTAGCAGAGGGACGCAGCCTGAATCCCACAGCTGCCCCTGTGGCTATCAGGATGGATCACAGACCAAATTAACTCTTTAGAGATCTCCATGTGTTTTTCAGCTTTCTAGAGCTGAAAATGTTCCCATTAATAATATTATAGACTGGTTCTTTGGGTACACGTAATATCATAAATAGCTGGAGGAACCAGGCTAGAAATGCAATTGAGAAACTGCCATCCCACAGCAGCTGATTCTGTGAAAAACAATGCCTCAGCCCCCATTTTCAGCTTAGGATATGTCAGAGGTCACATACACTAAACATACTCTTGTGCAAGGAGGGCTGTGGAATAGCTGTTTGTGATGTCATCTTTTTTTAATGCTATCTTTTTTCAGGTATTTTCTTCCTGTACCCGAAATCAAAGGCAATACACTGAAAGTTCCCTGCTTGTGAAGGTCTTACTCACAGTACTCATTAACACTCAAAGATATTTCACATGGCAGGGGAAGTCAGAAACAAACAGCCTATCACACGTGCCACTCCTTTATGGCAGGAATCTGAATGGGTAAAACCAAATTGTTAAGAGATTTTTTAAACAGATTTTTCCCAGACCTTGCACTGACTTTTCCAGTAGTTTTCTGGAAGAGACATTTTTACTTTTTTCTGCCTTTGACCTTTGTGTCAAAAATATTGTTGGTCACTAAAAGCCGAGGTGGATGTTTCTTTTCTGATGGTTTGAATTTATTCAGGAGCTGCGGAGTTAAGCTTGACTAGAAAGCCTACCAAGGAAGTACATTGCAATGTGTCCCTGTCATTGCCACATGTCATTGAAACACAGTATTTGTTTCTCTGTATAGCCTTATATGGATATGCTAAGTTTCAACATACCATTTCCACTTACCAAGGGAGCCATTGAGCCATAGGCAGGCTCTGCAAACTCTGCAGGCATGAAGTGGTTGCTTTTGGTTTTGTTTTGGCCAACAATAATTGCTGAAGCTACTTCAGTTTCCTCCACAGTTTCCAATCAACTTCTCATGAATAAGAGACAAATCTTTTACCTTGCCTAGCAGTGGTCTGTTATGACACAGTTAAGAAAAAGAGCCCCACGAATGCTCTGAGAAACTCCTTGAGGAGAGGTAACTGGAAAACTCTGTATGTAGATTCCCACAATTTGGGAAACAGACACTTGAGAAGGGCACACAGATTGAAAGGACAGGTTACTCTTTGCTTTAATTCTTAATGGCCTACTGAAATCTTGGCTTGGGAGAGAAGAGGTTCCCAAATTCTGCTTACATAATTCAGATTCACTGCCACATGCAGCCTCACAATGTAATTTTATACAAAAGTAACCTAATAGGAATGAAAAGGAGCATCAATCGTATAAGATACTACGTACATGGAAAAGGATTATCAAGGGCTTGACCATCTGAAGACAAAATTAAACATTCCTACTGAAGTCCCCTAGAGGAAGATTTGTGTTAACAGAAAAAATATCATGTGTGTGTTCTGAACCTGGATCAGTTGACAGAGCCAGTTTACAACAGGGTGCTCTACACTGACAAAGGCAGAGAGGTGTGATGATTTTCAGCAAAGAAGTGGATGCAATGGCCGTGGACACAATGGCCGTGGACACTGATGGAACTACTGAAAGCAACTTTGCCCCTAGACTGCTTCATCAGAAAAGAGCAACACTCCTGCTCTGTTCTCCCTAAATGAAGGAGTTCAGAAGATTTTGCAGGAGCCCAAATTGCCATATGTAAGCAGATGCCTGGGTTTGCTGTTCTAAATGCCCTGCACAGAATAATCCTGATATTTTCAGGTTAAAACAACCTTCCTATCAAACCTAGATTCCAGTATTACTTCTGTTTCATTAAACACATGTTGAAGCACTTAAGCATTTCATAAAGATGCATGAACCACCTGGAGATGCTGTCCATGAAGTTGTTCTTGTGATTGAAGCTACCAAACTAGAAAAAAAAAAATAACCTCACTGAAGCTGTAAGCCAAATTCAAGAATAACAAATCACCAACCAGAAGGGCTGAGTAAGAAAAAATAATGCAATCTTCCTGAAGGTAAGCGTGACCATGTGGGTGGAACAACTGCCAAATACAAAATTCTGTTGTCAACGACCACAAGATTCTGTAGTGGGGAGCACACAAGAAGAACTATTAACAACTATTAACTATTGTAAAAGTATTTCTGCTTGGGAACATAATGCTCATCTTCCATAATTTTGGAGGTGTGTAGTCTCCTAACAGATGTACCAATTCTGTGTGAAAATAGAATAAAATTATAACTTTTTTTTCTTTTTAATTCAGTAACTGTAAAAAGCAGTTGAAACTTCAATACTACACCTATAAATATTTTTGTTCTCAGTTCTGTAAGACCTTTTAAGGCCTTTATGAATCATAATATACAATGTAACACCAACTACAATAAATGCACTCTTTGCTTTTTGTATAATATTAAAGTTGAAGGCTGCATTACATGAAAGCAAAGCTATTGGATTGGCTTGGATACCACACTGTAAGGGCCTAATCCTGCGGCTTGCGTGAATCCAGACTGCCAGGATGACTCAGATAATTGTCATGTAGCACAGCACAGCAGCAAGAGAGGAACCCCAGCCCCATTTTAGAAGGAGGCCAAGGAGCCACACACTTATTTATCCATTGTGTTCACATCACATTTTCCCAGAAAGTATTCTTCTCCCGACAAAGCCTTGCCCCAGTGTAAACCCTTCTCCAGTACGTATTGTTTTGGTACAGTAAAGTTCAGGTCAAAGTTAAGGGCTACTTCTCCACAAATGTCCTGCAATGTGTGCCTCAGGGCATAGGCCACGTGTCTATGTGTTACTCAGTATTTCATATATGCTCTGTGCCTTTTAGCTCTTGGCTACGTGCTCCATCTTTAGAACTCAAATGCCTTAATAAAAATGACTGTTGGATGGCCACAAAACTCTGAAGCTTAACACAAGGCCATAAATTCAGTAGTAGTGTATCCACTCACAATCCAGTGATGCAAGTATGAAACCTACCTACATTTTGGCATGGGGGATTACCAAGGTAGAAGACAGAAATGGGTTGGCTCAGCTCCCTCAGCTGCAGGGCATCAAAGCCTGTCCCCACGGGATCCGCTGGTATCTCTTCTGCTGTTGAGTCCATGTTGCAGGTCCTCCTTTTGTCCATTTTCCTTATATAAGAGAGATGAGGAATTTTCAGAGACATTGTTCTCAGAGGTCCCATTCTTCAGCTATGTCCATCCATAAGAAGCTGTCTGGAGAGTCAGTCATTTTCCCTGTGTTACTGGGCGATGTTCTGAACGCAAGAAAAGCAGGACAGTGCAACCATTCAAATACCTATAAATAAAGATGTAACACTTTAGTAGCAGTCATTGCCTGCAGATCCACTCTCTTTTGAGACCTTACAACCAGAATTCTTGCTCATTTGAATTATTTTTAGTATTTCCCAGTATAATAAAAACTAAAATAAAAATACTTAAGTGTTTACTAAGGGAAGTTGTTCGCTAGCTCTCTGAAAAAGGTATTTTTTGTCTGTTTAGACTGTAGCTGGAAGTATAATACTTGAATCACCAGCATCACAAAATGTTAAAAAGGTGTACTCTGATGAAAAATTAATTGTCCCTTTTATATTACAATTTATTGACAAATAAGGCAAATAAGGCAATTTATTGACAAGGCAAGTACTTTTCATTTGGTGTAACTTGTAGGAACTCAAAAAAGCAAAACAGTGTAAGCATTGTTTTCCTTCTTATTCCTATGAGGATTTGACAAGGAAAGCAGCTAAGCTTCATTGGACTCAATGACCATAAAGGTCTTTTCCAACCTTGATAATTCAGATAAGGTGAAACAGCCCACAGAAGAGGAGAGGTCCATGGATTATGCCAAGGCAGCACAGGGACTCTACTGTGATCCCCAGTGAAAAACATGTGGACTGCAGAGAAAGGAAGGAAAACACTTGAGTCAAGGGAGTCACGCTGGTTACTGTAAACATAAGACTTGTTATTTTTATTTTCTTGTAATGGTTAATAAAGAAATCAGAAAAAAAAATCCAGAGGAATTGAAAGGAGAGAATGAAGAGAAGTGAGGTCACCTTGGGATTAATTACTGCAACACACAACATGGGCACACATCTCATCTTTGTAAGCAACTGAGGATTAAGATTTAACTCTGTATTAGCAATCTACTGCTAATTTCTGAGCATTTTGAATTATTGACAGTATCCCTTAACTTTAGCATCTACTCCCTTAAGGCTGATTGTTCTTCCTTGTATTTGAAGAGGGCAGAACAGAGGCTGCAGGCCGAAACAAATAGATCTGGTTCCTGCCCTCACAGGTCCCACTGTATTGAAAGTTGTCAATACCTGAGACTTTCAAATATGTTACACCTTAAATCAAAACCTTTCATAAAGTTAGAACATAAGCCTAGTGCAACTTTTTTATGCTTTCATATGGTACCTTAAAGGTGATTTGGGGCTTCTGGGTGCTATGGTCACGTATGTTCACACAAAGAAAAAAAAACTGGAAAAGATCCATTTAAATTTAAGGCTGCTTACAGCTCTTATCCTTCACAGGCAGCAGGAATCCCTAAGTCCTTGGAATTCAGGCCATACAAGCACATCTCATAGTGTTTGGAGCTGACTGGCTTGTAAAAGGTTTAGGGCAGGAAACTTTACTGGTATTTTAGTACGTAGCATTTCTCCTGTTCTGCTATTTAAACATTTTCCTTGTTATGTTAATACATAAAATTAGTTTTTATTTCCCTTACCAAACTTTTTTTCATATGAATTGCTTGACCATTTTTTTTCTTACCATCATTAATTGAGAAGACTGAAAAAACAATTTTAAATCAATTTTAAGAGACCAAGCTAACACACATTAACAATGTGAAACTCAAATCATGTGTCAGTGTTGGCTTGCTTAGGGAATGCAGATACATTTCTGCATGAGGATGTCAGGATGATAAATAACATTAATTTTTAAATTTGCATCCAATTGTCCAGGAAATTTATGCCCTTATATAAGTAAAGTTTAACATAAAGCTACACACATAGGCCCACATTTCAGATTCAGATGAACAAAATTCCCTTAAAAGGTGACTGTTAAGAGTCCCTCCTTGCAGATGAGGTTTTAGTCTGGAGAAATCCAGGTAGATCACTCCTCTCCAAGTAACAGAAAACTGTTAATTACACCACTGGTCATTTTACTGTTTAGGTAAAGTTAGTCTTAAATTATTTAACAAGAAAATAAAAATGGCAGTCCGAGTTAACTAAATTAAACAGTTATATAAAGTGCTGAATGATTATGTCTTTTAAGCTCCTCTTCTGGAAAATAACTTAAAAACTAAGAATGAACACTAAAGGCAACTTTCAGAAGTCAAAGATGACATGAAACTTATGGTTTTGTCCCAAGATGAACAATAATGTCAGAAGAACAGAGCACTGAAATGATGCATCAACTGGAATGAAAACTTCCACTTCAAAGATCTGATGTATCTAAAATAAATAAATACCACAATCTGTAAAGTAAACCGGCACATTTTATAATTTTTAAAACTTCTTGTATGGGGTTTACAAACTGGAGGATACACCCAAAATAACTAGTCCAAAGTATTCCTTAAAAAAATTATAAATTATTGGCTACAGTTTCTTTAATGGAGATTGCAGGAGTAGGTCCCACATGAGTCCATATATAGCCCTTCTCTGGCCTTGTAGGAACGGTTGGGAAGGGAGATGATCGAGATTTGAAATATTCCGAAGGTGCATGACAAACAAATTCTAAATACTCCATCTTCCTTGGGAGATCTTCTTCTGGTCCTAGGAAAAAAAATAAATCTTCAAAGACAAAACTTAAAGGCACAAAATTAAGTAAGTTGCCTAAAAATTTGCCACAACAGCCAACATTCCCTTAGAGAATTTATCTTTGCAATCAATGGCTTTCCTAGGAAGGTAGCATCATGTATAAGGCAAGAAACCTCTACCTTCAATTTTGCTGGGCTGATCTTTCCCCCCACCCCATTTGAAGCACTCTGGTATTTGAGTGAAGTACTGTAGTTAATATATTTTAAATATATCCTATTTGTGTCCTGCCTGTCAGAAGGACTTACTAATTTTATCATCAGTAGCAGAACAGTCTCTATGCCAGTGCTTGCATGCTATGTATTTTGAATACCCAGGACAAAGATCAGGTAATTCAGGTCACTTTAAAAGAAATAACTTGGACTAGTATATCAGAATCAAAGTTACTATGGTTTAAACCTATCTATAGAGCAGTAATTTGATCTTTAAAGCCACACATCTGTAATTGTCCCCACAAACACTCAGATAATCACAGTACAAGATAATCACACACTGTAATAGTAGTAATCATATTATATACATAAGATAAATAAAAAGTGTTATTACAGTAAATGAGATGTTTACAGAATTAGGGTCTAAAATGTGGAACTTGCATAAAACACCTTGACAAGCTAAAATGTTCATTTAAAAAATACAACTCTGCATTAGTGTAGGCACATATAAGTAGTTGTACAAAGTGAAGGCCTACAGATTACCTATGATATAGGATGCTGGGTCAAAACAGTCTTTGGGGCTGGCTTGTGTAGGAATGAGCCAGGTTAGCGCAGCACTCTTTTCACAGTATTGGTCCTGAATAAACCCACGGATCTGAGCGTAGTATGTTCTTCCATCCTGCTCATCAACCACCGAAACAACATCTCCAATTTGATAGTATACACCCTAGAAGACATACAAATGACACTGAAATCAAACAACCTGATTTTGTCAGCTTCACTTCACATTGATTCGTGTCTTAAGTATCAGTACCCTAAATTATACCAGTTTTGAAAGGCAGCTGCAATTCAGCCACATGCAAAAGAATGGTGGCGTAAAAAAGAAAGGTGTTTGTTTTTAAAAAAGAGAAAAAGAACACAAAAAGCCCCGAACAATCCTGTTCACAACAACACTGCAAAGTATCAAAGTAGCAGCATTTTGCACAAGGAGGTTAAACAGAAGTTTTGACATAATTCCTAGGAATTTTTGATAAAAAACATACACACAAGACAGTAATTCCTTTCTGAACTGGTCAACAGCAAACAAAAGATTCATCTAGGATGTCAGACACAAAGCACCAGGTCCCTGGAGAGTATATGGAATCTCAGCCTACCACTGGCTGTGCAGTCTCCCCCTACCTATCCTGACTTTTTTTTGGGGGGAAGAGGGGGAAAAAACCATTTTGTTTGCTTATACTGCTGGGAAACAAAGCGAATTTCAGAACTTTAAAACACTAACACCTTAGCATGCTGGTAAAGCTGCTCTCAAGCATGAATGTGAGAAGGTTCCCTCCTGCTTCACTGCAAATACCAACAGATCTTGTTCCCACGGTGTCTGAGCCTGCTCGCACCAGTTCTGAAACGGGAGCCAGCGGAGACGTTGAGGCACTGCAACCCACCCCCTCTACGGGCAATATGTTCTGCGCCTAAGGCAGGAAACAGCACACAAATCGAAATACTCATCTCCAGTCACTTTTGCTTGACCTCTGCACGGTGCAGGTTAAGTTTAAAAATGCTGACTGCAATAATTAAAAAAAAAAAAAAGGATGCATTTTCTCTTGGAAGAGAACAACTGGGATAATGATAACTATTTAAACTACTTAGGTAAACTCCCTTGCAAGACTTAACGGCAATAATTACGGCAAACCAAAGTCCTACACAACCATTAGGCAAGGAAGAACAGTTTCTGTGACTATATCCCTAGTGCTTTCACTGTACATGATAGTTCTTGAAATTGGAAACAGAAACAGGATAATAATTTTTGCAAATAGATTTGCATAAACCATACCTTATAAAAGATTGATTCTGCTGTAATTATAGTGGATACGGACTCAGGAGCCTTGATGGGCTAAGAAAAGAACACAGAAATAAAAAATCAAGAGCATTAAAGCAAATCAACCATGAAGTTCCAGAAATTGTTTTACCCTTTTAGACAACGTGCAGATACATTATCTTCTAAGAAAACTAGCACACATTTCTAGTTTAAAGTTCAAAACAACACAGCTAACGTCTTCATCCCCAGGATTTTATGTGGAGAAGCGAGTGCTGAACTCCCATGACCGGTTTCTCTTCCCACTCCTCCCGCGGGCCCCGTGTCCGCCCCAGCCCGGCACAGGCTCCCGGCCCACCCGCGGCCCCGCGCTCTGCCACGCGCCGCCTTACGTTTTTTAGCTTGAAGATGTGCCGCCTGCCCTTGCCCTTCGTGGAAACCTTCTTCTCCGCGGCGGGCGCAGACTTGTACTTGGTGTTCCTGAGCCGCGCAGAGCGGCGGTGGATCTCCTGCTTGCTCTGTGGGGAACGGCGGGATGAACACACGGGGGACGGCCCGAGCACCCCGGCCCCGCCCAGCCCCGCCCGGCCCCGGCGGCTCCCGCAGCCTCACCCTCGGCCTCCTCACCCTCGGCCTCCTCACCTGCTTCCCGCCGCCGCCGCTGCCGCCGCCGCCGTTGCTGTGCTGGGCGGCGGCCGAGGTGGTGGCGAAGGCGGCGGGGGGGGGCGGCGCCGAGCGGGCCGTGCAGTTGTTGCACAGGATCTCGCCCTGCCCGCCCTTCTTCCACATGGAGGAGGACGTGCTGCGGCACACGCTGCAGGTGGGCTTCAGCCCCAGCGGCATCCTGAGCCCGGCGCGGGGCCCGCGGGCCCGACAGCGAGCGGCGGGAGCGCGGCGCCCACAGCGGCCCCGGCGCCGGCCCCTTCCCGGCGGCGGCGGATGTGGCTGCGGCGGGGCCGGGAGCAGCGGGGCCGGCCCTGCCCTCTGCTGGCGGCGGCCGTGCCCCGGCCCCGGAGACAAATCGGTCCCGGCCCTCGCAGGGCGCTGCTCTCGCCTCGGAGCCGGGGCACAGAGAGCCGTGTCCTGTTAGTCAGCGGCGAGGCCCGATGGGGGCAGGTGGGGCTGTTCAGCCCGGAGAAGAGAAGGGTGAGTGGAGACCTCGCAGCACCTTCCAGTATCTGAAGGGGCCTTACAGGGAAGCCAGAGAGGGACTCTTCGTCAGGAAGAGCAGTGACAGGACAGGGGGAATGGGTACAAAATGAAAGGTGGAAAATTTAAATTAGATATTAGGAAGAAGTTCTCTGCTGTGAATATGGCGAGATACTGAAACATTGCCCAGGGAGGCCGTGGATGCCTCATCCCTGGCAGTGTTCAAAACCGTGCTGGATAAGGCCTTGAGCTACCTGGTCTGATGGGAGGTGTCCCTGCTAATGGTATGGGGGTTGGGACTAGATGATCTTTAAGGTAGCTTCCAACCCTTAACGTTCTGTTACTCGATGCAGCAGAAGCTGCCTCTGGTTCCATTCCTGTTTGCAGGGAATGCCAGGTGCTGTCATCCAAGGATTTACAGCTGTCACTCTTCATACTCAACAGAAAATCAGAGGACAGGAGATGGACTGCAATGATTGTCCTGATTCAGGAGAAAGTGTTGGTGGATCTTACCCTCAACATATGCCAGTTTTGGCCTTCATTTAGATCAGATATTTGGAAAAAATCCTCTACTTTTGAAGGTGGTGAGGCACTGGAACGGGCTGCCCAGAGAAGTTGTGGATGCCCCGTCCCTGGAACTGTTCAAGGTCAGGTCGGGTGGGGCTCTGAACAACCTGGACTAAGGGAATGTGATCCTGCCTATGACATGGGTAGTTGGAACTGGATGATCTTCAAGATGACCTTCAAAAACAAACCACTCTATGATTCTATGAACTGCCCCTCTTGCATGGCACCTCAGTCATGTATCAAATAGTTTAAAAGGCCAGGAAATGAACATGTGCTTTTGTGAAGCTTTGAGAGCCAAATGTAGGAGTCATGGATCTAACAGCGGTTCCTCACCTAGTGCTACTCACATGGCCCTGGGCCATCCCACGTAGATGTTTCTCAAGTCTCGTGTTACGAAAGAAATGCCCACTCATGCTTGAGGATTTGCAGTCTCTTAGTTCCCATACTCAGTTGCCATCCTTAGGGTTTATTTAAACGTTCCTTGGTGCAAATGAAATTGATTTTTGTCTTGTTCTCAGTGGACACATAAAACCATAGTTTGCAGGGATCTATTAACAGATGCTCCCCTCATGCAGTGTGCAGTGGATGCAGGGTGTGCCTGGGTTGGTACTGGCTCATGGACAGCTATGTTTAACCTTTTGCATGCCTCTTTCACACCAGCTTTGACCTTGTTGTCTCAGGTGCCAAATTTATTCCTCAATTTTGATTTAAATCCTGGTTTATCTTCATATCTTTTCAAGCTCGTTATACAGGCGCAATTGTTTCTGCTTCTTTAATGCATCTCTCTATAGTTGCATCTTGCAGATCAGTGATCTCTCAGAGCCCTTAAGCTCTTCCCACCACTTTTTTTTGCAGCTTCTGCCTGCTTTTGTTCCCAACTGCCCACCTCAGCAGTCCTCCACTGCTGGGGCCCTCTCACTGCCATCACATTGGCATAGCATCACTAGTCTGCGTAGAAATGAGTGACAATGTCCATTTCTGTACAGATAAGCATCTAACACTTTGTGAAGGTTTTTATTTTGCAAATAAAATTAGTAATAGTTGTTTTTTTTCAACTCCAGTTCTACCATCTTCCCGACTCCTGGGCTTCTAACCCCTTGGTCTTTCTGAAACCATGTGCAGGGTATTTTCTGTCACAAATGTAGAATGTGTGTGGTTTACATATATGTGTATACTCTTAATTAAATATGCTACTGTATATTGTTGATAATTTACCCACTGTGATTATTATTTCTGTTTTTAAATAATAACTTGAATAAAAAACTTGAATATAAAGAAAATGATTAAAAAATATCTTGAATAATAAAATCAATGAACTCAAGCTTTAAGAAACCTAATCTGAGGTGATACTTTAAGATAATTCAAAAATGGTTTAGACAACCATTTTTATGTTGTCAGAAGGAGTTTTAGGTCAGTATTTCTTTACAAGTGTGGTTCTGACTGTCATTTCAATGGAACCACAGTAAAACAACACCTTGAGATTACAGTGTTCTTGGTATGATTATTCTGTTGGCCTTGTGTAAGACCAGAGAGAGGCAGGGATTGCTGTCAGTGCTGCCTGATCACCCCCTACCTCACCTGGAAGGTGACACAAGGGACAGTGGTTAGGATGTTTTGTCAAAAATTAAACCTAGCATGTCTTTTATCTCAGGTAGGCAATAGCTGAAATGTTCTGATTTGAGAGTTGCTGAATACCTGGTAGTTAGGGGTAGAAGAGATGGGGCTCAGGACTTCTTAAAGTACCCCTCTCTCTAGAGGCTCCCAAGCCTTACAATGTCGATCCTAAATCCTGAGCATCCTCTTCAGTTTCCTGATTCTCCGTAACAGAGCTATCCTCTCTTTGGAGCTGAAGTGGGTTGACTCAGCCTGTGGCCTGGTTGGAAGTGCCTGATGCAGCTGAGGCATTTTGCATAGTGTAAGCTCAGCTAAAGTTGCAGAGTAAACGTTTTCTTCCAATTAATGTGTTTTTTCACTTTATTTTATTTTTACCCCAATAAGAGAAAGGGCTGCCCTTTGGAGTCATCAGAGCCCATCCCTGCTCTGTGAAACTTCCAATGTAGACTCCACAAAGAAGTGGAGAAAATAAAATGTTGGCTCCACCTGTGGAGGGGGACTGTGTTAGACACACTGGCTGTCAGTGCAGAACTGTTTCATCTCGGGAGCTCTTGGTGAGAGTGGTTTTTATTGGAAGTGATGCACATCCACACACACTGCTCATTTCCTGCTTCAGCACTTGAATTGTTCTGCAGTGGATTTAATTGCATTGCTTCCTCCTAGCTTCTTACTGCTATCCTACAGTCAGCTGGTTCACAGCTGAGGAATCCTTTATTCTTACTATGTGTGTCACTGTTCCACAGTCAGCTGCAGAGGATGCACCTGGAGTGCTTCTTCAGAAGTACTTGTGTTGTAAATGCATGAAATTTCGTAAGAGTCTGATGGACTGGTGCACTCTGCATTTCCACATGGATCTGTTCTAAGGTTCTGTACTTAACAGCTCTCCTGTGAGAAAAGCAGCTTCTATTCCCTTAATTCCCAGAGCCACAACTGATGCTATTCTTGAGATAGCATCAGTTATTACTTGCATAAGTAACATGCATCTGTCTTTACAGCTTCTGGGTCTTAATTACTCATTCAAGCTTGTGGAAGAGTCAAGAATTAACCCCGGATTTTGTGAGGTCTTTGGCTTTTGGCCCTCATGAAGGACATTGGTAGGTAAAGCAGTGGCAGAGATGACATAAAATGACCATGAGTACTTGGTTCTTTCAAAGTATGTTAAAGCTGTCTCTTGAGCCAGACAATTGCTTGTAAAGAAACCACCTATCATTGTGTCCACGTTTTAACTTCTGTTCTCACCAGCCTCCCTGAGTGTTACAGTGGCCTTCTGTGAGGGTGCTGAGGCACTGGAACAGGTTTCCCAAGAAAGTTGGGAATGCTCCATCACTGGAAGTGTTCAAGGCCAGGCTGGTTGGAGGTCTGAGCAGCTTGGTCTAGTGAAAGGCAGGGGGATTGGAACAACATGCTTTAAGGTCCCTTCCAACCCAAACCAGTCTGTGATTCCACGATCTTGGCATGCTTGGTGGAGGAAGCTGATGACATGACTGTAACAATGAACAAAGTAGTTTAGTGCTGTTAATGTAACAGAGGCACTCTGGAATTTCCTGGTAACAATGGAGAGTGGATATTAAGTGGCACTTAAGTAACACTAATTAACAGAATCTTTCACAAATATTAGTCCCCCCCTCTTTAGCACCACTACTTGTAGTGACAAGGCATTGCTCTACGAAGAACAAGTGCACAATATGGCTGTAGCAATTAAGACAAATTCTATTTTAGATTTTTTTTCAAAGCTTAATGATGGTAC
>NW_024581137.1:35844609-36142943 GCF_017639235.1 Corvus kubaryi
GCTGCAGAGACTAGAGTTTATGAAATGAAAACACACGTCAAAAATTCATTCTAATCTTCTTGCACATTCCATTGGTCACCTTCCAGTCTGTGTGATGCAGCAGTTGATAGTTAAACACTGCAGGCAGTCTTTAAGAGATAACAGCAGGAAATGTTTTCTCACTGAGTGAAGTCATAATTTGCTGCCACCCAAAACAAAATTGACATAAATCATTTCGAATTCTAAAATTGCTAAGGATTTTAATACGCATGTGAGGTACTGGCTGGGTATTGTGCTGTTTTGCAAGAACAAAGTTTGCAGCAAACAATTTGGTAATTAAAATTTTGTTTGGTAACTTACATATCAGCTCACAATGGACATAATTTCTACTGCAATTAATTTAGCTGTCTTGATTTTTGTGAAGGAACAGCTCATGGAGTTACACCAGTAAAGAATTTAACCCTTGGCTAGAAATCAGGACTGCTTTGTTTATTCCCATTGCCATTCACTTCATGGGTGATCTTTTAATTTTAAGACATGATGACCCACATGTCTCAAGCACGGTCATGGGCTTCCCACACTAGAGGGTAAAGCACTCTTTTTAAGAATGGTCATAACCCAGGAATCCACTAGGTTTGTTTGGGTAATTCCAGTATCTGTGTATACTCCTCTTTGTGGATGGGAGGGAGGGGGTGGCTGAAAGGTGATCTGTGGTGTGCAAAGCTACAGTTCTGCTGCTTTATGCTCTTCTTCAGAAATCTCCTTAGGAAAAAAAGGCGTGTTGGACTACAAAATGTTACTAAAAATGCTGGTAAGGATAAACTCAACAGGGAGTAAAAATAACTGCATGATGAGCACTTACTAAAGCTTAAACATAACAGGAGCAAGATTGTGAGGGACTCCTCAGGATTGAAACAGTGATGGAAAAGCCCCAGAATATAATAGCTATATTGGGATCCTCAGAGTTGGAGTTCACTCATACACCAAACACACACATTTTGTTTAGGATTGCACCACTGTTCTGAACATTTTTGAAGGAGTACTGACATCACCAGACTTCCCAAGGTTCTCATGTATTTCTAAATTTTAAAATTATGGATGAATGCCTGCCATAATTAAAACATTAACTTTTACATTAAAAATGTTTCTTATTCAATGAACAATTAATATTCAGGATGAGATTAATATGGGGGAAAAAAGACAATAAATTATCTTGATAAAGTTTTCAGCAATGTTTGTGGAAATACTTCACTGATGAGTCCATTTCTCCTGAAATGGAAAGCATTTGAGATTAGCAGTGTGTGTATGTGGACTTTATCAAACAAACATCTTGGAAATGTAGACAGTTTATATATTGCTGCTTCTCTACTGCATAAGGTATTTATACTTTCATACCTACACATAGCAGAGCCAAAAATTGAATTAACTTGTTGCATAAAGGGGGTTATATTAAAATGAAACAACTTTGATGTAAATTAACATTGACATTTTCCTCAGAAGTGAATATAAGATAAATACTTTATAAATTAATAAGAACACTGCATTATTTTCTCAGCCTTATCACTCATATGACAAAGTTTCATGAGCACTAAATGATACCCTTTGCTGCTTGGGATCACTGTTATTTTATGTCCAGTTCATGAGGAGCCTGCAGAAAGATTGTTACACAGTTTGCACTGCAGTTTGCAGTACTTTCAAGATAGCAAAAAAGCCTTTATGGTTCTGAAGGGTATCCTCTCTTCTTCTCAGGAAAAAAATTACCTGCAAATGACGCTAATGTTTATTATCATACCTTGGTTCCATTGGACATTTTGGAAAGTCTGGAATCCTATGGCTCGGGTGTGGGTAGTAAGGTGCCACTCTCAGAGATGAGTGCAGGATGTTTGGAAAAAGCAGGCAGAGAAGAGGAGGAAAACTTGCTCCACATAAAGGAGCTCTTTTTCGGCACAGAGTTCCAGTGAGGGCACAGAAGTGTCTGCACACATTCTCTGGGTCAAAATCTGAGGGAGGGTAACACTGCTCGTGCTGCGGTGGGGTCCGATATGGGCCCAGTATCCTTACACTACTCAATTTGCTAAAAACCTACACCATCCTGTACATTTGGTAGTCAAAAGACCATTAGAAAGCAAACTAAATTCAGAAACTAACAGGTTTTCCCAGCCGCCTGTAGAAATAGTGTAATTCTTATATCTAGTGAGCAAAATGTGTGGCTGAGCTTTTTCTGTTGACCCTGGATGTCTCCCAGTGACTTATTTCAGAGAAGGCTGCCATCACATTCATCACAAGATGACAAGCTGTATCAGAATGGGAAAGGTTGCTCAATCAAAAACGGGAAGAGCCTCCAGCCCTCCATCTGGACTGGTTTTAGCTGCACTAGGGGAAACACAGCCAGAGTGGAAGAGATTATCAGAGATATGGCTGCCTGATATATCTGCAGAGATTTCTTTTCTATACAGATGTCAATTAAGGATGTTCAGATTTACAAATTGTATATGGGTCAACTTATTGCTTTTTCCCTAAGCTAAAAAGTCGGTCATTTAATGTGAGTCAAAGATATAGAAAATTTTCTTTTGATAACTAGTTGCCATCCTGGTATAGGAACATGTTTAACAGGTAGATTTAACATATTGCTTTGTTCCTTTACTAGCTCTTTCTATCATGACTTTAAATCTGATCCAGATTGTTTTGCAGTTGAAGTGCAAATGAAAGAATTGGAAAATATTATTTGTGGATTTTTGCCTATTGAGAAATGGACAAATCAAGGTCCAATAAATCATATTTTGAAGTTCTATATAATTTAAATGCAGAATTTCACTCATTTAGAACTTCAGTATTTTTCTTCGTCTGCCTGGGTTTATTTTATAGAAGGGCATTCTGTTATGATTTCCAGACACCAACAAATGGAGAATCCTTCATTTTTCTTGGCAGGTTTTTCTAAGGAGTAATCACCCATAGCTCTTAAGATATGGTTCCTCTTCCTAGTTCTGTTTCAACCATTGGTCTTTGATCCACTTTTTTTGGTAGGCTAAGGAGCACATTATTAACATCTGGTAAGTACTTAGAGGATAGTGTCGGGTAACTCCTGCATCTTTCTTTTGACAAGCCAAAGAGATGAACTTCTTTAAAACAATCTCAACGAGGTATTAATTTAAAGTCTGAAGTTATTTTTATGGCTTCTCTTTGTAACAACTCCAAATTTCAACACCCTTTTTCTAATGTAGATACCAGAAATGAACTTGATAGTCCAGAACTGATCTTGCCAGAACTGCCCATAAAGGCGGAATGTTTTTCTGCTCTCAGCTCTTCTTTTTTCTTTATCCAGGGCTCAAACAGCCCTTTGGATGCCGCATTGTACAGACTCCTCATGTTTACCCTGTAATCAATCATAACTTACAAATACGTAGCCACTGCCTCCCCAAGGTCTCATCCTCTCCAAGTACAACCTCTGTTCTCTGTTCCTAGCTCTATGACTCTGACTGCTCAGAAAAAGCCTGAAGAAGTGGTCTGGGGGAGTGCCACAATTGCATGCTCGTGCATGTGTAGACCAAGGCTTTCCATGGATGGGGGCTCGTGGCTGGGCAGGGCAGGGTGTGGGGAGCTGAAGATCAGCCCTGCTGTGGCTTCACTGGGGCAGTGACTGGTGGTCCTGGGGGGGTTAAATGGGGTCCTGGGCTGGGAGAGGAGAGGGCCCCTGGGTGCAGGAGTGGGTAAGTCAGGCCTGCTGGTGCCCTGAGGAAAGAGTTTGTCCAGCTCTTACATGTCTCTGGCTGGGTCTGGAGATAGGACATGGTGGAGGGTGGGCTTCAGCTCCTGCCAGACACAGCCAGTCTTGCCTTGTTTACCTGAACTGGTACCAACGCTCCTTCTGGACACCTTCACTGAGTGCACTGGCAGCCTCAGTGTTCTCGCTGTTGCTCTCCTCACTGGCCATACACAATGTTAGCTTTAACAACCTTTACTGAGGTGGCCTACTCCAGCCAGCTGCACACAGGCAAGATACTGATGGTTTACTTCTGAATAACTTGTGGATTTTTAAATTTTCCCTTAAGGAGCCTCCAGAAAGCAGATACCGTCACGTCCTGTTTTTTTCTTTTGCAATGATTGCCTGCTTTTGCCATTTAGAAAGTTTTCATTGGCTCTGACTTTTATCTTTTTTACAGCAAAATAAATGGATTTGTTCTGTTCCTGCCCCTTCTGTACTTGAAGAGCAGTTGTCTTTTTGAAAGACTGTTCTCGTGCCTCTCACAGTTCTCCATATCTTAGACTAATAAGGCAAAATTCTTTTAATCATCCCAGAAAAATCATACTTTCTGAGTATCTTATTCTTTTTTCTTCCCGTCTTTTTTATTTTTTTGGCTAAAATGCAGTGCCCCAACAGGTTCCTATATATCATAACTGTGATTTTACCAGCTCCAGCTAAAATAATTAGCACTTAGACCTCGCATATGACACTTCTATTAATACTTAAACAGAATTTAAGTAGCAATTGCCTTAAATATGAGGGCTCCTGAGGTAAGATATGAATGTAATAACCACATAGATAGCTCTGCTCTGGAGTCAAGTCCATTTTATGCCATTTGCTCCCTTGGAAAACACAGTGAAGGACACTTTCTGTTACATTAATTGAGGAGAACAGTGCACCAAATTAAGGAATGGGAACCGAGATCTTAAACAATTTTGTCTTTCATTATTTCTGTCTTAGTGTAGCTTTTTCTTTACAAAAGCATGTGTAGGCTTCATTGTCTGCTTTGCATCATTCAGCTGTCTGGCTTGGTATGCTCTAGGTCAGGTCACATCTATATAATTTCAGAGCACTGAAATTCTTTATTTTGGATCAAGTAAAATAACCTTGACTTATCACTAAAAAGAATAATTATCAGGAATGTCTGCTTTTAACTCTACTATTATGTGCTGCAAATAAATTCTTGTGTGAGTGAGACAATAAGCAGTGTTATTTCTGAGTGACAAAACAAGCAATACAAGCTGTAAGTAGTGCGAAATTTTGTGTCAACTCATCGTGCTTATCACTAGTCACACAGGCAATAACAAGCAATCAATAATTGGCATGAGACAACTGAAAATGATATTCTAAAACATTTCTTGCAAATAGGTCATATTTCAAGATGCTGGCTCCCAGCATTTTTTTTGTGCACGTTTTGGAATATTTGTTGAACACAAGCCAGATATAAAATATAGTAAAAGGCATGATAGATTAAACTTTGACAGATGATGTCTTTTCCTCTGTTCAAACATCGTCAGTCAGGACTAACATGGGGTTCCAGCATTACACAGCACTCAGTGAACCAAAGCACGTTTCACGGAAAATGCATGTTTCATTTCTAAAAACTACTATTAATATTCAAACTAAAAGAAAAAAAAAACCTCTTATAGATATTCACACCCAGTAAATTACCTTCTTTATCCTGAGTTTTTTCTGAGGCAACATTTTTCTCCAGTGAGAAGATACTTTGACAGTAATATTCATTCTTTTAAAAAGCACTGATGTGATGCCAAATATGAGATGAAGTCTAAAGAAGAAATGAAATTATTTGTCTTGTTGCAAAACTCCTCTGTTAAGCAGTAAAACTACATGAATGAAGTGAACATTAATTTTTGACCATTTAATATATTTTAAAAAGACTTTGTTTCTAAAGTGATGCAAATTTTCTTGGAGCCAAGGATTACATATAAAGAGAATGGAAAAAAAGTGGTTCTGGAATTCAGCTTGAGGTTCATAATTGAAATCTATTAACAGAATGCTACTAGTTTGGGGTGAAACAAAGTTACCTGAAGAAGAGTTAGACACATTTTTATGTTAAGTTAGATCTTCTGTTAAGATGGTTGCAATCCTAGTTGTTGCATAGCTGCAGTTAGCAAACATATTTTCTCTGGAGAATCTAAATAAACTGTCTGTGGAGGAAAATGAAAGGGTAATTTTTCCAAACAAATTTGTTGTGATTGTTTGCTGAGAGACATTACTCTGAAGAGAAAAAAGAATCAGATGCAACCACTGAATTTGATAAGCCCTCTGTATGGAAACCCTTTCCCTTAAACACATCAGATCATCAATCCTGTTTGAAACCACTCAAATTTAGGACAAATTCCATTCTGGATGTGAATTTTGTAATCTTGGACTGTCTCCTGCTATTTATAAATGCTATGTTTTCCAGCTACATGAATACAGCTCTGTTGTTATCCCTGTGTTTCATAGAGAGATCCAATGTCTTACACTAGACCAAATGATACAGCTATTTAGACAAGAAAAAAGAAGAAATCTTCAAATGGATCAGATTATATTTACACATAATAAGAGGAAAGTAAAAGGCAAATGATAAAAACACAATATTCACAGGACGTTTAAGAAATGGATTTATCTATAAATGTTCTCTAGCTTACCTGAGACCAAAAGCAGTAGCTCTTTCTGCTGCATGGAGATTGACTTCCTGTCATTTGAAGGTTCAGTCCACAGTGAACACGGTATAATAACTCACACATGTCACGTACCCCCAACATCACGTACCCTGGCAAACTCCACAGCCTTGATCTTCTGGGAACTCTGAGAAGATCATGATAACAATTCAACTTCCAGAATGAAGAAATATGGAGGGAGAAGTGATTGAATGACAGACATTATCTAATGCAAGGAGGTGATGCAACTTTGTGCTCTTGCTTGTATCTTTCCAGTGTTCCCTTGGCAATTGGTAGAGAGTCATCCCTTTCCTGGGACAAGGTTTTGTTTCCCTTTGCAGTCAGAGATGTGGCAAAAAAGTGCAATGTGAGGAACCATTTTGGGCTAGAATGGTGAGGGCAATGATTGCACTGGGGTCAAGGTGACACACTTACTTCTGACTTTGGATAGCAAATGATTATGACTGGCAGGAATGAATGTCGTGGATCACACTGAAGAATCAATGCAGTACAAGAGACAGAGAGAGGAAAGAAAAATATTTAAGGGTCAGTTTTTCAAGGGAAGTGGACATATTTTTAAAAGCTCGGTCCCAGGTACAGAAGGATCATTAATGTCAAAGCCAAAAAAAAAAAAAAAAAAAAAGAAAACTACTGCAGCATTGTACTGAGAATAGGGACTCACTGTAGGATATGCATATTTCTATACAAAACCAAATTAAAGGAATACAAACATGTGCTACGCTTGCATTAGATTGACTTTGAAAAGTAGCCTGAGGGAATAAGGGAAAAAGAATAAACCATTAAAAATATTAAATTAAAAATATTCTATAATGAAAAGTTGGAGAATGGAAGTTTCCAGAACAGGCTTTAAGGGCTCTAAGCAGAATATGTCAAAGTAGTAGAAAACATACACATCCCTAAACAAAAAAGAAAGCAATATATAAACCCCTAACTTCTTCCATGATAAAACTGCAGTGCTGATTATTCAGCTTCAGAAAATGGAACATCAGTCCACAGAAAGAGGCCTAAGTGGTGAGAAACAATGTTATATTCTGGAAAACAAGAAAGATGGGAACAAGTTTGTCAGGAGAAAAAAAAGCAACAAGAAATAATTCTTTATCAAAGACAGGAAGACAGGAAGACTGTGAACTTTTATCAAAGCAGACAAATCCTTCTTGCTGCCTTCTTCATCAGCAAAAAAAAGTGGGAACCACCATCTTCTTAGGCACATTGACATGTTGATTTTGTGAATCAGAATGAGTAGAAAAGGAACTATTATAGCTGCTATAGCACTGAAATTAAAACTTCATTAAAATTGAACAGGGCATCTAAGTCCTTTTCTGCAAAGCTGTTCTCCAGAGCCCCGGTCTGTATTGGCACATGGGATTGTCCTTCTCCAGGTGCATGCAGGAGTTTTCACTTGTGTTGGTTTCACCAACCATAAACTGGTTTGTGAACTCATCAAATTTATTTCAAGAGGCTCATACAATGGCAAAAAAAAATAGAAGGACATAGTTATAAATCACTGAAAATATATAAATATATAAATTTTCAGCATAAGTGTGGCAAGGTCAGTTGTGTTTTCTGTGTGCAATTATGTTTTACTGCACCTTGAGTCGGATTAAAGAAAACTTCTCTGTGGACTCTTACAGCCTTTTGATGAGATCACTCATAACTTGCTAGGAAAATAAAATTAATCATAAAATGAGAAGAATAGGTGTGTTCTTAGAAGGTGGATAGCATGAGAAAAATGGGAAACACAGTACATTTTCAACAATACGTACAGTTATTGACCTGAGCATTTTGCCTCTGATGAGATTGTGTTGGTTAAAACCCTTTTACAATCATTTGGTAAGGAGAATGGGAACCTGAGACAATTTTCATATGGCACAAAATTGTTTAATTTGGCAGGATTATGGACGACTCTGGAAAACTCACAACATAACTAAATTGGCAGTATCCGGGCAGACAGTTCCATAAAGCCAACAGCGAGATTGCACAGACTGAAAAGACTTTTTTTTATATTTTGTGTGGTTGGGCTCTAATTCATTGTGGCTTCATATCTCAAAAGAATATTTGGAGTGTGTGCTAAGACATCATTAAGAGGTTTTGTATTTTGAAAAAGGCTTTCCTGTGGTAAATTGTATTAATTTCTGATTAAAAAAAAATCAAAAGAGTCATAAGTAGATTGAAGATGGAAGGGTTTTATATGTAGGGAAAAAAAGGTTATTAAAAAGACAGAAGGCCCCACAGAAACAAAAAATAGCAGTCCTGTAAAAATGACTAATGAAAAAAAAAAGAAAATTATTTAGTAAAAACCAATTCAACTAAGTGTAGCAAATAGAGTAATTATGTATAAGGATAGTCTAAAACAATTGGCAAGCAGAATTTGTATTGAGTGCTAAAAGTACAAGAGCAGAGCTGCTGGATAAAGGACAAAAATAGGAAACACAAAAGCTTTAAAGAAAATACATTGCATTAACAAGCAAATGACCTATGGAAATATGTTCTGCTGGGTGTTGCTGGAAAACACTAAAAAAGAAAATATTTACAGGAATAAGAAGAAAAATGGTAAGTGTAGAGGATAGAAACTATGAATCTTTTGAACGTCGCATTTAGATGTGTTCATCAGCCATTGAACTCAGTTGAGCCTGGGAAGTCATATGTCCTGTGTTCAAAGATTTTGAGCAGCTGTTTTCTCGGGACTTTAAATGAGAGATAAACTGCTTTGTAAGTCTCCCACTTTTGAATCTTTATTTGAAGCTTTTGGTCCTGACAGAATCAAAATAGTGAGTGTGGGTTAGGTAAGTCTAGGTCTGATCCAGTAGCATTTATGTTCCTCTTTTGCAGCTGCCAAGAGAGGGGATTGAAAACCTGATGTAGAAACTGACACAGAGACTGCTAGGCCCTTGAGACAGCATCTAAATGGAGGTGTGTTAATTTAAGGCTAGGAATATCTCAGCAAGGTGGGATAAAGCCTGATAATGGTGAGTTTATACAAACACCAGACACAAATGTCTCCAGCACCCGCAAAACACAGTTTATGAAATTGTAAACTGGGATCCTTTGAATCACCTTGCCTAAGTGTAAAGGGCAAAAAAAAGAACTGGGTGATGGTACTGCAGAGGGAGGATAGGCAAATTAACCAAACAGATCCTTTTCCGTTCGATTTTGATGATGACAGAAGTCAGTTCAAGGAGAAAGCCAAAATGTCACTTGTAACTCTCCTTCTGTGTCATGGCATTGCTGCAGAATTTTTCTACTGAGAGACTTTTGCTGTGCAAAGGCACCACAGGCTGATCTAAGCACATGGTGTCAGCTCTCACTCGATTCTGTTTAGACTCACACATTTTTTAAATGCATTTTTATGACTCCATCCCCTACAGATTTCTTCAAATAACAAAAAAAAAAAAAAAAAAAGAAACATCAAATAAAAAGTAGAAACCTTTTGCACATAAAAGCATTTGAAATTTACTTCACTTTTGGAGCAGGTTAAAATACAGTTTATCAGAGGCAATCCACCATCTACACAACTTGCATGTTTTAAGAGGTACCTATTACCTTTTACAAGACTCATTATGATTTAATATGCAACCCTAAAATTAACAACAGTAGTTTCATCAGTTAACAGGAACTACTAGGCAACATTTGTAAAATGTGGTATTTCCTTTCCAGCAAGAGCTGTTGGGAGTGAGAATTATGATATAGTGCAGAAAAGCAGAGGTGTCACTTGATATGCAGCAATTCTGGTGGATGTCATTTGTGGGACACCTATAATGACACATCTTTTTTTTCAAGAAATGTGTATTTTTTGAAACACAGGCACATATACAAATAAATACAATAAAAATTGTTTAAAAGTGTTTCAAACCCTTGCAATTCTGTATAAAAATCACCACACTAAGGAACATGATTTAATAAAACACAGTTGTCAGGATTTCAGGTGAATCATTGGTAGGGAAAATTAATTTTGGACATTACATTTCTTTACAGACTTCTGTTATCGAAATGATGTGACCTGTATCTGAAAAGAAGCCTTGGGCCAAAGCCACACCCATTCCCAAGTTTGTATTTCATTTCAAGGCCAAATTTTCCATTTTAATCCAGTTTGGAGGATAATGTTTTTTTCTTCATGCCAAAGAAAAAGTGTTTCTATTTTTTCATCATCACAGGTTCACCCAGATCTAGAGGTGAAACAGTTTTCAGCAGCAGAGAAAACTTACAAATTGTACTGTTCTATATAATACTTTTGCTGGTATTGCAAAGATTTAGGGTGTGCTTCCAAGTGTATAGTCTTTATCAAATGTGCAAAGTAGTACATTTATCAAAGTTGTACAAAGTACAACTTCTTAAGCTAATAATTCTGTGATAATTGGACAGCTAGACCATTTTGGTTTGCCTAAATTATATTTCACATATGTCGTGACTCTCACCAAAGTGTCAGTCCATTAATTAGGAACAGATGTTACCTGTACACGTGGGATATAACCATCTCTCTTGAAAAGCAAGAGGGACCCCTCAAACACATCTTGCAGAGATTGTGTGCTGGGCAGCATCAGTCTCTGCACCTTCCTACTTGGATGTCATACAGTGTTACTGATTCTAATCAAACTGGGGGGAAGTGACACATCCTTGATATGCCCCAAAGACACAAAGGGCTCAACATACATTTTTAAGGGAAAAACATTTATATGGTGGCATTCTGCTGTGGTGCTAAGTGCATCTTGTGTGTTATAACATCTGTGAAGATGTTGAAATAGTTGCTTTTGTTAATCTGTATAAGGCTCTTGTGATTCATTTTCAGCCGGGTAACACACAACAAAGAGATGTTGCTATGAGAATGCTACTAACAGTTTTTCAGATGTTATAATCTACTTAGATTAATTCAGAAACAATTAAAAAAAAAAGAAATTTCTTTATTATTAATTTCCTTCATGGTACTTCATTGAGGCCAGATGGATTTAGAAAAAAATAATTAATTTTGTTTCGTTCATCATGATTTGTTGGCACATGTTTTTGCAAAGGTGCCCAGGTTAGTTTTTCATCAACATCCATCCACCTTGAAGCAAGAAGAAAAACTGACTCATCTGGATTTCATATAAATCTTAGATACATTCCAGAACATTAGAGAAAAAGGCCTATATATGCAGCTTAATATGTTGTTTAGTAAGTCTTTTATTATTTCTATGTAAAAGATTCCCTGATTAATATTTTCATGCTTGTTTGCCTTTTAATGTGGTGGAGATTCACTGAAAGGCTGCTCCAATATTGCAGCATCAGAGCTGTAATGCAACACTACTGTGAAGCTGGGGTAAGAAAAGGTAATAATCTTCTTAAGGTAGAGATATGGAGTGACTTGCCCAGAATAGAACGGGGAAAAGGTGATGACATGTTTTGGATGTAAGGTCTGCTGCTGGATTCCCTGCAGACACATCTTTTCATGAGAGGGCCAGATACCTGCAGAATAGGGAACCTTTCATCTTTATCTTTTTCTTCTGAGCCCATCAAGATCTCCCCACGTATAATTTGGGTACATCTGGGTGGCTGGAGGTTTTTAGAGGGAAACATGTCTGGCAAACTCCCGGGAGGAAATTATTTACTAGGAACTGGTGAATTGGCATCAGTCCCCTGGCACTGGGGAGTGTTGTAGGAAACTGGGTTCTAGCTGCATTGTACTTCTGTAGGAAAAGAGGAATCTGAAAAGCAGCATGCATTGCAGAAGAAGAAAGTAATAAGTATATGTATTTTCCCACCTTTCTCACACAGATTGTTGGGGTCGGCGGCACTGGGAGATCACCGTGATGCTTCTGCAAAAGGGAGAGATAGCAGATAGCTTGCTCCCCTGGGGGAATTGTTACAGGAATGAATCAGATCTGAGCTCTAAGGTCTAAGGGATGTTTTAACCATGTTTGTGGAGCAGTAGGAGCAGGAAGGTAAGTTGCTCCCAGCTAAGGTGGGAAGCAGGGAAGCAAGCCAGGGGGAGCTTTGTTCCTCTCCTGGCTTAACAAACAATGGAGATCTGAAACGAGAGCAGGGTGTCTCATCTACAATGTGCTAAAACACTAAATGATGGGAGTCACTGCATACTTTTTGGCTAACTGTAAAAAACTAAGGCTCCTGAGATAAATGCTTCCCTGCTGAGCTGTAGCTAAGGTGAACTTTCACGGGAACTGTTTAGTTACTGCATAATGTAAAGAAGGCATTTTGAGGGCCTTAGTGACAGCCTCACCACTGGGTCCCACAAGAGAGCCGCTCCGCTTGCCGCTCAGAAGACTTTCTTAGGGATCATACTGGAGGCTTTGCACAGAAATCAGCTTTGGTTCCCCACTTGGTCGCAAGCAATTTAGCAAGATTCATCTCTGAAGTTGCAGGAGCACAGCTCTCTTCAGACTTCTAAGAAGAGCTCTCATTCCTGGCACAACATAACAGATGAGAAATCCCTTTCTGTTTTCTGACGATGGTTTTGATTCCCAGCTAAATTGTAATTACACAGGAAATCCAAATGTAAAGCTGTAGAGCAGGGAGAGGTGCTCTTTCTTGTTCAAAAGCATCTCACCATTCTGTGGGTGGTCGCATAATTCAGCAAACACCCACAAATGGCAGAAGGTTGTGTCAGGCAGTTCTGTCAGCCCAGCACCACTGTGCAGTGCTGGGGCACACCTCACCTAAACACTCCAGGGCACCCTGACTTTGCCAGGAGGTAAAACTGGCACTCAAAATAACGTTTCAGAAAATATCATGTTTGGAAAAATAAATATGAAAGAGTACAAATATCACATAAATCTGGATTATACTGCTCTTACCAGGGGGGATATTTAATACTCACTTCCTCAATGAAGTGCAAAATTAGAAAGTCATGAAAGCCACTAATAGGAGAGAATGGTTTATGATTTTTTGTAATATATTATTAGTCTGAAAAGGAATATTCAGAAGTTTCCCATTACCCACTTTGAAAATGTGAGTGAATCTGCCTGTCAGGATTCATTGAGTCCCTGCTGCCCGTTTTCTGCAACACAAAATTTATTCCTTTATCTTAAAAATTCACACTGAAAATGAAACATTGTTTATTTAAAACTTTTATTATCCAATGGCTTATATGCTGTTTTTTGAGACATTTAGATAATCAAGTTGCAGCAACACATAGAGAAAATGAACTGTGGCTGCAAGTAACTAAAAAATGTAAAAATTGTACCTCTGCCTCAATCATATAATGCTGTTACACATCTGAGTCCAATCTCCCTGTTTTACTGACAAAAAGATGGGTTTGGTCTGGAAAGCTCCAAAGTTGCAACACTCTATTTGAGTTCTGACTCCAGGGTTGCCAGTCTGGCTGTCAATTCAGTTGTGACTATGGGATGTTTAATACCAAAAGGAATACTTGCCTGTGTTAGGATTTTGTTTCCCTCTCACCCCTGTCATCGGCACGTCTGTGCTTTCACTGTTTATGATCAGGAATGGATCAAGGCTCAAAATGATGCCCAGATTTACCAAAATTACCGGGTGTTCTAAAATGCTCCTTTGCAGCCTCTCCCCACGCAGTCTGCCCAGCGGCTCCCTCCTTCCTCCTTCTCGCAGCAGGATGCCAGCTCGCCTTCCTCTGCTCCTGAGCCCTTGATGTCCGGGCCAGGGGAGGCAGCTGAGCCCCCCGGGAGGGCGGCTGCTCCCCTCCCTGTGCCTGTGCCACCGCCGTGCCCAGCCCCGGCTGCTGCTGACCACAGATCCGCGCCCCGGGAGGTGCCTTAATCCGCTCCTGTGGATGCTGGGCAGGCAGGAGGCACAGCCACAGCTTGCTCTTCGATGCAAGGGGGACGTTGTAGCAGGGGAATCCATAACAGTAATATTTGGGCTTGTAAACGGAACTGATTATATTTAGAAGGTGTGGAAGGGATATATTGTAACCCCACAAAATGTCAGGCTGCAAAATAATTTATACCTGCACTTCACACAAAGGCAAAACTGAGCAATGGTTAAAATTCAAGTCTTACTATTTTGATGCTACATCATAATAGCAGATGCACAAACTATGGGTGAGAACACACTGGAAGTATTTTCAAACACTTACAGTCATTAAAAAAATAAAGTGCTCAAGGGTATGAAAATTTTCAGTCCAAAAAGGTGTTTTTTTTCCCATTTGAAAGTCTAACAACATTGTAGCTGGTCATATATAACAATGCCATGCTAGGAACCTGCTGCTCCAGGGTCAAAATTATTTCAGCCCTGATGGCTTTTATGCTAGACTTTTCTCCTTGCTCTTTCTATACGTAGGGCAAACAGAGACTATCTGAAGATATGATGGCACATCACACAGATGCTGCCTGAAGTAATTCCTGCTGCTGGCAGGTCCCACAGTGTCTGAAAACTGGGGCACCATGGTGTGTGGAACTGCATAGCCCCAAAATGATGCTCCTACAGTCCAGCTCCTGCCCTCAGTAAGTCAGGTATGTGTTGCCTGCATGCACAGTGTACACACACACACACACACGTTTCCTCTGACAGCTTCAGTGACCATTTGTCTTGATCTCACTGAAAGCTCATCCAACCTGGTTTATGATTTTATTGATTTCAATGTCTAGATCTCCAAGCAGCTTAAAAAAATCAGAACATCTGTGTTCTCTATCATCATTAAAAATGACTCAGTAAAATTGTGACCTGTCATCTTTAAGTACACCTGGAGTATGAATTTTGGAAACCTCCAGGGAATAAATAGCAAAAATTTCATGAATGAAAGGAGGCAAACCTATGTCAGGACTTTAAATCAAGTTGATAATTTAATGATCAGTCAGAAGCTGTTTGATTGGTCTTCTTTAGCTTTACAAATACATTCCTTCTTGCATTAAGTCATTTAAATACTAGAAGAACATTCTATCTGAAATAGGTTAAGGATTGCAGATCCAGTTTTGATAAAGAGGTATGGACTAGGAAATCTCCTGAGTATTTTCTTTTGTGTTTGTACAATTCTGTGTCTTTTGGGCCAGATCAGAATACTACAACTACATTTACCAGAGTGCAAATTACAGTTTTAGTGCCACCTTAGCTAATGAGTGGCTGACCATTTTCTACAGCAGGGGAAGGAACAATTCTGTATCTATAGTTCTGCTGGGTAACGTTTCACAGCTCTGCTTTCTCTTGTACATTGATCTGCTGCATTTTTGATAATTTTACTATATATGCAATGTCAGTTCTGCCAAGTACCTCTAATGCTGACCTCCTACTGTATTTCATACTGTGAACAGAACAAGGATGTTACTCTTGGCATCAGGCTGAGGCACACATTTTGGGATAAAGAAGCTCAAAGACCAGTCAGGCAGTCAAAACAGAGGCATAAACAAACAAATGTACCAGTCCACAGTTGGTTTCCTGGCACATTATTTATTTTGTTAATCACTGCTGATAGTAAAATCCTTTCCAAGTAGTGATTCAAATTTGCTGTTATTTCTCTTTGAAGCTGTGGTTCATTAAAATCTATTTTGTTATTAGCATTAAGATTCCTCAGTAAGTAACCAGCCTTCAGGTCAGGCACAAGCAGTTTAATAAGATTCAGATGGTATACAGGCTATCAGAGAGGTATAAAATTCTTCAGACTTGCAATAACAGCTCCTGTTCCTGGCAGACCATAATATCAGCAAGCTCCAGTTCCGCTTTCTGTTTACTGTAGATAGTTCTGATTCACAACGAAATTGAAATTACACAGGAAATCAAAATATTCAAACTTAAAGGTATGCAACAGAGGCTCTTTTACTCTCCCAAGACTATTTTATAATTCTGGGGAATGAAGGCATTTTCCAGTGTTTAGGACGCTAAAAATCTCACAGGGAAAAAAATTACATGATAGGAAAAAAATACCAATATAAAAATATACTAATCCTCACTCAAAGAATTGCAGTGTGTACAGTTTAAAGACACATGATTGTACAGACTTACATTTCCCATTGTTTAAAACATTGCTCCCCGTGTTTAACATGGAAAAGCACGAGGCAGGAAGAGAAAAGCAGTACTGGCTAGAAACACCTGCAGATATATCTAGCTCATCAATACCTCCTTATTCAAGCTCTGATTGGAATTTTTGCATAGAAATGAGGTTAAATCCCTAAGTAGTTGCTAATCCCCCACTTAGAGCTGTAAATTTCCATGCTGAACAGTATCCATGTAGCTGAAGAGAGACAGTCTTTGCATGTGTCTGCATGTATGTATGTATATATGTATGTATGTGATACACCCGTGTCTGTTTTACTTGCAGAATGCAGAATTCAAAAAGGAAAATGGATTCATATTAATAGTCATAGCCTTCTCTATTTTGCTGTGCATAGAAGAGCTGATACTTTTGGCTGCAAGATCTGCCATGCTAGTAATGAATTTACAGGCTGGAAATGAGCCAGCTTCACCATCTACTTATCTCCCATTTAGTTTGCTCGTGTTATTGGCAAATTGCACCAATGTACCAGCATCCCTTTCATTCTGACGGAAATGGAAAAACTTAAAAGACGTTCAATATTTTTTGTGTGAAATGTAGATACCAGTGAGGGTGATAAAAGCTTCAGCAACAAGGAAAAAAGAATTAAAACTGGCAGAAATTATGTGTGCTTTGATACTCTTTCAGCTGTATTTTTAGACTGCTGTGACTACAAGGAAATAATATTGTGATGGATATATATATATATATATACATATATATATATATGTAATTTGTGGCATCCAGACACACCCCCTTTAAAAAAGCACACTGTCACTGGACATGGTAAAAGAACCATGTTCTCATTTTGGAGCTCTTCTCAGACTCAATAATTAATTCTACTTCTCATATTCATAATTACTCTTATCAAGTTTTTTTAATAATGAGTTTAAATTCCACAGAAACCTGGCTTCTTTTCCTCCCTCTGTCTCCACGCAGAAAAGCTGTTGAATAAGCACAATATATTTCTTATCTTTCAGGAACTCAGGCTAGTTCACAGCGTAAGCAGCTAAGCTGAAAGATTTAATTCATCTTGTTCATTAAAATTCAAATAATTATAAAGTCAGAGATGTTAACTTTTCGGTTATTACAATACAGCTGGCAAACAGAGACTGTTACACCAACTGGGAGACTTAAAACCTCATCTTTGGTGGCCAGGTAATTTTATTTAACAGTTTAGCAGGAATTTAAATCAATACTTCTGAGAAATCTCCTTTATAAAATTATGATTATGATTAATTGATTTAAATGTGCTTTTTAAAATCTCATGATATTTCACATGACATACATGTAGGGATTATTTCAAGCGCCTGTGGGTGTGTTCCTTGCTGTCTTTAAGTACTAGATAGAGTTCAGTGTGGAGATTAATAACCCACGACCCCTTTAATCTCTGACTCTTCAATTTTAATGGGAAATTGCACTTAAGTATACAAGATGGGTGGGACTACTTGAAACATTGTGCTCAGGAGACAGGGTAGAGCTGGGTTTATAACCTTTGCTGAGGCATTTTTGATTCCTTTTCCAAACTTATTGCTCTCTGAAATCTCCCTGTGAGATATTTTCTTTCACTGGCTGTATTTGCTTTCTCAGCTCAAAACTTAGAATGCTTCCAAGAATAACCTCCAAAAAGTCAAGTGTATGGTTTGCTACAAAGCTTTGGCATTGCCACACCTAAAGATGAAATATTTCCACCAAGGCAGTTGCTCTATGGCACATTTCCACCTGCTGGTGCTACTGGTCAGAAATGTTCTGAATGGATACAGATTTATCAGTTGTAAAATGAGTATCTGTCCTTAGGGAAATTCACATGAACTTCAGCAGTGCTGGTGTTCATTTACTGCTCAAATTGCACTTTCTCCTCAGTTACATGCCAGAATATGGGCTCAACTCCTATTAGACTTGAAGAATTGTGGGTGAGACAAAGGGAAGGTATTCACAGCACAGCCAGCCTGGCCCCATTTATCAGCCAGATTTCAACTTTCTTTAAAAGAGAGAAACTAAAAATTGACTGACCACCACATACCACAGTTACACCCTACAGATGTGTCCCATTGCAACCCAGCATGTTTGTGGATGCGGTTGTCTGGGTGGTGAGGATAAGACTGTTTGGACAAAGGAATGGAGGTTATCTGGCAATCTGATCCTTTTTTGTGTGACCAAAGATAATGGAGATGCTTCTGGGACAAAGGGGCGTTCTCTGAATCTGACCTCGAGAGACATGAAGAACTGCTGTGTACTTTGAGAGCTGAAGGTGCTTACTCTCACTGCAAGCAGTAACTCCTATCAATGGGTGCAAGGACAGTAAGAGAAGAATTTGCGGGCAACAAGACGGGAAATTCCTAGCACCGTCTTCACACTCCTTCTAAATGAATAGCACTTCCCAGCCTTTTATATTAAGTGATTAGAAAGAGTTAAATGAGCTTGATTGCTATGGAAATTTCATAGGCATTAACGTTTTCTACTCCTTCTGTATTGAATGCCCTTGTGATAGAAGCGAAAGAACAAACATCAAAAGTACCTTTTAACTTCGCAATTCTTTCTAAATTTCTTTAAACTTATAGGCTATACTGCTGGCTTTCAAACTTCAAAGCATGAAGGAAGATCAGGGTCACTCAGAAAATTATTTCTTACAGTTTAATAAAATATGCATGTGAATTGTATGACCTGCTGGAGCAATTATTTATGTGTTAATATAATGTTGTAACATTAATTACACACTTTAATTTCTTCCTTAGTAGCTTCTTTACCAGTAAGAACAGTACTGGTTCTAAATTGGGGTTGAAACATATGGTGTATCACCAAAGCTTAAATAATTTCCACACTTGATTGCTTTTTTGCTTGCACAAGATAACAATCTCTTTTTTCCCCTACTATTATTGTTAGCATTTAGGCAAGAGGAAGCAACTGAGTTCTTCTAGCTTTTACTCAGAGTATTCACAGTGGATCATTTTCTGTCTCACTCTTCCACAGTGTTGTAGTCTGTACGTGCCATATTTATCAATAGTTGCAGAAATACTTATTACATGTTTGTTTTGGTTTTTGTTTTGTTTTGTTTTTAATGAATTAAACAGCTTTTATTTATGGCCACTACTGTAAAGTACTTAATCCCATAAGATTGGTTCCTTTGAATTTCTTTCCTTAGGGGATTTCCTACCTCTTTTTCTATGGTATACATGCGATTAAACTCATGTACATGCTTGCACAAGGAGATATACAGAGTCTTCTGATTTACTATTTATATAAAGTTCTTAGTAGATGTAGAAAAGTTCCATGTCACTTCTTTCAACAATGTCCTGTAGCAACTCTAGAGTTCAATTCTAAATTGTCTGGAGACAGTGAGAAAAAAAGAAAGTAGGTTCTTCTCTCAACTACCATAGAAACTTTCTGTATGGTCTTTGCAAATCACCTTCTTGTGTAGTCCTCTCAAATGTTAGTCTGAGGCCTAACTTCATTAAAATGGTTTGAAATCATTCAAGGGAAAGTGCTATTTCACAAATATTTTTATAAAAAGTATTTGCTTTAATCTGTGTTCATTGTTTTAACTTCTAACATTTCCTTCATTACTTTTCTGTTCTAATGTGGCACAAGGTAAATTAAGAAGTAGAGTAAATACGAGAACCCATTTGGCATTGCTGGTACTATTCATTATGTTGTACATGTCTGTCTTCTTAAATAAATACTCTTTGTCTCTTTAATCTTCTGAAGTGTCTATCTGTCTAGTATTTCAAAGATTTTCTTAGTGACAATGATGCTGGGATTGCTATTTTTTATAAAATTATTGCATTTTCTTCTGTCAATGTCCAATCATTCCCTGCTGTATTTTTTGTACTGTCACAGAATAACCTAAGCCCATAGATCACTAATAGCTATTATGTTTTCTCTAGCTAACATGCCACCTTCCTTGTATTTTATCCTAGCATCAATGCTATCTCATGGAAGAGGTTTACCGGTTGCTCCACATTCAGTCAGTCTGCACCCAGTCTTGGTGGCACTCAATGACATCATAATGCCGCATGAGGCTCTTTTGTCACGAACGTGCAGAACTTGGAGCTCAGTTTGATTTCATAAACCTCCCAATAAGTTTTTGGCACTTACACATTAGGTTTTGGGCTCTGCTGGATTTCACTCAGTGTGATACTGAGTACTGATACATTCAAAATTAGTATATATTGCTTGACTTTTGAGTCATAAAGAGCTGTGCCATTGTTCAGGCTGAAGGCCATCATCAAGTAGGTCACCACCCACATAAGAAAGGTATCTCTGTTCTGTGTAACATCCTATTTTTAGAGAATGAGTTGAGAAAACATAATGTGCAAAAAACAAATTCCGGAAGTCCAGCTGGTATAAAGTGCATTGGGATTGTCACAAAAGTCATGGATGAGCCATAAGGAGACACAAACAACACATGTAACAGAAAGTAACATTTAACTTGACCTTTTCAGATATGACATTTTTTGAGGTTAGGAATAGGGTTAAATTATATGTTTTCTCACATGTTGGCACTTTTTGGAGAAAAAGTGGAATTATGGAAACACCACAGGTATTTTTTTGGTACTTCTGGATTAAAGGAAGTCAGGAAATACTGAAAAACACAGAAAGGCATTTTTGCCTGACATTTCCTACCATCAGCATTCTGGAACACTTTAGATAAATTTCCAGAAGCTTTGGGAAGATATTCGGGTTTTGCAGTTCTCCTTCAAAATGTACTGAATGGTCGAACCTTCACCTGAATTCACTTGAAACAGCTAAAACTTTTCCATTCATCATCAATGATACTATGTGTGTTTCTTCATTTATTCTTGTCCTGTTCACAGATATAGATTGAGATGCTTTATATTACAGTCCATTGAGTAACGGGTAGATTATTACTTCTGTCTAAAAGATTTTTAACATTTGGGTTTAGTATTAGCAGAATGGAGCCCTGACCTCTAAACCTAAAGAACCTAATGAGGAACCCAGAGAGGCAGGAGACGAATGTCAGGGATTGAGAGAAGACAAGAGGATCCTGCCTACCTGCTTTTTATTTTAACTTACTAATTTTTATAGTCAAAAATGTGCTCATTCTGAAAGACCTAATTCATGGAAAGAGTTTGCAACACACAATCACCCCTTGTCTCTTTCCTCTATGTTTGCTGACTCCAGCATGGTCCCCTCCCCTGTCCCACTGCCACCCTAGAACTGCATGTTGACTGCATGTAGAACTGCATGTATCTTCACAGCTCTCCAGTGGCCTCCTGTCTCTGCGCTGTGCCACTCTGACTGCTCTCAAAGGTTCACTGTTAGCTTGACCCACACTGACATCATGTCTACAGCACAGATTTCTCAAAAGGAATGAACTCTGCTCTTCTCACAGGTGAGTGTAGTCCTTTTGTTGTCCTGTCCTGGTATGGCTTTGCTAGAGGTGGTTAGGCTGGAAGTGGACTGTTAAGCATGGCCTAGTGCTGGCATGGTAGAAAACATGAGGAACAAAAACCTATGAAATGTATGCTGCATCCACAGAGACCATGAGCATCACCCAAACCCAGGCATAAGTTTCACCCCTTTTCAAGTTCCTTCACAGTTCATATTCCCTGGTTCATGTCCCAGATAATCCCTTTCAGCAGGCTCTAGTCTGGGTATATTATGGATGAGTGCCACATCAGGGCAGCATCAAGCTTTTATTCATTAACTCATAATTCCTCTCATCAGCCCCCTATTATTCATGAGGTCTCAAAACTTCAAGTTGTTTGTTTGTTTGTTTGTTTGTTTAAAATAGCACTGACGTCCATGCATGCCATAATCTTGCTCCCCTCCCAACGTGTTAAACCTTTCCATGTGGCCAGACCCATGTTAACAAAAAATTTTTACCTAGATGGCCTAAGCAGTGGCATATTTCCTATGAATCTACTCTGCTTTCCACTGGGAATCAAAACCAAATCAGTACTGTTATTCTGCTCCATCAGCTTTCCCGATGAAATCAGTCCATTCATTGAGAGGACTGTCTGGGTGTATTTACATACAACACCACATTTCTTTCCTACTCTTCATTATACATATATAATCATTTTTACATTGCATTCCCAGAGGTGAGTGACAGCATACGGATACCAGAGATGCTATTCTGCCTCCAGCAAATGCTCTGAGAAGCATATGGCATTAAGTTAGGACTCTGTTTCCTTGGTTACATTTAACAAATTTGCATGCCAGCATGGTGCTATTCATCATGAGAGACATCACAGACCTGTCCATGGAGAGAGGCTTTTGGAAGTGAATAACCTTTGCATTCTTAGCTTCTGCTTTGAATATATGGATGAGGGAAAAATAGTTGTCAGCATAGCAGGGGATAGGCAGGCTGAGAAGCTGAGTCCTGGAAGCCTTTGGGAATGAAATCAAGTCCTTTATAAGACTGGGCAAAGAATTTGTGGGTGCAGAAGTTCATAAGTTTGACTTTAATGCCGCTTATGAATGACTACAAGATAATTAGCAGCTCTTGGTCAGAACTTGTGCCGTGCCTGCCATCTCCGGTTAGGCTCTGTGATGGGGAGGGGCAGGATTCTGCCGTTGCACACACTCATTCCCTGGAACATGAAGTATAAGGGAGACTTTTCCCCTAAGTATGTAAAGGTAATGGATCGCGACAAAGTTAACCTGGCCACAGAAGTCAGACAGTGAAGGCAGACCTGTAGAGACTGACCTGGACACTAAAGCTCCTCTTCTCAGCCTATGGTAAAAAAAGCACATGCCTTCTTGGAGGCATGTGTGCCCTGGCCGGACAGGATCAGCCTTGTGCTAGCAGGACCAGCTTCCCCCATATTGCCCAGACACCATGGACAGATGGTGTCTCATTCCTACCATAATCCCTGGAAATGGGATTCTCCCCTGAATGTGCCGTGTCACTGTATACAAATTCACCTACAGGTTCAGTCGTGGCTGAATTTCAGTGAACAATCCAAAGCTAAGGTAAAGCATTAATTTAATTTATCTTTTCAGAAATTTTTTGTTAAAAAAGAGTTTATCACATCCATTTGGTGACTGACAGCCAATGAGCCTGCCACTCACTGAAGAAAAGCTCTGTTAACTTTCAAACTCGACAAGGGCAAAGAGGGCATTGCAGTGCCTGGAAATGGATGAGGATTCAGAGAAAAAGTGCTGAGTGGCAGTAAATATAGTGCATAGCTGTGTTTTCAAACCAAGTAAAATATAAGTGCAGTTTCCAGTAACACAGAAATGGGTTGAACAGTAACACATTGATCCAAACACATGCAACTGAAGGCAACATAAACTGCAAGTTTATTAAACTGATGCACCAGCTATTTTCCAAGTTGCTCTAGAGCATGAGTTCACTGAGTTCCCACAAGGGTGGTAGCATAAACAGACCTACACGCACAGCCTCTCTCCATCTCCAAATCTTATTGTGGCGCACTGAACTCCAGTTTGGGCAGCAACTGCAAGTGTGTTGAGCCAAATGGCTCTGTGAAGTGCTTTAATGGGAGTGTTACACTTTGAAATTTAACGCCCTAACTGTGCCTTTGTGGTGCTAGGAAGAAGATGGGATGAGCTGAGGGTCTGTAGGCCTAGCTGGTAGAACGCCTTCCTGATCCTCCAAAGCAACCTCCTTCAGTCAGCACTCTCTGTGAAGGAGGAAGGAGGTCACTCCTAGACATGCAAATGCTAAAACTAAAATGCTAATAGCAGGCCAACTCCCTTTTACTTCAAACTGGGTAATAGGAAGTACGCATTTTTACCTACCTCCTCTGTGAAGGGCTCTCCTGCCCCTTGGTCTTCACCTGACTCAGCCTGATAAAATCTTGGCACTTAATGAAATGGGGAAAGGGGTTTTGAGATAAGCTCTTTCAGAATGGTTCTAGTCTGAAAAGAGTGAAATGTTTTTCTGTTTTACAAAGGAGATTTTTATCAGTGTAGAAATTAAATACCTTTCTTAAAGTTTTGCTATTTTTCCTCATACTGCAAATTAAGATATGGGGAGATTTATTGTCAACTTACAAAGTGCTAGCATTGTCTGGACAGGCTTTTCTTTTTTTGGGATGTCCTTCAAACTGTCACTAAGGACATCAAGCATTAGGTTGATGTATCTAATTTAAATTGCAAAGAAACTAATTTTAAGGCATAGACATGCTGTCAATCCTGGCATTTGGCTGATCTGTGGAGCTGCATTGGCAGGTGGCTTGAATGAGCACTGCTTCAAGCAGCACTAGCTGTGGGCATCAGGGCATCCAGCTGTGAAAACAGATCTGCATGGTTCAGTAATGATAACTGGTACTCAAGGAAGTCTCTTTATCTTGAAGAATCCCAAAGTGATTAATGGCTGGTGAGGACCACCAGGTGTACTGTGACCAAGATACTGCTACCATTTCTGTCTCTGCTGAGGGCTCATCCCTCATGTTGGCTTTGTCCCTCACTGAGTACTAGATGTCTTGTTTCCCTAGCTGTACTTTCTTTCTTATTACATGTCTTTTATTTCCTAGATTAGTCAGACCAAGAGCCAAGACCCTAAATCCCAGCTCTGTACAATTTTGCAGGGGTCAGAGCCAGCCTCAGAGCTAAGCCTTAACTGCTTGCGGTAATCACCAGCCTGAAATCATAAGGGACGCCTTCAGACTCTGGTGAGACAGACTTCAAAATCCATTTTTAAAAATGTGGTCTTTTTATTTGCTGCTTATATTTTTTTTCCTGGTTTCACAATCTTCTCTGTGAACTTGGGAGCTTTTTTCATTATAAATGAAAGTGGAAATTGTCATGTAATCTCCAGATGCCAGAAGAGAATGTTGTGTCTGCTACCGGGAGATTCTTGATAAAATTATGAGAGTGGGCAGCTGGATACATGGGCCTATGAAATTATTCTAATAATAACAGAGTTTAAAGGCTTCTGGCAGACCCCCTGTGTAATCCCTGAAGAATTTACAGGCATATATATTCTGCTTTAGAGCATCTCTGTTCTTTCCATATTTGATTACAAAAATTATCATTTGGACATAGATGTAAATTCCATGCCAAGGAAACAAAATAAGCTTGGCCTTCTGAGTTCAAGTCCTGTGCTTCCTGGGCCAAGGCAAGAAGATGAAAATGAAAACTTGAGGGATTCCAGCACATCTCCTGAACTGAAACAGTTGTTTGTTGTTGGGTTTGTTGTTCAAAAATCTACATCAACACATACATTAATGTTCTCACCATCTGGACTTAAGAGCTGTTTAAAGCTCTTGGCTTAATCCAAATATACTGAATTACATGCAGAAAGCATAGTTCCATATCTTTTACCTTTTTTTGTTTCTGGCCAAACATGAATCTTTAGTTCCTGGCTGACAGCCCTGCTGCAAAGCCATTTGCTCAGCTGAGCATGGGCTTCCTGAGGCTGCACTCGTGTGTATACATCACACATTAGGTTTGTGCTCTGGCACTCTGTCCCCTCCATGTGCAACATCACTGGGGTCTTAATGATGGAATTTGTCTTCTCAAAGCTGCATGGAAGAGAAAGAGAGGAGGAGGGAAATAAAAGGTATGTGTAAAAATGGGAAAGGGGGATAAAGACTTGTGCGTATGTGACATGACAACTCATGCACCTCTGAGAATATGAACTATAATTGGTAAGGAACGGTTCTGACATTCAGTGGGAGGTATTGACAGTAAAAAGAGAAAAATAATTTTATTAAAATTACATGTTTGGAAGGTGAGCTCTGCAGGTAGAAATCAGAATATAATGCAGTCAGCCTATGAACCAGGTCAGACCACATAACTCAATTCAAGGAAATTAATTTTAATCTGTCAAGTAACCTAGTGATAGTGATTGTGGAAATAAGTTTTTCTTCCTGATCTTTTCAACTTCAAGGCATTAGAAACTTTAACAGTGAAAATCTGATGTAACATACTGGTGGTATTTCTTCCACACTTGCCTACAACTTCTTAGGTGCATGGGAGTGCAGCTTTGGGGTGCTATGTGGTTACAGGGTGCATTTCAATCCCCCTTTAAGAAATACATTTTCATGTGCCATTTAATATCCCTTTGAAAAATACAACAGGAAGCATACATATATTTGTCTGAATTTAGTTTACATAAATAAAGTATGCCCAAAATAGCTCTTCCCCTTTCTCCCATAGTGGCAGCAGAGAGCTGTTCTTCTTATCTTTGCAAGTCATGCAAGTCTGGAATATTCAGAGATTAAAACAAATTTAATGACTGGAATTTATCTCTTTTTTCTAAGTCATGCTGACCTCTCTGAGTAACACAAAATTGGAAACTGAGAGTGTATAATGGGGACATAATGCTCCATGCTGTCCTTAAATCTTAAATTTTATATTAAGCATCTATTTTTAGCTCCAATCACAGAGGAGAATGAGCTATTGGGCTTTTGATATGACCTGGTATTGCTATTCCTGGGTGATAGTAAGGTACATATAAAATATGTGGGGAAAAAGTAAAATAAGAAATCATAATCTATGTAGCTCATCCCACACACACATAAAACAATCCTGTAACTGAGGAGCCTGTGCCAGCAGAGAGAAAGATCCTAGCAATGTAGAAAGTGTGTATCTGTGAATGCATATCTGTTCTCATGGGAGAGGCAAGCACCTAATTAGAGCAAAATCTATTTCAGAGCCTCTTAGAACCCAGTTTTTCATAAAGGCTTTAGCCTTAAGTTAATCAAATTAATAAAAAGTGACTACTCTGAGATATCAAGAAGTCAGGTAAATCTCCAATGGCTTAATTTTTGCTTCAGTTTACTGAGGATGGACCATGGCTCGGCATGGTGGAAAGTCACTTCTTGGTGGATAGAACCTAGGAAACAAACAGGTGCTCTGGGATGAAGGCAGGGCTCTCTGCTGTTGTCAGACACCTTGATTTAAACTTTGGATTAAATAGAAAAAGATGGAGAAAAATGCCTTTTTGTGTGAAGCAAATTAAAAAAAAAAAAGCAGACTATTAATTGCATGCAATCCAGATGGAGCAATAAATATCTACTACAAGGGGTTTTTTTCTGGGTAGGAGTCTGAGCACCTAAACCAGAAACACACATTTTTTCTTGTTAAATTCTCAAACTTCAACACCTCTATTTTACTCCAAGAAACATGAGTATTTATGTCTCCCATTAAAAAATAAGCTGTTTGGGCTCCCATATGTTTGAGAAAATGGTTTTCCCTTGGTTTCCATTAACAAAGTTGATGTAAGAGTCCTGTTCTCTGCCTGTGTTTTATCAGCTTTCAGGCAGGCAGTAGCAAATCCCATTTCTAATCAGGTCTCTGAGATGGCAAATTTGTTTGCTTGGCTTATTGTTAGGCTGAGGTGCTCACCTAAAAACCTGACTCTGTTGGATCAGAGTTTGCAAGGTGCTTTTGTTTCAACCAGTTTCTTACAGGTTTCCTGGGAAACAGGAGGCAGCCAAGTTTGGGCATGATGCTGATGAGAGGAAATGTGCTGGATTAACATAGCAGGTGTCAAATTCAAGACTATTTTGAGGGAATATGAAGTTAATGCAATTAAAACATTTAAAAAATTAGATTTTTTTCAATTTTTCTTATAGCTTCACCACATTTTCTTCAGGAAGTTTTCTTCATGTATCATCAAAAGAATTTGAGGGAGAGCTGAGAATTACCTATAATATTAAGACAAATAACCTTAAAATTTCCAGTTCAATGGCAGGGAAAGTATTGAAATAGAAAATACTAACAGTGAAAGATCTGTCTAACATTATTATAGAGCAATCAAACAGCTGGTTCTAAAAATGGAAAGGAAAACAGTGTGGTTTTGCTTCAAGATAAATATTTCTGCTTTATGCATGCTATAAAAATGTATCCCCTTCTGGACAAAGTAACGAAATCTAAAAAAACCCCCAACCCTGCCTCTTTTTTGCACTCCCTAAATATTTCTTTTTTAAAAAGACCTCTGTGCCACAATTTTTGCCTCAAAGCAGTAATTAACCACTCTGCAAGTCATCACAAATAAGCCAGAAATGAATTACATTTAAAAAAATAATCTGTAGCATTAATACATTTTAAACCAAAGTAATCAGACTTGTACTATTACACTCACATGTCTCTCAAGTACAAATGTTATGAAATTTTCAATAGCTTTCCATGTCCTGCATAACAGCTGAGGCTGAAAAAACTGCAAAGCCTGAACCACCAAAGGAAGTCTGAAATGAGCAGAACTGTCCTTGAACACACCTTAAAATAGTTTCCATTTGTTACCCATGAAAAGAGATACTTGCTTCATGCAACTTTTTTTTCCAGCGTCTTGAATAAAATGATGGGAAAATATGCAAATAAGATTAAGCATCCTGCACTGCATTTGATCATATCTTAAAATATCTTAGGGGTGGAGAAAGTATAATGAATGCCATAATCCAATTTTCCCTCAGGTTTTTAGTTAACCAGCAGAATGTCTACATGCAGAGCTTGATTCTTTCACTTAGGCTGGTACCAGTTGGGAGAAAATCAAGTAAACAAAACCTCCCTCAGGCATACAATGCTTAGAGAATGGAAGGCTGCGCATCCTATCAAGTTACAGCTACAAACCTTTCAGTAAGTTTGTAGTAAATCTCCTGAGATATGACCTGAGATGTGTAGAAAATTCTGAGATATGACCTGCTTTGCTTAAGCAATACATGGCACTGTATTTACAATGTTTGCTTTGTATCAGCTTGAACAGCAGCAGTTTCGATCAGGAGCTTTTCTCTGACATCATCTTTGCCAAATGACTGGGATTTGAGTGACCAGTATTGCCAAATCAGAATAAACTGCCCAGCTTTGCAATTTTCATCAGTTTTCTGATCATTTTACACCGAAGTGTAACATATCTCATTACTTAAATCTGTGCTAAATTCGCTGGAGTAAGATTCATTTGATATGAATGCTGATATTTAACTGTTCCCTTTTTACATCAAGGAAAAATAGACTTTTAATTAGGAATTATGGAGCAGCGTGATTAGAATGTTTTATATACTTTTAAGCATGTATTTTGGGGTCTGACCATCTTTGAATTTGTTATGCCCAAATCCATTAAACCAGTAGAAAATAGATTAACAAGAATAAACCTTTTAATCTACTGGAAATTAAGTATGTAATCAATACTGGGAAGACAACATAAAACCTGAGATACACCAATGACAAACTGACTTTGAAGATCAAAGAAAGTAATTAAAAGTCATTTTTATGGGCATCACAACCTAACATTACAGTCAACTTTTTAAACTATATTATGTTCCTCTCAGCTGGAAATATTTCTGGGTGAAATTTGGAGGAAATTCTTCTACCCTCATTTTTGGAGTAACTATATGTACCACAATAAAATTAGCCAGATTTACATCAAAATAACTAAAATCAGACTTTTGACTACTTAGTCAATCTAAATTGAAATGGGGCACTAAGAAGCATTTGATGGTGATGTTCAGGCAGAGTGATCCAGGACCAGCTTTGCAATCTGCATGTATGCATATGCTTCACCTGGTATGGTACCCATGTGTCCCCAATGCAGGCATAAGTTTATTCCTTCCATGTCACACCACACAGAAACTTTGGGGGAAAAAAAAGGAAGAGTTATTACAACCAGTTTTCTGGACAAGAGAAAGGCCATATTGTATAAAATTTGTAAGACATGACTGAAGAGCAAATGTGACACTCCAGGTTTCTGTAAGACAGTCTGGAAGCCTTAGGCGTTCTCCAAGACTATTGCATTAAAACACAAACCCTATCCTACTTCTTTTGTCATACTGTTCTTGTTTTCAGTTGGTTTTAGATGACAAAAAAATACAGGTCTGAAGGTGCAAAGGCACAAGGGTATTATGATGGCTATTCTGTGTCACAAAAACTCTGCAATGTTTAAAAAGAAACAGGTGAGATATAAAGAAGAAGACTAAAATGTAAAATGGAATGCTATCTTTTTTTCTCAGTCTCCTTTCACACAGCTCTCTCTGCTCTCCCCTTTACTCTTTTTTTCCCCACTTTTTAAAATTTTTTTTTTTAAATTTTCTTCCTGAGTTTCCTTTTCCACCTTGTCTTCTCTTCTCACCCCTGGAAGCCTGACACTGGACTTCTGAGGAAGGCTGCCATCAACAGCTATGGAAGCTGCCTCAGGGGACCAGCCTCATCACTCTTGCAGGGCTGGCAGTGTCAGGAAATGCAGTACCAGGAGCAGCAGGAGAACCAACCAACCAAATGAATCCATTTCATGAGCTGAGCTAGTGATTCCTCTGAGAAACAATCAGAACCCATGGAGAGGACACAGAGATCTCAAGCTGCCGTTGGACACCTCTGTACCCATTTCACCTGATGTGAAGGCTGGAGCAGGAGCAGAAGCAAGGCATGATGAATCCATCAGGGTGATGAAGCAGTCTGCATTTAAGCCAGAGTGACTCTACTTAGTTTGAACCTTCTTAGTATGCGATTTGGGGGTCATTTCTGTTGTCTGGGTTAGCCCCACAATAGCCCCAATGTTTGATACCTGCATAAAGCATCTCTGAAAAAAAAGGATTTTTTTCAACAAAACTTTACATCTGTGCACAGCAAAAGGATAACACAATTGCATATTTCTCTCCCCCTGCTTGCTCCCACATCTGGGTACAGCAAAAAGCCTTCTCTTTTTTGCTAGGTTCCTCTGTGTGCGTGCTGAAAACCCATGTTCCCCGTTCCTGCATATCTCTAAGAATTTCAGTTTTTTCTTTGTTCTTCAGCACTGTCTGGGAAAGATAAATCTTACTCACTGGATTTCCATCAGGCAGATGTGGTCTCCAGTTATTGGCTGCTCATGTTGTTCCCCCCAAAGTTTCCTTTATAACCTTATCTTTGGCATTGTCTCATTTCCTGCTTGTTTCCCACCAGGATTTGCCTTTGATTTAGCAGGTGAACTTGGGGGCAGATCCTGTTTAAAATGTATAGAGGGGTACCTTATTTCTCACCAAAGCCTCAGGGGGGGTGTTCATGCACTCCCTATACTACTCAGAGGGGCTTTGGAAACTAATTGCAGCTCCTCCTTGACTAGTCTGGCTGCCCTCCTGCCTGTAGCTGTCTTCCAGCTCTGAAAGTCAAGGATAACTCTGAGAAAAACAAACAAAGAAAATGTTTTGTTGGCTTATATTTTAAAATAATTGCTTTGCTTAGACCTTGTAAAAACCTCTATCATTAACTTCTGGGAGTGGGCTTTTTTCATTAAATCCAAACATGTGCTCACACACTGCCTGGGAAATTCATGACAACCCACTGAGATGGCATGACCTTCTGCTGGGATGAATAATTTTTGAACAAAAATTACAGTGGCACTGAGCGAACTGTGCTGAGGTCGCATACATAGTGTTACTCATCATGATAACAGCATCAGAAACCTTATTGTTACATCTTTGTGTTCATAAATATTTTAGCAATGATTTGTGGCATTTTGCACTCAATTTTTCACACACTCAGAATCAAAGATTGCTAGTAACAAGCCAACGAAGAAAAGGGCATTGCAGCTGCCATTCCCCATCTGGTATATGTATTCCTTGATTTTATGCTGAGTATCCCAAGAAATGGGCTGTTATGGCTTCTATGTTAATGGCACTGTGAGATGGGGCTGAAATGGGATCCCCTGGAGACAAAGACCTACCACACAGCCTTCAGAAACCACTTAAAAATACACTTCATAAGCCTTTCTCTCATAAGGCGGCCATAATTATGAACGGTGTACCTTTGAGCAGGATTGATGAGAAGCCAAAAAGACACCAGAAAAGAGCTTTTGACTTTCTGCTGGGGAGGGGAGAAATCAGGAACAACACACCAAGAGCAAGATCGTGCAAGTGTTCAAGAATAGGATGTGAGAAAATGTTACCTTGGCTAAGGTCATCTAGTCACCTTTGTGTGCTAGCTTTACTTCTATTTTGTCAACCAAGAAGCTGAAGCTTTTCTACTTTCAACTACTGTCCTAGTTTTGTCTGGGATAAAGTTAATTTTCTTCCTAGTTGCTGGTATAATGCTATGGTTTAAATTTAGTATGAGAATAATGTTGATAACACATTGATGATTCAGCTGTTGCTAATTTTTGCACTTAGTCATGGACAGCTTCTCTCACTATCACACCAGCTAATATACTGGGGAGCACAAGAAACTGTGAGGAGACACAACCAGGTCAGCTGATCCAAACTGGCCAATGGGATTTTCCATGTTACATGGCATCACGCTAAACATGTAAACTAGGGGGCAAGTGGTCAGAGGCTGCAGCTCAGGAACTGCTGGGTATCAGCTGGTGGGTGGTGAGCAATCACTTGTTTTCTACATTCTAATTCTATTATTGTTATTATTCCATCCTTTTCTGTCTCATTTAACTGTCTTTATCTCAACACACAAATTTTACTTTTTTTGCCCTAATTCTTTACCCCAACCCACTGGGAACAGGGGAAAGTGAGCAAGTGGCTGTCTGGCCTTTAACTACCTGCTGGGTTAAGCTTACCAAGAAAGTTGCTTGCCTAAAAACAAACAAAAACCCAAACAAACAGAGAAAAAACCACAACCCAAGATTTCTTCTCAGGTCTAGTAATCTTCATTTTTTTGTTCATCTTCAGAGCAAAATACTCATGATTGTTGGTAGGTATTTCACTGGGCAGTAGATTTAATATTTTCATGGCCACAAGTTGCACCCTGTTGCATTAAGCATTATGTGATACGTGTCTGTAGAGCTCTCACAATTAAATAGAGAAGGAAAGTGAATGACATACAAGTGAGCTAGGACAAGACTGCAGCAAGGAGCTGTGGTAGCATATAACCACTTTGCTGCTGCTGTTCTTCTTAGTACCTACCCATAACAGGGTTTTAATTTACTACTTTACAGTACTGAAGTGATGACTTTTTGGGGAAGTTTGATTAATGATGGCAACTTGGCTTTGCAGTTCTTTATGGGAAGCTCTCTTTTAAATGGCTGGTGCACAAGTCAGGAATAACTTTGTTCTTGCACCTTAAAACTGATGTGAATATATACCAGTAATTTAACTACAAGGGAAAAAAGCCATTAGAATATAATGTGTCTGATACATTCAGTTAAAACCAGTTAACAGCTCTTAGCTGCCAGTTTGTTGACACATCCTTTAAATTGCTTGTGAACAGCCTACAGACTACTTGCATGAATTGCTTGTGGAACAGTTTTGAACAGAGAGAACACCCAATAAGACTTCAGGGAAAAATCAACAAGACCTCAAACCCTAAGAGCACTGAATATACCATTTCTTAGGAAACATTTGCATTTTTTTTTTAATTCTGCACATAAAACCACTCCTCAGTTGCAGTTTGGTAAGAGCTTTGATAGTTTGTTCTTCTTGGGTGACTGCTCAAGTACATGCTTTGCTCTGTTAGGGGTTTTAGTCTTGTTAGATGTCAATGGAGTAGCCATTAAAGAGCCTGCCATCTTATTAGCAATAAAGGAATGGATTAAGTAAAGTGTAATGCTGACACTATTTCATTTTTATAGCAGAGAAATGAAATGCAGGAAAGAAGGGGGGCAGAGGCTATGATCCTGATTGTGAGTTCCAGAGGCTGTGCTGTGGGTCTCAGCATAGGTCTTCAATGACACTATAAAACTCTGTAAGACGCACACTATTTCTTAGAGTTTTCCATATCTACAACCATGATAGCTGCTTTAATCTCTGATTAAGGAACAGGATCTACAGAGCATCCTACTCTACCAGTTGCAAAGTAGGCATATCATACGATGACAGAAAAGCATCAGCAGCGTATTTGGGTCAACTTCCCACTATGACTTATTAAGCCTTTTATAAAATAAAGCTCAAAGACCTTATTAATATCAACAAGGTGTGTTATAGTCACTCTTAATGGCAGGGATTAACCTTGTCATGGTTTGGTGCTTTCGTTACAGTGCTAACAGCGAGCCAGGCTTATCATTCTGTTCACTGTACTGTATCTTTACTGAGTGCAGCGAATAGCTGATTTGGTCTTATTCACAGCAGTGAAATGATATTTCAGGATTTCAACTTTCAGGATATTATGAATTTCTTCTGCAAAGCATGGATCTAAGCCTTGAGATACTGTGGCTAATCAATTATATTAATTTTTTGTTGAAGTGGTGAAATAAATTTTCTGACCTCTTATGTATTTCTCTAGTTGTGAATCAGCCAGGAGAATTGTGGGGACATAACAGACCTTCTAGTTAAAAAATGAGAACAAAATTTTAATACTGAGCTAATGTTGAACTATAAATTTAGGGCTAGATTCTAATCTCAGTTGAGGAAGGTGCAGGAGATGTATTTCAGTATCCCTTAAATCCGTATTAGTGGTATTCAGTATCCCTGTTAGTGGACTGTGCTGTATTAAAACTGGGAGGGCATGGACAGGACTGGAACAGACAGAGTGTTTTGGAAAAGTGCTACTATTCCAGAGAAAACAAACTAACCTCAACACTTATCTACAGATTTTAACCATTGAAAGAATGCTCCTGTTTATTCCAAACATCAATGAGCCTGTCAGTAACGAGTTGGTCAGCTAAAGCACACTATAACATTTTGAAGTGCACCTGCAACTTCCCAGAAAAGTGACTATGTTCCCTTAAAATTTAAGGCGCTAAAATATTTGTGTATCCTTTATTATTTTAGGCTTTTCACCTGTGAATCTGTCTTCATGCCAGGGAACATCTTGAGCCTGATTTCTGCCTCCAATAGAATAAATGGCAAGTTTTCACAGGACAGGTGAAAATACTCAAGACCTCAGAGACTCAGATAATACATGTCTTTTTAAAGTAGACTGGATAACTATAGAGAAAAACTTGCCACAGGTGTGTATCTTATTGACTCTAATGCACATTATGTTGGAAAGTAGGACAATTAACAGTTTAACATAATGACAGAACATGAACGGTCTCAAGGATGGCTCAATAGATTCACTTCAAAGTCAGGCAGAATCCACATCTGGAAGAGGTAATGCCTTTGTCTGCAGCTTTCCTGAAGTGAGTGTTCACATAATTTTTTTCTTTCTTAACAGCTGGGGAAAAAACTCAGGGGACTTGCTGTGATTGAACCAAATCTCAAGGTGAACTGTTTCAATTCAGCTAGTAAAGGCTGCCATAAATACACAGAGGAGATTAATGTGTCTTTTTATAAAGGGGACAGGAGAGGTAAAAAGGTGTTCTCACTGCTGGAGTTCCTCAATGGAGTCTGCCAGGATGCCCTGAGGTGCTTAAGACCTCCAAACATACACACAAAGTAACCCCCCATCTTCTGGGCTCACCCCTCGATGCTTTCCTGCCAGGCATGAGGACCTCTGCATTTTTATTAACTTGACATTATAATTCATTTTGCTCTCATGTTTTGTATCAATCTACTTCTGCCAGTTACTTATAAATTATTTGGGAACAGGGTTTCCAAATGGAGGTCTGAGTATCAAAGGCAGAGTTATGATTTGGTATGTCAGACAAAATCCTGTCTCCATGTGTGTGTGTGAGGTGGAGGTGTGGATGACCAGCTGGAGTTCATCTGCTTCATGCTCTGAACACTGCAGAGGTTCACACACAGTCAGAAGTGTACTCAGAAATGAGGAGGGTATGCAACTAGACGTTCACAGGAGCACCAGAGAGGTGTCTCCTGCTGAAGATCTGAAAACTCTGGCTGGATGAACGAATGGTTCTGGTCCTGGCAGCAGAGATGAAAGAAGTGCAGCCCACTTGATGAAATGCATAATGGTTATACTGGTTTGTCAGGACACTCAAGACCACTTGTACCTATTTCTAAGCAAGTTCTAAGAAACATCTGGATCTTCCAGAGAACTGATTGCCTCCAAAGCTACACACTACCTTCAAATCCTTTGTTTTGGTAATCCTAATAAGTGTTTATCTACAGGCTACAGCTTTATAGTATTTTGTTTTGGTTTGCCTTTTTTTCCCCCCTTCTCCATTCCAATTTGAACCACTTTAGTGGAGTAAAGGGGTGAGAATTAGATCTGCTTTCTCCAGCTGAGATGGAAAAACATCCAGGGAATATAGGGTGTCTCTTGCAGTTCTTGTGCTTTCAACTCCAGCTATACCTTGTTAATACCCAAAATGTTTTCATCTGTACTGGGACAAGTGCCAAAAGTTAGAGCTGGCCTAAATACAAGGAAACAGCAGATGAACTGCCCGCTCAGCTCTCTCATGCATAAGCTAATGGTATCAGTGGACCTGGTCCTATTTGTGGACATCCTTTTATGCAGATTCATCCTGTTCGGACAGCAGAGACAGGAAGAAAACCTAATGTGCCTTTGAAATTTAACACACTGCACTTCAAGAGGGATCTGGAGAAATGGCTTAAATCCCTTGCAGAAACAAAGGTATTTAAAATCCTGGTTAATAGGGACACAGAGAAAACTGGCATGATTTCCCTTTTGCTTATGTTTCAGCTAAGCTGTAAGTTCGGGACCATGGTGTTGAGGCAACGAAAAACACCAGGGCAGGTAGCTGACAGTAAGCCACGACTGTGGTGATCCTCATGTCTCCTCTGGAGGAAGGTTTGAGGTTGCAGGATCATTTACTTAAGAAGGCAATTCAAGTCCCAAATCTGCATTCTTCCTGAAGACTCAGGTTTCTAGTTTGAACCCCTTTCCTCTCTGAACACAAACGAGGAACTAAACTAGAAGTGAGTAATCAGAGATGTCCCCAGTGAGGACAAAATTATTTTAATGTAATCCAGAACACTGTAAAAAAAATTAAAAGCATATATGAGCTGTGTGTTGAATATATCAGGAGAAATTTAAGGAGAAATTATCATTGTGTTGGGATGTAGCTGACCCAAGTAAGGGGGACTAATGGAGCAGGGAAACTAGCATATCTTGAATGGTTGCAAAATCTTTCTGCACGGGTTTTGGTTTGGCTTTGTTAAGGGGTTGCTCCTGTGGGCTACTTTTCTTTAGCATTTCTCTTGAACAGATTTCTACGTATTTTCCTCTGAAGAATCCATGTATGGATCTACTGAAGGTACCAAGAGAGCAGGATCCTCAGTGGCATTGTGTCAAGTGATGACCCCCAAATCACAGATGCACTGCCGCAGTGCCTTCTCTCAGTCCTGCTGCCAAGCAGCCCTGAGGGCAGAGCCTGAGATCTGCCTCAATAAAACCAGAGCACCAAAGTGCATCAGCAGCCAGGACTAACAAGGATGAAAGGAAACCTTTTACCTCTCCTTCATGAATAGCACCTAGGTTTCAAAAGTGTCCCTCAATGCATGTCTACACCAGAGCTAGCCTCCCTGGAGGGCTGCAGGGAGGAGGACAGACAAGACCTTCTCTCAGTGATTAGATTTGGGTTAGCAAGTTGGAGGGTGAGTGATGGTGCTGTCTTGTCTGGAGGGCCCAAAAGCTGGTTCCTCAGCATGTGTTCACTGGGAGACCCAGGAAGCAGCTGGGCTGAGTCATCCCCATTCCCACCTGACGCACCCACTATCAGGCAAATCTGCATCTTTTATGGTTTCGAAGCCCAAAGCTTGACATCACAGCAAAATTAAGAGACCTGAAGTCCCAGTTCATGTTCAGCTTACTCTACGGATGAGTACAGCTCCAATTTCAGTTACCTTATTGTTCTGCCGAGCTTGCCCGGCCCTGCTGACGGTGATACCAAGCAGCCAGGCATTGCTTCTGTGACCACTCTCACACTGTGGTCATAATGTTTGACATCATGCACATTCCCATTTTCTCTGTGTTCCTGACTTTCTAAAATGAGGTTAGACATTACTTCATAGAGTGAAACTATTTCACCACAGTAATGACTAAGATTTTCCTGTTTAGGGGAAAGACTTGCCTTATTTAAAGTTCTGAGGAAATCTCTTCTATGACATATTTTTACCAGGGAAGCAGCAAGTACTGCTTTATTTCTAGTTCTTCTGAGTAATTAGCATTATGACTATTCTTCTATGCATATATAGTATGTCTTATGTTCAATTCCACTTCTTACTTCTAGTTGTCAAAAATTACTATAAATTAAATAAGCATGTGTTTCCCCCACGTTACAGCGACTGCATCCTGAGAACTTCCCTGTGCGGCCTCAGTGCTGCTATACAGAAAGAGAAACTGAGGCAGAGAGAGGGCAAATGGCTTGCAGATTTAGACAGAGCCAGGCACGACTCCCACATCTACCGAGTCCTAGTTAAGTGCCTTGGCTGCAAAATAGGCCTTCTTTTATGGACATTACAGCTGTGATTTGCAATGAAGCTTACAGAATCTACTTATGCCATCCCGTGAGATTTGAGCACCTAACTCCTTTAGTACCTTTGAAAATCCATTTGAAAATACTTTCTCATCCTTTTTTTGGTATAAAAGACTGTCTTCTCTATTTCCCACTTAAGATTATTAAAGGTGGATTTAAAGTTTAAAAATTTCTGGTTTTTTCTGACTTGGAAAAAACCTTGTAAGTTCCAACATGTTACTGTTTAGTAGGCTGTGTTCAGCTGTCTTTCACTGCCACCACATTGTGCAATAACTTTCGTTAAGTCCCGTATCCCATCACAGAATGAATATGTTCTTATATAAATAACAGTGTCACCTCCCCAAATGTTGTGTTGAAAAATCTGTGGTGTAAGTATTTCAAGAAAGGAGTTGGGATTGCTGAGAAATATGTCTATTATTTACCCTGCCAGTGTTCCAGCAGAGAGATGCTGAAACTAACTGCTGTGCTACATAGCTAAAAAGAAATGGAGGGAACAAGTCATCCAGCAAGTCTAGATATTGCAAAAATCAGATAGGAATTGGCTGTTTTGCATTTTTCCTTTTGGATTGAGAGCAAATTATTTTCTGGGTTGCAGTAGGTAGGCTGCAGTAGGAAGAAAGTTACTGGGGAAGCACAGAGGACACCCTGTAACCTCTGTGCATTTCAGGGCAAACTGCCAGGCCCCAGATCCTTCTCCCCCTCTACACACAGTCCAAGCTAGTTCAGTAGAACCTCAGCAAATGTTACAGCCTTTCGTGTTTGCTTTGCACTGCTAATATATTTGTGCATTGCAAAACCTTGCATCTTCTTGAAAATATCCTTCAGGGAGGGGAGTGGGAAATCCATATTCCTATGTTTGGCAGAATCTCTTTGATGTCTCCTCTCCTCTCCTGTCATGCTTCTCTCTGTGTGAGGATAAATGCACTGCAACTGGAAGAGTGAGATAAATAGCGTAAGGAGAAATCATTATAAACCTCAGTGCTTGAGAGGTGCATTCTCGGAAACGTGCCAGTCAGAAAATCTGACCAGGCCTGAAAAATAAAAATCTTTCAAATAATAATATAGGATCTCCATGGACCATTTTCTTATGCCTCTTTCCCAAGCATGGAGCATTAAAAGATTGGAAACTCCTTTTTGTTCATTCCATACAGCCTGAAAAACCATACAACATACTCCACATGCGTTTATAATAACAATATGGAATAAAAGAATTTTCCTTCTTGGAACTGTCTACAAAATGAACCTTGTCCCTGCAAAATTAAATGCAAATAAAAGGAATAGGGGACAACCATGGTATAAGCCTATGTATTCTTCCCACTGCTCTCCTGAATGATTAGCTTGAAAAGTGCTGAAAATGGATACTTTCTCCTGTGTTCTAAGGGGTGGTGAAGATATATATATACATTTATTTGTAATTGAAGTGCAAGTCATATCATTTATATGGGGAATAAGCCTCTTACAGGCAGGCCCAAAAGCTTCCCTTTTTTTCTGAGAAAATTTCAAGTGCACAATGAATGTGAAAACGGCGTAAGAAACCTTTGGCCACCCAAGATGTCACAACCATTGTTCTGCTGGATTTCTGGCCTCGTTGGAGCTGACACACAGCATAATGAGTAACAGGACTCCTCCCTGTGGTGCTCCTGAAGGCAACTTACAGGACTTGTTTGTGAATCATTCTTCTTCCCTCTTATTAACAGCAACTGCTATAATGATTTTCTGACCATAGTTATCTCCTGGAGGAAACCTTGCTGATGCAGTGTTATACTCATTATTCTGTGCAGGTTGACTTCATCAAACCTCACCTTTTGCTTTGATGCATGAATCTCAAGCATGAGAGGGATGTGCTTTTTTTTCCACAGATTACTCAGTGGGTTATTAGGGAAACCACATTTTATAAGTGGGGATTGCCCTGTTAGAAAAAGCCAATTAACACGATGAGGATTTAGGAGCATTCCCTTGCCAGCTGTCTTTAAAATAATTCCAAAATCATTAAGTAGATGGCTCTATCATGAGCAATCTGCCCTGGCACTCAGCCCCTGACTTATGCTCTCTTGCCTGACTGAGATTCCCGATGTGCAGGACCTGAGGTGTGCAAGCCAGAAAGCAAGACCTGCTCCAACCTGCACCCTCCTGAATGGCTCCCAGCAAAGAAGCGGCTGGTGATACCTCTCCTCCACACTGCTCCCTCCTGCCTCCCCCGGCAATGAGCCCCAGGGCTTGGGCAGCTCTCTGCCAGCTCCCCTGTCTTTCACCTGGTGGTAATTTTCACCTGGCTGCTTGAGCACTTTTTAACAACCAGTGAAGTAAAAGCATTAAAATTGATAAAATATATTGTCATATTTCTTCTAAAAGAGGAAATGTAAAGCAGTGAGGTTTTTTATGACAACATTTTTATCTATTTATCTTATAGGTAGGGTTTAATTACTCCCTAATTATGTTTGCCTAAGTTTGCCCCAGTTTCTTCCTTCAGATGAACACTATTCAGATCACACATTTATGGATTTACTACTCGTGACATGAGCAGTCTGGCATTTTCATTATCCCTCAACTTTATCTCTCCTCCTGAATCAAGGTTGGTGTCACTAATAGTATTTTTACTGCCCAGTTAACTTCAGGATTAAGACTGCATTTTTCTCCTCTTGAAATAACCACCTAAGGAAAGGAGGTCTCTTGTACTGGGGAGATTATCAGTTAAAGTGACCTTTCAGGGCCCTCATTCTTTTGTAAATGGTTTCTGTTGAATTAATTTATTATTTTCTGCCCTCGTTTAAATCTCTGAAACTGTATTATTTTTTGTCCTCATCCTCCTGCTTCACTGCTGACTGTGTTTATTGATACTACACTTCTTGGGCCATTGCCCCAATAAGTACTGAGCTGTAATGTCACTTGCAGTCATTATTCAGCATTCAGACACTTCACCTGCACTCACCAATCCTGCTTCACTAACCAATTTGATTTCATGTTTTAGGTAAGGCTCTGAGAAATATGCTAAAATACAGTCAAGTACTCAGTATCTGATACATTTTGCCTATCCTCTCTCTTTTCTTAAAACCATACAGTGGTATTTCATTAGTCATCACTTTATGTATTCAAGCACAGAAGCACCTCACTTCATTGCGTGTTTTTCATCTCTCCTAGCTCTTTCCAGCTTCACAGGCCTCAGTAGGTGGCTAACAATTTTTATTTCCATTGTGCTGGAAGCTCCGTTTTCTGTCCCCTCTCAGTTACCCATCTCTGCTGATCATACACTATTAGACTTGCTCAAGTTTCCTTTGAGACACCCAGAGACTTTTTCAAATCAATGGTTCACAAGCACAGTAAGTTTGCTTTTTAACTTTTTGCCAGGTAGAGTGTACTGTTGTTTGTGTAAGGACTGCCAGAAGTTCCTCTTAAACTGTTAGTGAAGATGGTCATATATCGATTTGGTCATTGATTCATGCTCTATCATCAAATTTCATTTGGAAAGAACAGAGAAATTATTATTTTGTCTCAACAAGGAATATAAAATTACCTTTTGGCACAGATGCAATTACTTGGCATGTGATATGTTTCCCTTTAAATGATGAGAATATGAGAATAGTTCATGATTATTCCTGATTATGAATCAAATCTGAACATGAAATGCTTCAAAAGGTCACTCCAAGAAATTTTCTTTCTTCCACTCTAAAAATATCTACTTATCCACCTATCTGCTGTATTCATCCTGGCTGTGCAAATACTTTAAACTGAAGTTAAAAGAAGGCCTGTTTCTAAATTAACTATGAAAAACCTCATACATCCTTGGCATACAGACACTGCCACTAAACTCTGCCATCAAATTCTGCTCTTTTTGACCTGTTTTTTGGGAACAGAAAAAGACTGGTGGGTTATGTGGTGTTTGGAGGCCATTTTGCGCATGATAATGAAATGATAGAGGTTTTGATTCTTGGAGAAGTAAGGAGAGGGCCAGAGAACTGCTGCCTTCGACTTCTGGAGGGCAGACTTTGGCCTGTGTAAGAGACTGGTTGACAGAGTCTCTTGGGAGTCAGTCCTGAAGGGCAAAGGAGTCCAGGAAGACTGGACTTTCTTCAAGAAGGAAATCCTTAAGCTGCAGGAGCAGGTTGTCCTCATGTGCCTAAAGACAAGCTGTCAGGAAAGAAGACCAACCTGACTGAACAGAGAGCTTTGTCTGGAAATCAGGAGGAGAGTCTGTCGCCTCTAGAAGAAGGAGCAGAAAACTCAGAGGGACTACAAGGATGTCATGAGGTTATGCAGGGAGAAAATTTGAGGGACCAAAGCCCAACTAGGATTTCATTTTTGCTATAAAAATTATATTTTGCTATATTAGCAAATTATATTTGGTACTGCTATAAAAGTCAGTAACAATGTTTCTACCAATATAACAGGAACAAAAGGTGGGCCAAGGAGAATCCCCATCCTTTACTGGATGTGGGGGGAAACATAGTGACAAAGGATGAGGAAGAGGCTGAGGTACTTAATGCCTTCTTTGCCTTAGTCATTAATGGTAAGAACAGTTCTTCCCTGGGTACCCAGTTGTTCCAGTGGGCATACTGCAACACGCAGATCAATCAACGAGGCTTCTGGAAAAGAAATATCTATGGACCGATTCTTGCTAGATGTTTCAGAGATGTTTATTTCTCCAGCCGCATGGCCGGGGCTCTGCCGCGGAACTGCTCAATCACGGGACCCGAGGGTCCTTCTGCCCGTGCAGGGGAACACAAACCAACCAATGGGGAACGAGGCTGAGCAGGGCCAGGGAAACCCCGTGTCTGTCCCCAGGGCCCCTCTCCCAGGACCACATGGCAGGGGGAGACCCCAACATTTCACCCGTTTGTTTTTAACAAAAAGAGATTTAAAACTTAACATTGAAACAACTGGATAAACATAAGATAACAAGGACAGTTTCAAAACAGAACAAGCCACCCTCTTGAGTCTTTAATGTCCAAACAGATTCTCTGGAACATCTTAAGGCTGACAGAAGGGAGACAGGACTCTCCGAGCATGCTTTGTGGGGAAACTGAGGCAGGAGAGGCTTTCTTCTATTTGTACCTGTTGGAACGCTAAACAAAAATAGTTAATTTCTTCCCTCCCCCTTTTCATCCCCCCCTTGGCATCGGAGAGGAGTTGTAGGGAAAGGGAATTTTATAGGGAAGCCATGGGGCTTCCTGTGAAAAACAGATTAGGGATAAATTGGGGATGGGGTAAACTTAGGAAAGGGTTCATATTGGGTATAGGGTAAAAGGGGAAAGTAGGCTGTGGGTAGGGAAGCTGCTGAGATGGAAATTGTTTATAATTTTGTGCATAACGGCTGCCTTTGACTGGAATACCTCCAGGCCCAGTAACATTTGCTGCTTGTAAACCCTTCTTTCCTTGCACTATATCAAATAGTACAACTTCCCCATCTCCTATGCTTTGCAGGTAATTTTTAGGGTTATTCCTTTTAATGGGAGTTCTATGGATGAATAAATCTTCCCCTGTATCATCTCGTGTTATAAATCCATAGTTGTTTTTTACATTGTACCATTTCACAGCTCCTGTGATTTTTGTTGCTACAACTCCTCCTATCACGTGCTTGCGTGTTTGTCGTGGCTGCTGGTCCCGCGTGGCCGCTGCCTCGCCGACTCCGACGTCTCGGCCGGGCCCCCGCGTTGTGGCTGCTCCGCGCTCTCCCAGTGGCGCTGCTCCGGCGCGTGTCCGGGCTCTGCGCGGCCCCGCGTTGCCATCGCCGCTGGCTCCGTGCCCTGTGAGCGGTTCCGCTCCGCCAACTCCACGCTGCTTTGAGAGTGGCCTCGTTCCGGCTCGGCGCTGCCGTGCACGGCGTCTCGTGTCGCTGTGGAAACCACCGCTTCTCGCTCTACAGGGCTCTCCGAGCCATATGCTCAGAGCAGGCTTCCACGCCGACCCCCGGTTCCTGACTGCTCGTGGGGGCTGCCTCTCTGCTGCACGTGGCCCATGGAACCTACGGCGCCTGTGGCATCGCTCCCTCACTCGCGGCCGAGCGGCCGGGGACCCCGAGACAGGGATGGGGTCCGTGATAAGGCGCGCGCTCTCGAGGGGGCCGGGCGCATCCAGCGCAGGCACCTCCGCCGGCACGGCTGCAGTCACGCGCTCCTGGGATGGCGGCCGCGTGGTCTTGGCCATGGGATTACGGCCATCCTCTGCTATAGAGGTAATGGGACCATACAAATGCTCCTCAAGAGCTTCTCTGATTACAAGGGATGCACGGAGAGGTTCTATCACTAGTGCATGCTCTGTTTGATCCTTTATCTCATCCCTGATCTCGTACCAAAAACACCTGTGAGTAGTTCCAGGAGGATCAATATCAATAAGTAAGTCTCGAGAAATATAAAAGAAATTTTTGAAAAGCCAGCTAAAATAATGTTCTAGATCTCCCGGAACAAGTACTTTCCTGTTTTGTTGTTCAAGGATTCCTTTAACTTCTAGATACATTTCTTTCTGCGGTTCAGAGAGCCGCATTTCCCACGATTCTTCCATAGTCCAGAGAGAATATCCAAACCAAGGCGAGAAGAGAGAGATCTAGAGTGGTTTTTACTCACGAATTTTCTGTCCTTAGGGATCGGTGTCTTGCCAGCATTTCTCCACCATATGTTACAGTGGGCATACTGCAACAGGTGTATCAGACAACGAGGCTCGTGGAAAAGAAACATAAGGACCAACTCTTGCTAGATGTTTCAGAGATGTTTATTTCTCCAGCCACATGGCCGGGGCTCTGCCGAGGAACTGCTCAATCATGGGACCCGAGGGTCCCTGCCCACACAGGGGAACACAAACCAACCAATGGGGAACGAGGCTGACCAGGGACAGGGAAACCCCGTGTCTCCCCCCAGGGCCCCTCTCCCAGGACCACATGGCAGGGGGGAGGAACCCCAACACCCAGTCCCCTGAGCTGGAGGGACAAGAAGCAGAATGAAGCCCTTGACAATCCAAGGGCAAATGGTCAAAGACTTGCTACACCACTTAGACACACACAGGGCTATGGAGCCGGAAAGGATCCAACCAAAATTATTCCATGATTCTATGTTTCTAGCACTTATTTTTCTTTTGTCCTAGGGAACTTTTGTGTTCAAGATCAGCTTCGTAAGATTAACTTTTAAATTGGAAGACTTAGCTAATTAAAATATATTCCCTGCAGGAAACTAATTTTGAAATACTTATGGACAATCACTGAGGTAAAAATCTATGTCAAATCAACTTAAGTAAAAAAATTCTATCAAGATAGTGCTAGGAATCAACATTAATGACCTGATATCATGCAGCACAACGTCATGCAGTGTAGACAGAGTCCTCATGGAAGCTTGTGTGGCCATTTTGGGACCTCAGAAAGAAAAGGCCTAAGTAAAATGTCATCAAAACAGAAAAGAAATGCATATAGTAGTAGAACAGCTGAGAGGACTACTGTGAGGATCACAGAAGAAAGCAGAGGAAGCTGTAGAATTAAAGGTCAAGCCAGTCTAAGTAAACAGGCCTTTTGCATGAGCTAGGAAGAGAATCCCGATTTTGAATGACTTTTTAGGGCGTAATGACTTGCATAATGTCTAAATGGTACATCATTGCATAATGACTAAATGCTAATGGAGTGATGAGTCAGTGCAACCATGACCATGGCGGTACATGTAGGGTCCTGTTTCTCTCCAACAACCAGCCTAAGTGAGATAAGACCCACCTTTGCTGGCTCTGAACCATGTTATCCATCTTTGTGGATTCTGTAGGGTCTTTATTTCCTGGAGTACAGCAGTGAACAAACAGGTAGCTCAGGTTCTAGAGCAGTAGAGTCTCAACTCCTATGGGGCTGAAAGCAACATAATATGCTCTGATGGACCACAGTTTTCTCCAAATGGAGGCTGCTTGGGTATGTCTTTACCTGTAAAGCAGGTGAATTTTGTGAACCAGGCAATCTGCCCGTGAGTCATGGAAAGTTAGAAGTACATGGTTATGTCACGTCTGCAGCACACAGTGCCTTAGGACAGGATTCAGCTTGCTGACTATGGCATTGACATTTGACGTCTGTAGATGATATTTGATATGTGCACTAAACTCTCATGAGAGCTGATAGAGATCAACCCAAAACAGTCAGTGCAGCCTAAAGAATGATTCAGTCCATTCTAAAATAGACAGCACTCAAATTATGAGGAAGGCACTTACTTAGAGGTGTTTAGTTTTGTAAAAGGTCCTCCAAAGTAAAGATGGCTGGGCCACAGCCTCTGATGCAGCAGCATGATATGGTGTGTAATGTCTGCTATCCCCACACAGGTGTCCTGGCTAACTCTGAGCATCCCACTTGGTACCAGGCACGTAGGTTTTGGTACAGATCCCTGCAGCAGTGGCTCATCAGCTGAGCCACTCCTGGGAGGCTGTTGACTGTCCTGACCAGATCTCCGTCCAGCACAGTGAGAGCTTGTACTCTAGATGACATGTAGCACACACCTGCTATTTTTTGTCCTAAGCTGTGATCTAAGTCCCACCATTAGTATCTGCATGGTGCTCCATTAAAGCAAAGGAACATTCTCTCCTTTAGCATCCATTCCATCTCACCATGGCCTACGGAGAATGATTGGGTGGGCATCCTCATGACAGTGAAAGTGACTTTCCTAGATTTTAATATTTGTTGCAAAGAACAAAACTTTAGAAAGTCTCTGGAGGTGACTTTGTCTCTCCGTGTAAGCAAAGCCCATGTTCCTAATTCCACACATCTATGACCCTTGTAAACTAGTTTCTTTTGTAATGGAAAGGGGGATTCCTTTTGACCAGAGGAGCATAACGTTCCATTAATGAGTCATTAGCTGTAGGTGTCATAAGTCAAATGTCAATGGCTTTTTACTTAGACAAATCCTGTGGCTTTAAGGCGAACGCTCAGATCTGAGTGCGTGCTGAGGCAATTTATCAAAATTTATGGACCTGTAGGGATGCACTAAGAACATGACTTCACTAAAACTAACCTTCTTTATGGGAACAATGTGATACTGTTGTTGCTGTAAATAAGAAAGACACTAGTAGGCTGTGGACTTCAGCTCATCTTAGAAAAGATGAACTTATTTTATCTGACATATCCAGCTGTGCAAACAGCAGTATGGAGTGAGCTATGTCAACTTTACTAATATATGAGGATTGAAAGAGAAGCTGTGCTAAATAGAAATGATTCCTCTGCTTATAAGTAGTTGAGTGGAGGGGTTTTCAGCCACTGGGAACTGGCAGAAGGGGGTTTTACCCCTCGCGTGCCGACACAAAGAAGCCCAGAGGTCAATGCTGAAACCCCTCTGGAGGGTGGCACTCAGTGCCCAGCACACAATGAAAAAGGGTTAGAGCTCCTCACCCAAAGGGGGCTGTATCTTTCTGCTGCTGTTAAGCAGGCACACAGGCAAAGGCAAAGAAGTAAAGAGAGGGGACTCTCCATATGCGTTCCACATAGGCTTATTCCCATGAAAAGGCAGGGACGAAGAGGGCAATTGGTGGGAGGGTCCAGGGATCTTATACTGGGTACAGAATAGGGGGGGAAATGGATCTCAGCCAATGGGATAGAGACAAGCAGGTGGGATTGACAGGAAGGGAACCAATGGGAACAACACACAGGAGGGACTCAGGGAAGGATCCAATGGGGCATCAAGGAACAAGGAATTTCTAGAACTAATACATATTAAAGAAGGAAAATGAATATACATAGCTTCATACATAAAACAAGAAGACAAAATATTAACCAATCAGGGGAAAACATGCAAAAGACAAAACAAGGGAAACATGGGTTGTCACCATGACTGTTACATGCTAAACTTGGGTTGCTGACCACCACAGCTCGTTGTCTGAGTTCTCCTCAGGACAAAGAGTAGCTGCAGCTACCTGCACTGCTACAGTTGAGTAATGCAGATGACAGAGAGAAAATACAAGGGGAGCGCAAATTATTTCCCCAGCTCTTGTAAAATAAGATTGAAAATGGTGCATTTTAGTACTTAATTCTTGTTCATACCAATGGCATTTACCTTTCTTAGGCAGAATTTCTTCAATATGGAAATTTCCATGGTGTATCCGCTGCCGGGAAGGGAAATGATGACCATGCCAGAACCACTTCCTCACTCCTGTTGCATAGGGCTCCTAGTAGTCTGGTGCTCTTAGTCCACTTGAGTGATGGATGACTGGAGCTGGATCCTTGGTAAAAGAACAGGGATCTGAAGCTGTTATCTCTTCTTTAGAAACTGAGAGTATGCAAAAAATTGCAGACATTGGGGAAGAGGATGTCACATGTTCACCAAAGCTTTAAGGAGGACTGGAATCCTATTTTCCTGAAGTATTGTCCACTCAGTGACTGTAATGCAGGCCTCTATAGTTGTTTTGTCTTCCAGCTGCTATCCTATGTCACAAAAACCAAAGACCAAGAAACAAACAAATAAATAACCTGTATCATTAGCTGCATATAATACCACGTGTTCTCGGTGCTGCAGTTAAACTTAAGGATACTTTCTAACCAAAGTATCAAATGATGGACATGGAGCATGCTGCTTCCACTAGAATTTCCCCTTTTCTTCAGGGCTAAACCACCACTGACATCTCATTAATTCACTCAACTCTGACTAAGCTGTGTCAACATGTGTAGCTAACCTTTGTGTTCAGACAGTTCGCTTTGTGAAAACATTTTCTTGAGCTCAGCATCAGGCTTTTTCTTGCTGCTTTTTTCCATTGCATCACTTTTTTTCCCTTCAGCCTGAAATGTGGGAGACCATTTTCCTTTGGAGCATATGCCAGTGTTCAGCTGTTGAAACAGCAGGGGAGGTTATAAATCTGGACAGGGAACTGCTCTTCATCCTTAGTAGCTAAATGCTTTGTGGCCATCGCAGGCAATGCTTTCTCTAACCCTGTGACCTTGTCTGGTCTCAGACACGGACCTTTCACCTAGGGTGGAGACCAGCATCGTGCTAAAACAGCGCCAAGTTTGCTTTTACTGAGTATCTTTTTTTAGAAAAATGTCAAATAGTAATTTTAATTTGTAATTTTTCAAGTGTGTCCTCATTACTTTTTTTTGACTTCTTCACCTCTACAAACACAGAAATAAAAGAAGAATAAAACCAAAATCTTATCTGAATACAATATCTAACTGCAAGGATTAATTCCAAAATTTTTAACACTAAAGCAACTTGAGCCCTCATTTAAAAATACCCTGTTGCATTCCTTACCATTGCCAAAATTCCATTTTCCTTCAAAACATGGCTACTGAAAACAAAAAAGGTGAAAGAGTCACCTTTTCAATACCTAGAAGTGTTACAGATGTAACTTCTGTTTTTTTCACATCAAGAGTGGGCAGAAATTTATAAATTACATTTTCAGTACAGGACACAGCTTTCAGAGTTAACTGTAAAAGTTAAAAAGTTTTGATAACTTCCTTCTGTACTCTTTATAGTAAATGCTTGACTGTTGGAACCCTGAGTTCAGAAAATTTCAGTCTTTCAGTGCTGACAGGCAATGATCCTCAAAAGCACACTGCATTTGACCTGAGGCCTTGGGAAAAGCTTCTCTTTTTATGTGATAGTGCTGAGATTGTTGCTGTGTAATTAAAGTTATGTCACTGGGTGGAATATGTAGAGATGTAGAAAAATTAGGTTTACGGGATTTAGTAACAAGATGGAGGATTTTGGGTGTGGTTTGTTCTTCTTCTTTCCTCCTTCACAAATCTGGGTGTTCAGGTATTGTTCTGGTATTGGTTAAAAAAGCCCGCAATGAGAATCATAAATGAATAGTTACTGGGTTTCAAGGAAAAATAAATTAGTTGGCATTCCATAATTGGATAGTTTGGACTTTAAATGCCTTGGAAGTTAGAACTCGGAGCCATTTCCACCTTGTTAACTTAAGAGGCACATTCCATACAGCTGTGCTAAAGATAAGAAATAATAAACATCAAATTGGAAGAACAACTCAGCATCTACTGCCTTTTAATGCAAACTCTGAGTAAAAGAACTCACGAAACAGAGGCAAAGAAGAAAAGAAATGAAACAGAAAATTAATACTGGACCATCAGTTGGGACAACAGTTCCCACTAAATTATTCAGATTTCCCTGGAACAGGTGAAAACGAAGTTGTTTCTTTTATTTTTGTTGCTTTTATAACAGATACAGAATATAATGTGAAATACCTGATATAGGAGCGTCATTGTTCTCAAAGTGTTTTTTTTCCTTTAGAAAAAAAATTTAAATTAAAAAGTCACCTCTTTTTCAATTAAGTTTTCACTTTTTATCAAAACAGAAGAACATAATTGACTTCAGTTTCCCATTTGCAGCACCTCCGAATCTTGATATAAAGCAGCTGTCCTTACATTTTTTTGTGCTTTAATGAGAAGGGTGATACTACCTACTGTATCAAGGTAGAGAGATCATGGTGGGTTAATTTTAAAGATGAAATCTTGGACTTCCCTGGAAAGAATTGGGAAATCTTTTAATTTGGATTTATGTCTGCTGTAGTCTGAAAAGGGAGGATTATTATACTTCACAGAGTATGTAGAGATACTCCATATATAGTACTTCTATTATGTATTTCTTGCAGTAATATTTGGTTACAAAAATGAAAGCTATTCCATGAAAAGGGATTAAATTCTTTGCTGTGCTGAAGTCTCAGTAGCATCAGTCAGGGTACATGATAGTGCCCCTGCTTCTGGTCTTGTCTGTGGCCATCCTGTCTGCCAGTGGCTCTGCTTTAGCAGGCAATAGGGAGCATTACAAATTCCCATGGCCTGGCAACTACAGAAATCTTTTGGGACAAAGAAATTGGGACTCGTGAGGCTGAGAGAAGTTTATCCACCATTTGCTGTGTGCCAAATAGTAGGTGAAAGACCCTAACAAAGTATTTTTCCTCTTCAGGCATAATGAGGAAGTCTACTGAGACTCTGTTTCACTAATTGTGAATGGAGCAGATAGAAGTATTACATCTTTTTATTTCCTGTATGAAGTCAAATTCTCAATTAATGGCTCTGGATTAATATCTGGAGGTTCCTTCATTCTGATACAGTTAATGGAAAGAGGGAAGTACCTAATCTAATCTAACAGTATCTTCACCTGCATGCCTTCAGAGAAATTTATCATTCCCATCACCTTTATGAGGGGTGCAAGTAGTTAAACTATGCAGACTGACACATCACTTACCTAAATTTCATGAAGTTAAAGGTCTGAATGTGTACAATGGAAAATTCCACACGAGAGTGGTGAATCTGTAAGTCCTGTAGGTGTTCTGTAAGCATTCGCCTTCTCTGCAGGTCACTAGTACTCAACAGATCAAATCCAAGTTGAGTCAGTGGACAGATGCATGTATGGATATGATGATGAAGGTGAGAAGCTCAGGAATTACATGGCTGTGTCTTGAAGAACAGCTGTTTCATACTTGCTTTTTGGTTCATGAAATGTCTTCTTGATTATAGACATCTCCTGTGCCACAGGATTGTCTGTTGCAGCTACTGCTAACAAACCCAAATCTGAGCATCATTTTGATTCAAGGGAGATGGAAGTATTCTTATACCCTATCTTCTTTTCGTCCTCTCAGCATTACTTTCTTTCCAGCTGATACCTTTTTTGCTGTAATTGTCACTACAATGATTTCCAAGTTTTTGTTGTAATGTTGTAATATTGTAATATCCAGGTAACTTTTCAATACATTCTCACTCTTTCTTCTGGTTTGGATTGTTGGCTTTTTTCCTTTTTTTTTTTCCTTTTTTTTTAAACTCAGTTCTCAAAGTAGAGTGCTTTTAGTTTGGTTTTGTTGTGTTTTGGTTTTAAGGTTTTTTTTGGCCAAAACCACTTTGTTGGAGGTTTGCAATAAGTATCACTGTGGGGTTGCTTATATTATAGGATTTGGTGTGTCTCATCAGATGGCTAAGGATGCCAGTTGAACCAGGATGATCCCTGTGGTGCCTCAGAACTTATGCTGATGATTGACATGGTTGATTTATATCATCTCACATATTGCCAAGTATATCAAACATGTTTAATATTATTACAAGATTATTTCATGAAATATACTGAGTTCTCATGGACAAATGTCACCAAACATATCTCTTTGGTGGAAGGATAATAGTGGTTTTTGCAAGAAAATGGCAAAGGTCAGTATAAATAAGTATAAGATTTTACTATGTAATAACTTCCAATCAGCATATGGCCTGTACCTTTTCATGAACATATGTCACTGGATATGCAATTATCTAATGGATATGTTGGTGTTTGAGCTAAGTCATTGATGATGATGTTATGTATGACAGAAATCATGCCAAATTTTTGTTTGTTGCTTTTGGATGGAAGTGCCATCCAAAGCCTTTACGAGGCAGTGTAGTATGGTGTTCATTTCCCTCAGTATGATGAGCTCATCCTGCAGTGGGACAGACGACACCCTTACTTCCAGCTGCAGATTGAAATAATCTTTGTTGGTGTTTGCTGCTTCTTCAGTAGCATGCTGTATGTCTATGCAGAAAATTGAATCAGCTTGCATATAAAATGTTACCAGATAAAGAATTTCACATTAAAACTGGTTTCATGTGAAGCATGGTCAAAGGATAAGTATTCCACTTATTTATCAGGATTGCAGCAGGCCTCTGTCCTCCATGAATTATTGTGAATTTTTAATGAACCTAGTCCTGATTTTTCTGACAGTTGCAATACTGTTCCTTTTCAGTTCTTTGTCCCAAAATGCTCAACAACTAATCTTGTTACGTAGTAGAATGTTTGAATTTCACAGCCATTCTCAGTTCAGCTTTGTTCTTATAGAATCCTAGGTTTTCAAATCTAGCGACTTGAGAGTCCAAGCTCAACTGCTCCTTTAGCTGCCTAAACCATGCACATTTGAGCTTTTGGATTGTTCCTGTGGCTCTAGGTCTCCCACCCAATGACAATGGATGGTAATCTCCTTGTCAGGAAACAAGAGAATTAAATATTTAAATGTTTCTCAAATGTAGATGTTCAGAAAAAAAGTGGCTGTTAAATCTTGCCCAGGACTGATGCTGCCTCCACAGAAGAAGGAGTGATGGCTCTTTTGCCTTTATGGATCTTGGGAATAATAATTTAGCTCTGGATGTATTCAGTCTGAAAGAAGTTAATGTGCAAGTAGAATACTTGTATGACATTCAAAATCTGCTGGAAACCTTGTTAGAAATAAAAAAATTGGAGTCCCCTTCTAAGCACAGTAGGGCTGTAAGATTGCTGGCTGCTAAATCATGGAAAAGAAGAAGAAATGAGAAACTCTTTGGAGGATAAACCTGTTTAAGAAGGATTAAATATATAAACTGATTCATTCAATTTGGCATATCTACCAGCTCTGCATGTGCTCATTCTATGTCTGTTAACTATTTCTTGCTGTAAGAGATACATGTGCTCTGCATAGGCAGTGATAATGTTAGCTCTGCATTTCGTATGCCATATTCCCTGCTCCCAGGAACTACATGTATATTGAACCTGAGACGCTATAGGTAGTACCTATGCGGTACCTGGCTGGTCCTGAGAATAATCCAGATCTTAGGATAATCCCCAAAACCTCGCTCACATCTACTGTCATTGTCCTTTTATTTAGCCTGCAAATTGATGCTCTTAAATCTTGTTTTATCAGTGACAGGCGATGCCGGCTTCTAATTGGGATGCTTGGCTAATATTGTGAAATAGAATTGTTTGATGGTGGTTAAAAAACTGGCCCCATGACTTCAGTCCATCCAGTGTGCAGGCTAATGTCCTCTTGGTGAATATTCTTCAGGCATGTCCAAAACTGAAACCCAGAGACACTCTTGAAGATGAAAAAATGAGACTGTGCATTTGCCCTTGCTACTGTGTAGCTACCCTCGAAGTGCACGAATTGTGCCTGAAATCCTTTTCACATCATATATTAAACATCAGCAATGAAGGCTGAAGGTAGAGGGGCAGCTGAAACTCTGGAGTACATACTACAATCATGGACCAAGCAAGCATCTCTGGCAACAGGTACATGATTAAGGGCTAGGAGTTCAGGTCTTGCCCAGCAAGGTCAGATACCATTTCATGGATGTAGGCTTGGTCTACACCATCAGGCAAGTCTGCAGGTTACCAGTGGTTGTAGATCATTAATAGATTGGATGTTGCTGGAATTCAGATTCAGTTTCATGTCTGAGGAAATGGATGACTCCTGACTGACCTTATGTCCCAGAATGTCATGGAGACCAGGCTGACATGATTCCATGAGCAAAGAAGCAGAGCCACTTGATTTGTTTTTTCTTTTTCAGAAACTGGGAATATCCAAACAAGTTAGGATATTTCTTGTCCCTCATGAAAGCAGATTTAAGAAGCTGTTGAAATGAGTTCTTCAGGGATATTATCCATCACATACTTGGGGAAAGGAACTGGATGTAGGCAGGATTTTAGGTATTGCTCCCTTGAAGCACAAAGGCCTTCCTCATTCTTGATGGAGAGGAATACAGTAACTAGAGTGGAAGAGGGTAGGGAAGGTGGTCTTCACATGCTTTCTTTCATTATACACCTGCCAGCAGTGAGGTCTGACTATCAAGATATTGATGGAGGACACATCATGTCTTGCTCATGGCACTCATCACTGCCTACACATCCCTCTGCCCCTGCTCAGCCCCCTTCTATTCACCTCATTGCAATGGTCTGGATGCAATTTGTGAAGTCAAGTAATGAGGAGTCACTTCGGCCTCATCCTGTTCTCTTATTTTATGCTGCTGTTCTACTACCACCTCGGAGTTGCAGTTTCCTTCTGATGTTCCTGCTGATGTTCAACCATGTGTCTTCTGTAACTGTGATAAAAGTGAATGCAAAGTTTATTTAAACTCTGCTATTCCCCAGTAGTAATGTTTGACACCCATTTTTCTAGATGACTCTATAAGATATGAGGCCAAGATGAACAAAGCTCTTTAATCTAAATGGAGTTCTCCTGATTTGCATCAGTGAAGTTGAGTGCAGAAGCAAATTCTAGACCATTATTGTTTGAACCAGTACAGAGACAGAAGCTGTACTGGTCTCTGAGACTAGGCTGTGAGGTCCTGATTCAAGAAAGTATTAAGCACCTGCTTAACTTTGAGCACTGACTTCAATGCATTTAAAGTTAATCAAGTGCTTAAGCTTTTTCCTCTATAGAGATTCTTTTCTGCATAAGGGCCTAAGAGAAAATAGATAACTATAAAGAGCAACTGTAATGAGCCTGCATATGGGCCAAAGAGAAGGGGATTATTAATGCTTTCAGGTTCAGTGAGGACTAGGGTTTAAATATCGACCTCCTGCAGTGAGACATGAAAGACTCTCATAAATGTGTTAAATCGCATCAGGTCCATTAAATATCATTATATTTAATAAAAGTATCTTTGCACTATAATAATTAGTGAGGACAGTAGGTGGACCAGTGAGGCTGTTCAGGAAGCAGAATATATTTCTTCTGCTGGAGTTATCCTCCTTTCTTCTGCACTCTGGAGTGTAGGTCTCCAATAAACAATAAGCTTCTAATTCCTTTAATCTCAGTGAAAATCTTGGAATTCCCTTGAGGATGGTAAAAACACAGCTCCATGACACAACTGAGCTAGGAAATTAAGAATGAGGTTCACCAGACCGGAATGGTAGAAATGAGTGCAGGAAAAGTCCTTGTGCAACCTCTGTTTCATTGGCAAATGCTTCCAATAATTGGTAAAGCAGACCACAAAACTGCCAATCAGAATAAAACTTAGAGTAAAACTGAAATAGGGCTTTTATCAGAATGACCTTTCAATAGTCTTCTTGTTGCTTCCTCTCTCTTGCTAACCCTCTTGCTGCAGACAGAAAAAACATCTCATTTTGGTGGTTTATCACCCCAGAGGGCAAAACCAAGTTGTTGATTTAATTGAAGCATTTAATTCTAAACATAGCTTATGATATGTAAATGTTGCAAAGATCATTTGTCAAAACAAGAACATTGGAGAACCTTGACCCCAAACCTCAACAGCTTTTATTATAATCACATTATGATGCCTAAACATCATAGCAGTGAGTCTCTAATACAGTGTGGCTAGAATTTGTGTGAAGTTCGGAGATAGTCAACAGCAGCTTTTATTTTTGGAAGCTTATATGGGAAATTTTTATTTTAAATAGGTCAAAGACAAAAGCACTTTGTGCAGGAAATATAAAGCCAGAATTTCAAATAGATATTTTGGATTTTACAGATTCAAAATCTAACTGATGAACAGTTACAAGCCTAATTTGTATTTTCTCGTCTTGCAGAAAGTTTAACAAAAACATTTACTGGCTATTTGGTATGAAGATCTCCCATACTGTCATGCTTCAAATGACATTGTATTTTTTGGAAGAAAGAAAATGAGCTTTATGCAGTTTTGCTAAATAAAATGAGAAAGCACAAGACTTTTTGAGACATTTGCAAATTGTATTGTCTGTATAACATTAAATTGTTTTATCTTTTCTATTAGGCAATAAAGGCCTGTGTGAATAAAATGTAATCAATAATATTGTTACATAATATGACATATTGTCAAGCAAAAAATGCATCTTTCTCTACCTTCGCTGCAACCACACTCTTTGATTCCAGAAATTTTAATGCCCCGATCATGGTACGAAATATATAATTACCCCATTGAACTTGTTACTGCAGGGTACCAAGGCATTGTTATGTTCAGGAAAGCAAGGAGTCAAATTAACACAAGGAAAATGTTCATCACCAGAAACACATGGATGTGAGCTCTGGCTCAGAAGTTCCCTGAACTGTATATTGTGAGAAGCTGGAAGGGCACGTTTAGAGAAGGATTGCTTTATGCCTGGTCCATTTTTCTACTCCTTCCATAGTGTCTGCATCTTTGACTATTCAAAGAGAGGTTCAGAGAGGTGGGAAATGCTCCATCCCTGGAAACATTCAAGGCCAGGCTGGATGGGGCTCTGAGTGACCTGATCTAGTTGAAGATGGCCCTGCTCATTGCGGTGGTTTTGACAAAATGACCTTTAAAGGTCCCTTCCAACCCAGACTATTCTGTGGTTTTATATAGGCTATGGATCTGTCAGTAAGGCACCGGATGCATTCAGAGTCCTTTGCTGCTGCATTCACCTTTCTTCATATTTCACTTGCAAGCGATGTAATTTAAGTATTTCTCACTTCACTAACAGGCATCATAGAGCTAGATGCAGGGGAAAGATGTGTAGAACCTCCTTCCATCCCATCAACACAGTTCTAGGGTTTAGATGATGTGTATCTGAGCACTTTCAAACCTCCGGTCTTCCATCTTGGAAAGATACAGAAGTGAATCTTGGTGTGGAATGAAAGACAACATTGAGCTGTTGCATCTTCAGGATGCAAGTTGCTCCTTCATACAGGGCTCCCAGAGATATGCCCTGAGCTGGCCATCATTTTTCAGGGAAGCAGTTAATCCCTGGTACAGTCTGTTCTGCTAGGGGAGCCACATGCTAATGTTATAACCTGGAAAGGGATCACATCTCCCCAGGCAAAAACTCCAATGACTCAAAAAAAAACCCCAACAAAACCAGTCTTAGTCCTTACCTAAAGGTCATACCTAAAGGTATGTCAGTTTGGACTCCATAGCTTGTTCCACTTGAGGACAGAGTATGAAGAGAAGAGACTGTATGACAAAGAATATCTGTTTTCTCCCTTTTACTGCAGACAAAGTGTTGGTTTATTTAATGCATAAATTGACCCTATAGAGGAACACATTGTGCATTGTGCAAAAACTCTGTGAAAGGCAATGAATATTGTTTTGGAATGGGAAACATCATCTATCAGGCCAAATTCAGAAAAAGATTTTCCCTTGTCATGCCTAGGTTCATGATGACTTGAATAGTTAGTATTTACAAAAAATAGAAGGAAACAGTAGGCAAATCCGGTGAGAAGCCTTTGTTCCTTCCTAGGCAGTCTTTAGGTAGACAATATAAAAGATGACCAAATTTCATAGGATTTCCATAAAAGCTTTATTGAAGACCAAAGAAAGATACAAAGTGGTTGTCTAATACCTCCTCACTGCTAAGATAACAGTAATGTTTTGTAATAAAGGTAGAAAAGCATAATCCTATTAGGTAAATAGAGAATTAGACAGTAGAAAACTAGACTGCTGGACACTTGAATCTCTTGTATAGGTCTGAGAGTACAGTTTTATCAATGATTGATATTGGAGAAGAAATAAGAATGAAGTGCAAACCACAATGCCAACTGCTCTTTTATGCACAGCACCCCCTGTTTGCATGTTTTGCATGCTCACCCCTTTAAAGACCTGACAGAATCCAGTGCAACACAAATATGGTGAACGCATCAATAAAGTAGGGAGAGGATACCTTGGGACAGATTGACTGAGTAGGGGCCTCCAGATTCCATCAGAGGGAAATGCACAAAGGCATAGGAGAAGAGGTGAGTTCAGACAGGAGCAACACCTTTGCAGAAAGACTCTTCAGGTCAGGAACTGCATTTTTGTAATTTATTTTATTATTCTTTTATTAATTTTTTCCCCCCTCTTTTTTTGTTAGCTAACAAAGTGTCTTTCTTACGACTGCATTATGAGCACAGTGTTAAACATGGTAGGGTGCCAATCTACAGTCAGGGCCAAGAACCCTTACTAAAAATTAGGTCAGCTTCAAGGGTTATATCAAGTAACACCCCCTGGCTAAGTTGCCCTTTAAGACTTTACAGTAAAATATTTTCTATTATTCCCCATTTTTCTATTTTGTGAATATGAGAGCAGTTGGGAATAGATCCCCTCCCTCCTCCTGTACCAGCACCACTCTTCCAGTCTGTACTGCATGTGTTCTGTGGAATCAGGCATCAGAAACAGAGGAAAACTCAGAGGACAATAGCTGTCTGCTAGGAAACAATAGAAAGCATCTTATTTTAATTTTTATTTTTAGAGTCTGTGCTCCAAATTGTCTCTCTTCCTTGAAGTATGAAAAAGCATACAATCTGAACAGCACTGCCTGAATGTGAATTTTTTGCAATACTTTTTCAAAACAAAATAATCCCTATTCATATTTAATGACTTCTTTCCCCACACAGCCAGTGAAAATAAATTGCGGAGTTGCTCATCCTAAAGGAATCCAAACAATTTAAAAAGTAATAAATTAGGCATATTCCCCCAGGATCAGGGCATATTATCAGTCAATAAGCAGGATTAATTTAGATTTCAATATGTTATGCTCTCCATAATCTTTACTTGTGGTGAATATCAGAGAGTATTTTGCCCCACAAGCTCAGTCTGGAATAAGTAAGGCTTTATCGGTGTTCATCTAGTCTCTCAGAATGATTTAATTTTCTCAGTACTTTAATAATGAAATTATTTTTTATCTGTTTATGTATCTAAAAAGTAATCCTCCCATTTTGAGTAGATGATTATGTTCCCAGTTTTAGGAAAAATTAAATACACAATAGGATGAATCACTTTAAGATATTCCACCATGCTGGTGCTTCTCAGCATTCATATCTGGTAGACAATAAATATTTCCTTCACTTGATTGTCAAAAGCTTTTTCGATCACATTTTCCTAAGTCTTCTAGGATCTTTCCCAGAACAATATAATTCCTCAGATTTAGCTTCTTTGGTTTTTCCAAACCAGGGATTCTCATTTGAACAAATCACAATGACTGGTTCATTTCTACCACTGTGCTCTAATTCCACTGCATTAAGGTGACCGTATACTTTATTTATGCTTTATGGTTTCCAAAGGATGAAGAAACCTCTCCAGGTTCTCATGGGAAGTCAAAGTCAGAAAAAGCAGTAGAGCCCAGACAGAGAGAAAAATGATCCATAGCCTTTTTCTCAGTAAATCTGGTGTTTCCACTGCTTATAAGAGGTATGGCTTTGCATTAGGCTACTGGTACAAACCTCTTTGGGTTTGTCTGGACTTGTCTTGGCCCAGCTGGAGATTTGATTCAGCTTGTAACAGCAGTTACCTATTGGGGGGTAGGGTGTTACCTGCTTGGTTTTAGCTTTTGCTTAGCTTGGAACAACTCTGAGTTGTAACACCTGTTAGCACAGGCAAAGGCAGATACAGAGGACCCAGGGCTATAAATTGGGGCTAGTTAGCATTCAGCAAATAAATGCAGCTTTGGATGTTGTGTAAACCAGTCTCAGGGGTAAGCATAAGAACCAGAAGTATCCCATGTATATAAAAGGCACCATATGTAGAGAGTATTTGGAGATTCAGTGTGGATCTTCAGGCTGATGACAAAAGAGCAAAGTGAACAGCATGTCAGCAAACATAAAAATGCCCCCTAGCAAATCTCAGAGAAGCAGGAAGACACCTTCAGCACCAACACCATACTCCTCCTAGCAAAGGATTTGGGATACTTACGTTAACCCTCTCTGTGCCCTGCACGAATGGACACCATCCATTTCTGGAAATCAAGCGTCAGGAGAAGGCTGAGGGTAAGACCAGAGAAGGGGATAAGTGCTATAAAATTTGTGTATACATCACTTTAATTGTGACATGCAATTTGAACTGTGTAGTATCACTGTAGCTGCACTAACAAAAATACCTTGATAAGACTATTAAAACTGTAAATAGATCAACATTGAATCACTGGCTTTGTGTATATTGTCTATTCCTTCTGCCCATCACAGCTGTGTTTTTCTTAACCTCAGAGTGTTGGGATAACACTATATGCTTTGTGTTTTCTACATGTATTTAGAAATTATTATTGGTACTAACCAAGAAATCCCAGCAAATCCCAGTGCACATTCTGTCTTATTGGTGCACATCCATGAGTTTCCCATTCCTGAGGTAAAACCTCTCATCCCTTTTTGAATCCACAAGCTACACTCACGCTTCAATAACAGGACATTAAGCCACAAATAGCTTTGTGTATACAAACACAAAGCACACAAAACAAAATACAATGACGGCCATTCCAATGCACAGCAAGATTACAATATTGGCCATACTGGGAGGTATAATTTAGTCTGAGACTCACCGAGGTGGTTACATGTACACTGGTGTATGACTTCACATGCAGGGCAATTTTTAACCCACTCTTCTTTGTAAACAGGTTCAGACAGGGTAGGAAATTCTGTCCGTCCTGTGTTGATCTGCAACTCTTTTCTCTTGCTCTTTATAAATCTCTTTTCCTGTCTGCTTTCAAAATGCTATCTTAACTAGGATAAATAAAGATACACTGGGGAGCTACTTATCTCTTATAGGAATTATGTTTATAATGATAACAATAAAAAAGCTTTAATCTTGGAAGAACAATGGAAGGCAAGGGAAGCTAGAAAGAAATGTATGTGTAAGAGAATAGACAGGTAGGAGGTAGGCACTGGAGATCACGGGTGGACCCCCACCAAAACCTGAGATCCAAATACCCCTGAACTTTGAGAACATCTGAAGCCAGATCAAAAAGTTTTGATCTGAACCCCTACGTTTCTCTCTGAATTAGGGATGGATAAGCTGGCACTGATAAAAGAAGATCCATCCTGAGACTTTTTGAAATTCAAAAGAGCTCAGTTTACCTTTTAAATTAAGTTCTGAGCAGCTTTCCTACTTCTTGCATTCAGCCAGAAGATGGGGGAAATATCAAAACACAGCATGAAAGATGTGCCTGCCCAGTCTGAATGAAGGTGTACTGAAAATCTCCTCAGGAAGATCGATCCTCTGAGATTTCCAGTGCAAAGAAGCTGGGATGTGCTTCAGAAAAAGAGCTGAAGGTTTAGGCAATTGAGTGAATGAAACCACAACATCAAACAAATTGAGGTTCACCATGGCTTGCTGTTTAACTGGTATATAATTAAATTTATTTTAGATATATAGGATTCTCCTCTTTGTAACCAAAAACCTTCAGAGTTCACTGGCTCCTATGCCAAAGATATTGGTGGCTACACCTGTACTAGGAAATAAAGTACATCCTGCCTTTTGTCTAGCCAATTGAAAGGGCATGGCTCATGCCCATAGCACTGAACTCTCCTGCCCTTCAAACCCCAGTGGCTGCATCCAAATTGACTGTGGGGATTTGTCCTTGGCCCATGTTCACTTGTGAGCCATACTGAGGACCTGCTGGGGAATGCGCCAAAGGCATGACCACAACTGCCAGAGACTGTGCTCGTATTTAGCAGTATGGAAAACCATGGGATAACAGTGGGTCTGTGTCCTGGTGCTTTTTATGTCAGTAATAAAGACTGAGCCATCTTGATGCGGGTTATCTGCTGCTGTGACTGTAGTCTCCCTTCCTTGTAAGGTGTAGTGCCCAGTTTTGTGTATCATCAGTCTTTCCTGCAACTCCTCTTGCTAAGTTTCAATATGATGTTCTTTATGAATGAACTCGTTTTTGTCTCTAGTCAGAGATTGGATGTCCTTGTTTAGCCCACTTGATTTTGGCACTGTTCATCATTAAATACTCAGTAACATTCACTTTTGTTGAGATGTATGTATGCATTGTCAAAGCTCTGTTCCTGTTCTGAGAAATTAAGATTGGAAATTGGAAGTTTGGCTGGCAGTGATGCATTTCTAAAGCAATATGGATCAATGAAAGCACGTAAAGATAATTAGTATTGTTGCCTTATTAATTCAATGTTGTCCTTTAAAACCTTGGAAGGCAACCACTGCTGGTATGCTATTATACCCAGCTCAGGTCCAGTGGATATCGTTGACACAGACTGAGTTTGTGTTGAAAAGAGGCCTGGATGAACAGACCTACATCTTGTGTCCCACTGCTTGCCGATTTTCCCCTTGGAAAGAAGCCTAAACCTATAGACCAAAGTCACCTTGCAGATAACACTAAGTTAGATGTGAGTGCTTTTCTTCTTGAGGATAGGAAGGGTCTACGGAGGGATCTGGACAGACTGGATAGTTCTAAATGCAGTGAGGCCTGCAGCAATTAGTTTCTGTTTCAAGGGGTCTGTGCCTGACTCTGGTGTAAGACGTGTCCTGCATTCAGGCTTTCCATGCATTCCTACATTGATCACTTAATCTTTTCAGGAAGGCACTGTTATCCCAAGAGATCCCATACTGTTTCAGAGCCACCAAGGTCCTCGAATGGCATCCAATTACAATCTACTTTAACTGTATCCCATAGTAAGTGAGAAACCAAAAAGGAATGATGAGGCCCAGTGACACTCTGATGACGGTCTTTTTCCAGAGCGAGGGATGAAGCTTTATCATTTAGTACAATAAGCTGAAATGGTTAAACTTGAAGGTGATTAATTCAAGGGCAAAATTTGCTGGAGATGAGAATGTTTGGATAGAGCATGGCTTCCCAGCTAAGGAACGATTTCCTTCCATACAGCAGGAATTGTGCTTATGTGGATGTATTTTTATTTAGATAGATGTCTGTGTGAGCATCTGTGTCTATTCTGAGGAGCAGGAGCACAAGAAAAAAAAACCCAAGCATGCAAATGAAAAAAACCTGGTCTTTTATGAAGAAAATGGGTCTGCTCTCTTTTGGTTACATAGCTGTTAGTGTAATCTTTATTATAAAGTTTTTTGTATTATGTTTTAAATGTGTGGCAAACTAAGCAACTGGAACATAGGTAGAAATCATATATTTGGGTTACAGGGGAAAAAAATAACTGGCATGACTTTAAAGGCACATATTTCATAACACCACATGTGCAAAGCATTATAATAATTGCACTGTGCACATCTGTAGCAGACAAAGTGAACAATGAATATTAAAAACACATTCCTAAAGCTGGCCCAGAAGCTTGGAGACCGGTACTAGAGCCCAAATTCTGGGACTTCTGCATCCAGAGCTGGTGTGCTTTGGTGGCAGCAAAAGTGATGGGCTTGGATGCAGGGGAGGGCGTTGGGGAGGAACATGCAAGGCTGGTCCATTTGCCTTTGCTTTTTTCCCTGGCTTTCTATCCCACAAAGAAGTATTTCACTGAGAAAAATCTGGCTGGAGCCCTCAATGGCTGCTGTTCAAAACTGCTGTAGTGCCAGAAAATGAAGGAAAAGGGGTGGATGTGGAAGCAAAACAGAGATGAACAAATGGTCTGAAGGCCATACTGGGAATGCCTGGCCCCTTTTCATGGCAAGGAGACAGAGACACTCAGGTTTCCTGAGATATGCACTCCTGGGCAAGATAGACAAGATAAATACCCACATAGAAGTTGTGTGGTTCTGGTTAATTGACAATAAATCCCATTTAATTAGTGGGCTATGCAGCACATTGAAGTAGTTTTATAGAGAAAAACAGTGGGATATCATTCAATTGAAAGAGTCATGCAGAAAAGTGGAGAATGCAGTAGCCACCTCTCAAGGAATGGTTCATCTTTCCAGTAAAGAGCAACTCCAGAATGGTTTGAAGATTCTGATATTGCTTCATAAAGCAAAAAGCAGGAGATCATGTTTTTCATTTTATAGCAGCAGGAGACAAGCCATGAAAAGCCCCAGAAGTCAGATGCCTTTCACAAGCTCAGGAGAGTAAACTTCCTGTAAAATTTTAAAAATGGGACAGATGTCAAGATGTCCCAGCTCTGAATCCAGGGGCTTTGCTACGAGATTGCAGCTGTGCAATCAATGCCCAAGATTATTCTGTCCTATAGAAGGAGGAACATGGAACGCTTGGTCTACAGGCCCAAATGGTAATCATTTAACAGGGAAATGCTCTTCTTTCCCCTTTTCTTCTCTCTCTTTGATTTCATTCGTACATCCAAATTATTTTAGTTATTAGAACCTTTTTCTCCCCTTCCTTCTCCTTCTTTTGGACCTTAGAATTTTTCTCTTTGGATGCCTACAAATATTGCCAATTGTGATGTTGTTGCTGTTGTGCCTACCACACTCACTACCACTATTTCATTGCTGCCTTTTACTTCTGCATTAATCCATCTGTGTCATAGACTGAGAGTGTAAGGTTTTCAGAAGAAAGACCATCCTTACATTCTGTGCTCATATAGTGTCAACCTGATCTATGATTAGTGTTCAAAAGTGCTATGATAATACTTTTATTATTACCATTATTAATTCATCTGTGGTTAAATCTTTAACAAGTACAGTCTAAGATGAGGTCATATATTGAATGAGTGTTTTGGACTTAAAAAAAATAACATCCTCATTGTCGTAAGACAAATTTAAAAAATCATACTATAAAAAATAATAAGTAATGAGACTTCTGAGGCAATGAAAATAGATGTGGTTTTGTTTTTGTTTTTTTTTTTTTTTCTGAAAAGTGGGGATTTGCCAGCAGTTCTGCAAAATTAAGAGCACAGCTTAGAGGAAAAACAAATATTAAGAGATTAGTAATAAAGTCATAAGAAGTGAAAACATTGGATATTTATAAGCTAACAGTCACAAAAATCAGAGATGTAATGAATTTCAATAGTAAACATGTCAGTCATCTAAAAAAATATTCATAATCCCATTTTCTTTTCTTTCCTTCTTTGACATACTTCTCTAGTTAAATGAATATAGCAAAACTGTGGATTGCTTAACCCAAACATGTAATACCTTCAAAGACAATTAACAGCATTCAGAAAGGCCCTTTGATGTGAAATTAGAGAAAATTAATGTATTAAAAAATACGCATTTGCATTTTGATTAAGCAACCCAACAAAGAGCCATTCTAAGATGGAGAGTTAGAATTTGTATTCCTTAAACAGGAGAGTCATGGTTTGCCTACACCCAAGCAATAAGTCACTGTGTGTTACAATTTCCGGACAGTTACATTGAAGAAGGACTTAAATGCCGTATTAGCCATCTTCCTTATTAATATGTCACATATCAAAAACTCACAGTGACCTAGAAATTATGAAAGCTAATGAGAAGTATGGAAACTTAACAGTTCTGATGTTGTATGATTCAAAAGCTACTGTAGTGGTCTTGAATTGTTGCAAAGAGCAAGAAAGCCAGTGGAGCTGAAGGAAGTGGTAATTAAGGAATATTTTTGGAATGTAAACTCAAGTAGGTTTCCAAGAGGGTATGGGAAGAAGAAATCTGATGCTAGCTATCAGGGAAGAGGGAGTCCTACTTCATGTAAATCTTAAACCTACGCTCCCGGGGGCCAGAGATAAGGATAAAGCAAAAGAAAGGCAGGAGAAGTGGGCAGGGATCCATCTTGGACAGAGAATGCACCCTTGAGAGGTGCTGGAGTTTTGGATGTCTGCCTTCCTTTCCTTCCCTCACATCTTCTATTAATGTTATAAATCTGCTTTGCAAGATGGCATTAAAGAGACAAAGACCTACTTAGCTGCTGCCTTGGTTATTGAGGCTGACTGCAGCCTCAGAAAGAATGATCTGAAATACACCCTCCAGTAGAGGCTAGACACGACCTATTGCCACCTATCATAGCTTAGCAGCATCTCAGAGAAATAATAAATTGCAGTTTGAAGAAGAGTTAACCCCACTATTTGAAGCTGTTGGAAGAGTGTTGCTTTCTGAGGATCTGCCAATCTTAAGAACGGTCCAACCCAGTGAGTGGAAATCAAGGAGGCCTGCATGGAGGAACAAGGAGCTCCTGATGAAACTCAAACATAAAAAGAAATTTTACAAGCAATGGAACCAGAGTTGGGTTTCCAAGGAGGAACATAGAGACGCTGTCTAACTGTGTTGGTATGGGGCTAGGAAAGCCAAAGCTCATCTGGAGTTGAGGGAAGGGACATGAATGTCAAGAAGAAACACTTTTTTACTGTGAGGGTGATCAAATACTGGAACACATTTCTGAGAAGGGTTGGGATGTGTCCATCCCGGGGCATCTCCAAAGCCCAACTGGACATAATCTTGATCAACATACTCTATCTGACCCTGCTCTGAGCAGAGGGGCTCAACCAGATGATCTGCAGAGATCTCTTCCAGACTCAATGATTTTGTGATTCTGTCATTGTGCTTACTTCACTTTTCTTTTTAGTATTTTTGATCAATAGTTTAACTGTTTTGTTAGTGTAATGCTAATTGATTTGGCTTCAAATTTATCATTGTGATTTGGCTTCAAACTTGTGTCAGTGAAAATTCAGGTTAATCTAACAGGCAACACATGCACATAAATCCAGGAGTCCATGCTTCCAGCCAAGTTTTGATATTGGGGTGTGTCCCATTAAAGTATGAATTAAAAATCATTATGAATTTTGGTAGTATCAGGTTCCAAGCAAAATGGAACAGGCTGTCCCAAGTTGACAATTTCAGGGCCTCTCCAACAGACAGTGGTGAAGCAAACTTCAGTTATAGCTACCCCTTATGTCCTCATAACGTGCAAAATGTTTGTCTTCCATGCATCTTGTGGAGAATAGGTGGGGTGGACAGCATGCAAGGTAGAAAAATTCACCTTTTACTTGCCACCACTTGTTCTCATGGATCTGAGTGTCACAGTTCTATCTATTGGTCTGGAAGAGTAGGTGTTGCATGAGGGAGACACATGGAACTATAAAGCTTTTACCAGAAGCTTCTGCGGCAAGCAGACAGCATCAAGGAGACACTGCAGTTTACATGGGGATACTGGAAATTTGCCACAGTACAGATTTGCAGGAACCAGGAAAAAAATCAAAGAAGCTCTGGGCTTCCAGTACAGTCCTGTTGTAAACCTGAAGCTGTTGAAGCCTTGGAAAGCACATTATCTTGCACTAATAGGAAGCTATGTTGATGCAGCCATGAAGTATTAAAATAATTAACGCATTTAAATGAAGTGTCACAAGATGCTGTATAAAATCCCTTCAGCTGTATCATGAGATGCTCAGCCTAGGGATAGCTTGGAGGGTGGCACAGTGTCTCGCTGATGACAGCCCTTGGCAGGCGAGTCACAGTGGTTGGAGGGCGAGCCCCTCACTCTGAGGAGCAAGCCCCAGGCTATGGTGGTAAAGGTGTCTGCGGAGGCAAAGAAGGAGGAGGGACTCTCTGTATGGGTTCCACGAGCAGGGTTTATTGCAGATGAAGGATCCAGGGATGAAAAGCTGGTTTTACAAGAGGGTCCAAGGGTCTTATACTTGGGGAAAGAAAGGTGGGGATAAGGGTAGCAGCCAATCGGGTAAGGTGGTAGGGGAGGGGTTAACTAGGAGGTAGCTGATGGAAGTGACTTGTAGGAGGGATCACAGGGAACAACCAATGGGGCATCGAGTAACATAAAACATTCCAGAACTGATACATATTCAACTAAGGGGATAAGTATTTATGAACTTCTACATAAAACTAGGAGGGGAGAACAGTAACCAACCAATTTGTGATAAGCAAATTAAGGAAACTGAGGCTTATGGGAAGTCACCATCACCTCGGAGGTGATCTTAGATGTTGGTGCCTGACCACCAGGGCACAGATGCTGTTGTTTTCTTTTGGGTTGTGGTGGCCACGGCCCCTTGCATTGCAACAGTATGAAATGGTTTTCTTGTAATGAAAGAAAGCAAACACATTTATATATTGTTGGGGAACAGTTTGCCTAATGTTGATGTCAAAGGGTTCATACAGCAGCTATCTAGAGTTTACATAGCGGTAAATGACAGCTTGCTAAAGTGTCTGTCTTCATTTGCATACACAAAGTCAGAAAAAAAATTAAGTTGTAGAAGTTTTAAAGTATGTTCAGTTTGAAAACAGATGTTTTAGCAATATAGTTATGTGAAAAAAGAGCTTGACAATAGAATTCAAAAAGTGTTGCTATCCTTTTTAGCACAGTTGATTTTTTTAGAAGGTCAGATAATGAAATCTAGCTCTATTCAGTTGTTGGATAACCTTGAAACCACATTTGTGATATGAGGGATTCATGCTAACTTTAGCTAAACTCTTTGATTACTATTCTACACAAGTTATTTTAATCTTAAGGCAGAAGTCTTTTCCTCCTCCAAAAGACAGTTAGTTAATAAATTCTATAGGGAATATGAATAACAAAATGTATGAACTATGGTCTACCTTGAAGTGTTCCAGTACATAAAATTATATGAAAATATGTATCATACATATCTTCACCTCTGCACTGTGAGATACAGGACTAGATTAAGATCTTACTGTGGTTTTATATTGGGTATGAAACTCATTTCAGGGGAGTTACTCCAGGCTTACCCCAGTACAAACACTGATACAAGTTCAAATCATAATGAAGATATGGATTTATTGATAATTGTGATTTTAAGAGTTTGGCTGCTTGGAATTGATTCTGTTGTTGTTCTTGTTGTTTCTGTTTGGTTTGGGTGTTTTTGTGGTTTTTTTTTTCTGTATGTGTGTGTAAGAACTTTTCTTAGAAGAATAACAAAAGCTAGTTATAGGATTTCTATGAGTAAATGTATCTCCTACCATCAATAAATGTAATTTGTGTGAAAGGCATACAGAAAACGCTTTCCATTACACTGGTATGTAGAATGCATTGCAACCGCAGTGAGTAGAACAGAGAAAAACCCTGAATTGCTCACAAACAAATCACTTATGGCTCAATTCATACTTCACTATAGCATTAAAATTCTTGTCATGGGATATCTGAAAGCAAAATAAGTGGATTTACCAAAATAATTATATTATTGGGAAAGGTGAAGTGTTAAAATCAGATTGTTTAGACATGTGACAATAACCATACTTCTATGCAAATACAAAAGTAAGGACTACTTTGGGCTGCCAAAAATTCTAGCCACAAATAGAATTCCTTACTTTATTTTAATTCTGTGTGACAAGAACTGGTGAAATTAATACACAGGCTGGTAAAACACAGGGAATAGTTTGATGTGGTTATGGAGCATGCAAGCCCGATGCATGTACTACAAAATAGTGCTAGGAATTGAAGAGATGTGCAAAACAACAAGAAAACACCTTTAATTTCACAAATAATGTGAGCTTTTTGAGGTATAAAATTTCCACTTCTAAACCCGCAGATTTTATCATTTTGCAGGAAATAATAATTCTTTTTATCTGTGTTGTTTTCTGAATAAGGCCACAGCTTTCCTCTCAACAAATTTGATTTTTATAAAATGAAAATTGTGCTGCTTTTATGGCTTCACATTGCATTATTCACCTGCTGGTGAACCCTGTTATATCAGAGAAGTGATGGAGAACACAGACAGGTTTTGAAAAAAAGACCCTCATCCTAGGAATAATTCCTCTCCTTCTTTAATATTTATATTCCTGTTGTGCTCAAAGACTTCGTTGTTGTCTGAGATACAAACACGGCAATACAAATCGACTCTTTTAGATGTGCTTGCAATCAAAGAATCACAAAAATGAAATAAGCAGGGAGACTTAAAAAAAGAATATTTAAAAAAGTTTAACAGCTTGCAGAGCTTGTAAGAATGCTGCTCTTCACTCTCAGTTCTGACTTCATATTTTAAGGGGTCGCTGCAGCAGATGGAAGAGACATCTTTAGCAGCCTAAGCAAGGATAAGGCTATAAGGAATCAGCGAATTAAGACTGATCTGGAAAGAATCGAGGCCACATAGCATAAAATCTGGATTTTGCAGTGTGATTATTATTCCAGGTTAACTGTCAATTTAATAGGCAATAAATCTAATTGATCGACATGGAATGCTTCCCATATGGATAAAGATTTTTTCAGATTAGATAAGAAGCTGATAAGATAATTCCACACCATAAGTCCAGGAAAAAAGTGATTACTGTATAATTTACAGCTAGTTTTGCACAGCTGTCTTAGAGAAAAATGATTGAGGAGAGCGGGAGGAAGCAAACTAAATATCTGATGACATATAAATGTGAGAACTAAAAGGCAAAAGAAATTAAGTTAACCTTCAAATTAACGTTCAAGGTAAAGTCAAATCTGTACAGCTGCATTCATTTTGGTAGTAGTGAAACTGGGAAAGGATTTTTTTAAGGTAAACTGCTAGGTTTTGCAAAGGGAGAACTAGATGGAATGTGAAAGAGGCTTTTTTCAGCAATGGTCTCAGCCTGGGGTCTGCAGAGAACTTTGAAATTGTTTGCAAAATGTGACTGTGGAAACTAAGCTCATAAATACTCTATAGCAATCCACATGTGTTAATTTTCACTGGAGTTTCCACTTCTCCGAGTGAATTAGTAAGGGGTGCACAAATCAAAAAAAGTTGAAAACCATTGGGGCTGTGGGCTAATCTCTGTCCTTGGATATGCTCTCAAATCTCATCACTGGCGCTGGGAATGGCTCCCGTGGCTGAAGAATTGGCCCTATTCATCCAACAATCATTAAGAAAGAAAAGTTGTCCCTGGCTGAATACTGAGCAGGCATAGGTATATGTCAGATAATGGAGACCCTCAGCGTACACAGAGGCTGTAATTCACCCATGGGGTCCTGGTGAGTGCATGTGCTTTAACTGCAGGGCAGTTTGAACTCAGCCTTGTGTTTGCACCACAGCCATCTGGTGCTATTTAAAATATATACTTTTCAACTTTCACCTTTTAATCTTTCTGGTTTGAAAACATACACCAGTTCAAAGGTTACCTCTCTTAACCTTGAGCAATTCCCTTTCAGAAACAGCATGGAAGGTTTATTATCATTACTTTTACTGGTGTTAATGAAGGGGTAATTCTCTACTGTGATTTGTACATACATTTTGAAATAAACCAAAACACAGTTGTTATACATTTAAATATACATTTTCCGTAAGTGCCATGATTTTTAGGTGCCTCCATTCTGGGAAATTCAAAATTAATGGCTTTCTTAGGAGCCTAATTATCAGATGGGCTCAGTACTTATAACCTCTCCACTGCCCCCAAAATACCAGAATCAGAGGCGCCCACGAATGGAACTAATGATTTAAAACTTTGGCCATACATGGTCATGCAGATGCATACAAATCACTCTTGAGACTATGTTCTGTTCTGTCTATGATAACAGAAAAACATAAACTCACCCCAAATATGTTTTCCACCCCCAGATCTGAGACGCACAACATCCTTTTCCTTCCCGCAGCCCGCAGTTTTCTTTTCTTTCCCATAAGGAAAGGTGCTCTAAGGGACCCAAACACCTTTATCTAGTCAATATCAAGAGACCCTGTAGGTAAGCATGGTGTACTGATAGCCAGTTTTTTCAGTGCCCATGCAGTAGCCTGACACCAGTTTCATCTCTTCTTTTCAGCTGATTACTTGTATGGAATATCACACAGATATTTTAATGTTCCATGAAGATTTGCATCAGGCAAACTGAAGCATTCACACTAAGGACCCCTCTCTCTGGACCTGTTCTGTATGGAATTTGAGCTTCTATTTTAAAAGAATGCGAATTAATACTATTACTTGAAGAGAAATGGTCTTCTGAAGCAGTCTAAGAAATGGAGATGTAACTGGCTCTGTAGGTAACATTTGAAATAGCTCAGACCTTGCCTTCTTATGTTCTCAGTCTTAGGTTTGAATTTCCAGAACTGCAATACCTGTTACTGATTATTTAACAGGGCTTCAGATTCCCCGGGACTAAGGGCAAAGTATGAGATGCATACCTTTCATTTGTTCTCAATTTTGAGCCTAAGCTTTGAGTTTTTCTATCAAATTAGATTAATTCTTATTTCTATCCTACTTGATTCTCAAACACATTTCAACATCAACTTTAAAATTATATTGAATAACATGGGATGAAGACTGTAAGTTTTACCATTGCACAGCACATTTCAAGCATCACACACAGAATATGAGAGGAAATGATTCTCTCCCTTACATTAAAAAAAAAAAAATTGGAACTCCTAAAAAGGATTTACACATATTGCTTCAGCCTGCTAGCCACTCGTCTAGAGGTGGGTGGTGTTTGTTCAATAGCTGAAATACTTTTTGACTTGACTTTCTGTTTTTCTTGTTTCCCAGGTGATTTGATCTGGTGTTTTTAGAACTGTCTACTGCATCCTGAACATTTTCCATGCATCACTGACTGGGAACATTTTAAGCTGGCGTCAAAGATAGAGTCTGTGGGGAAGTCTGCACACAAATAATACTTCTTCATTGTTCTTGCTCAGCAGTAATCATGCCTTTTGCAAGCTGCTTCACCCAGTGCAGCAGAAGAGTAAACTAAAAATAATCAGTCAGATAATTTTTTTCCTAAGCAATCCATATTCTCATTTTCAGAGCCAGTGTACCACTGGATGACAGAAAGTGTTCAACTCCATTAGCACCAGCCATCCGGTAGAGCCCAGCTTGGCAGGCATGTGATAGCAGCCATGTAAGGAAGCATAGGAGAGGCCACACAGGAAGATTATAAAAATGAGAACCACAGTCGTGGATGAATAGTGAAGTACAATGAAATGGGCTAGACGATGCTGAATGTCCTTTGGCATAAGGAAATAATCTAATTTCTGTAAGCTTTTATTCAGGAAAAATGCCTTGACATCAGCACATACAGACCACAATCTGCAAGAGTGGCATATAAAAACCCCTCCAAATCTTGAAGTAGTCTCCTAAAAGAGATACTTATGAAACAAAGGTCACCTTTGAAAGTGCAGTGACTGATAGCTCCCGCCAGAGGTGAATCTTAAGAACCTCATTTTATCATATTTATCTGTGAAGTAGGAGGGGAAGGTGAACAGTAAGGTTTTGTATACAGTGTTTGGGCTTACAGATTTGGTCAGGGTCATTAAAACTGTGCAAGGTGTCTTCAGAGGCCAGAAGGGAAACAGAGTGTGATAATATGTCTCTGAAGAGGCATTGGAAGCTGCACTTGCCAGGACTATGTGAGCAACCTAGATCTGTCTCCATTCCATCAAACTGGAGCTGGAGGCATCACAACAACTGTGGGAACTACCCTGGCTACTCATGCATGCTCTGCTGTGCAGTATGTGCCAGCAGCTCAAGGCATGGCCCCAGGCAAAAAGAGCTGTGCAAGGCAAGGAACAAAATGGTAATATTTGTCAGTGACTTTCTCCCTCTGCATTTAGTCTGGGTGAGAAATGGTAGGAAAGGAAAGGAGAAAGCAAGATGAAGTAATAGGGAAAGATACTGAGAATACTCTTGATTGCCTATATAGAACCTAGAAGGAAGACAGTCATCTAGAAGCAATGCAGAAGAGGGAATTTATTCATGAGTAAAAGGTGAGGAAAGAGGCTAAAAGTCCATAAGGAACAAGATGTTTAGTGAAAAACTAAGAAGCAGTGTCCTTGGAAAACACTAAGTCACTGCATTCAAAAGACTTTGACTGTCTCTAGGAGCTACCTATTGAATCACAAATGGGTAAATTTCACTTACCAACTGTGTAGGAAATCTGAGGTGTCAAAACCAAGAAATTCACATAGCAGCTAGGTATTGAACAGGAAAAGAGTGTAAGTTCCCACAAAAAGCTCATTGTGGATGTTTATATGGAAAAGGAAAGAGAGTGCACCTTTTGGGCCTTCAAGCAAATGCCAGAGAATTTCAGCAATGTTACACCTGGACCCTGGAGGGAGACCTAAGCTGAAGCCAACAGAAGTGGGGAAAATGCTCTCTGTCCCAGTAAATATTAATAAAATTCTAACTTAGGGTTTATAATTTTTGGAAATAGCTTCTCTGATGAAAGGAAAGTTGTGTGTTAAGTGTCCTGTATGTCCTCCATACCTTTCTTTTTCTGGAAGAGACTCTGCTGCCTGCATTTGTATATTTTGCAAGCAAGATACTTCTGCTTGTCCTCACATTTGAATTCTGAGCTGGAAATCCTGTTTACCAAGTTATCACTTCTCTGGGTAAAGAGCTTCTTTGCTAGCTCTTTACTCCTGGAATGCACAGAGCTCTGAGGAAAAAAAAATAATTTGTAACACATAATTTATTTGGGAAAGTTAGCCTTTTGCTCCTTTTTCCCATGAGCACAGCAGCAGCAGCATAATTTCTTGAATGTACTCATTATTCAAATATATTCTCTGAATAAACAGCCAAACACTCTGTACTGTCAGATTTTGCCATGACATGTTGACTGGTGATGCATCTTTCTGAAGGCTTGGCTGATCACCCTGAGGTTGAGAACAGTTACGTGGAGAAAATATCTTGCTGTAGTTTGTAATTTGCCTCTGAGCCCCTCTCCCCCAGTTCTGAAAGGCTGATCTTTGTGATTATAAAGGTCAAACTTAGATGCAGGTGGTGGGAGGGGGCATCAAAGATGAACCTGCTATTCTGCAGTTCTGTGGTGTCTGATAGGACAAGCAGTCGTATATGAAGGGGGTTTTTCTATTTCATTGTTCAGAAGGAATTTCTGAAGAGAGCTGGAGGGTGAGGAAAAGAAACTGTGTTTTGTTTGTCCCAGAGCCTGGCTGACTTGCTCTGGTGGTGGTGGTGTTTTCTACCTAGGTAAGACTTCCTTGTCTGTCTGCATCTCAAGTCAAGCCACTGTGGCACCAGCTCAGAGTGGGGAGAATCTGCTGAGGATCTCTGGGCAGTGCAGGCAGAGCTGGGAGGGCCAGGGTGTGTGGGAGGAGTTGGCAGCATGCAAGGGAATGAGGTATCCCCATCTGCACAAAGCACAGGAAGTGGTGAGTGAGAGGAACCAAGCTGAGGCTGGATCTAAGATGCATGGTGTTTCCTTATCCAGCATCTGTGCCATGCAAACATGGGAGGCCATGCATGACACTGTTGTGGTGGAAACATGTGGGAAGCTCAGTGTCATCATACCTCTGCTCAGTCACTTAAACCTTGGATGAAACAAAAGTGTCAAATATGTGTGGGACATTCCCCAGCTGGAAGATGTCACTTGCCTGAGTATACAAACCAAAGTCATCATTAAGGTAGATGCTTGTACACAAGCTGATCTAACCTCAGTGTTCTGAAGGCAAATTCACATTTTACATCACAAATTGAATTTGGAACAAATTGCAGATAGCTTATTTGTGCACAGAAAGGATAGTATGTTTTCTTTTGATGAGCTTTATAATAATGCATCACTTCCCTTGCTGGCTAATGTAGTTATAATCAAAGACAGGTCTTAAACTCTGGTGAAAGATGCTACCAGAACTCAAACTGAACTTGGCATGTCAATTGTTATCACCTCAAATCATTGAATTATGGTTACCAGTGTTCAAATTGGGTCTGCATCTGAAGAGCACAAAGTAGTTATAACTTAGGGGGACTTCCCATACAGTAGCTGCAATTTTTATCTCTCTCAAAACTGTGTCCCATCACAACAGATATCCTTGGAAGGAAAGGAGGGGTTGGTTATTGCAGTGCCTGTTTTCAGTCTCGAAGTGAAAATCCGGCATAATATAAACGGCTTTCTGTATCAACCGCAAGGATTGCAGAGGGTGCAGATTCACAAAAATACCCTCCTCCCAAGACATCTTGATTGCAGATGTTATTAAATGATTCTCTGGTGCTGGAAATACTCATCCTGGCTACATGTTGATCATAGAATACATTCTGTTCTCATGGTTTTCCGACTGGAAGAATGGAAGAAATGCCTCAGAACGTAACCAGAGAGAAAAATACTTCTGTCTGTGGTGATAGTTGTCCCTATCTTTTGGTCTGGGAGTCAGGTTTCTGCCTGAGGGGACCTGTATGAGGGATGATGAAAGTAATTATTCTGTCAGGTTACATATAATTTTCTTCCATGTGTCTGCTTCTTGTGATGTCAGTTGATTAACCTGTCAATCATCTTCCCGTGGCATGTGTCCACATGGTGGCATGTGTCCACATGATGTCATGTGCTGAGGTCCATGGTTTATTGTGCTAGTCTAACATAAACTTGAAAAGGTCTTCAATTTAAAACTTTTCTTTTTCATCAATGTTTTGTATTTTTCTTTTGCTTCAATCTTATATATTCTTTTCTTGACTCATTCCCATCTTATCCAATTTCTTTTTTCTCTTTCCTGACTCAGTTTTTCCTTTAATTTGCTATCTTGTTTCATCTCACTTTTTCTCTTCCACACCACAATTCTGCTTCACCCTTCTTTTTGCATGTCTCCAAACCATCTCTTCATTGTTTCCATATCGGGGTACACTACAAAGACCATTTTGCCTTTGCCTCCTTTACTTTGTGGTACACTTCTCAGTCCTCCTAAGATGAATGTAAGGCCATTCTAAAGCAGCAAAAAAAAAAAAAAAGGGAAACCACACATCTTAACTGCCCTGGTTATCTCAGAAAAACTGGGGGAAATCTAGACAGTGCTATAAGTTATACGTAAACCCTCCATGTACTGGGGACAATTTAATCTTCCAGGATTTCACTTGAATATCATCAAATGGCAGTAAAGTCCGCTTAGTTTGTTGCCTCATTCTTCCCCCAATTTGATTTTAGAGCATAGAATCTCAGACTATTTTATTTGGAGAAGAATATCTTAGAGCCCAGATGGATGGGAGGAGGATTAAAGATGAAGGCTTTGCATAAGAAAAAGTTGCAAATCACTGACAGCCATCATATTCTTCTGACTGAAGCCAAACTATGTATCATACATATTTAGTTAGCTTGGGATGCAGGGAGTGTAAAAGTAACAATACAAATTATTTCACCCACATATGCTTTGAGGCCCATGGCAAGTACAAGGTGGCCTTGTGGGAGACTTGGACAGACAGTTTTCCTGTGTCAGGAATTAAAAAATCAGGTGCAGTACACATTTACATTAGCATGCTAGGGATGGGATTGTGGGAATGCATTTCTTACACAGACTAATTCTTTTCTTTAAATTTCACAAGGGCAGTATGCTTTTGCATCCAGGTGGAGGACAGTTCTGTATGAATTTTGTCCTCGATGACCGGGAGTGGAGACATAAAAAGAACTATTCTATGTCTCTGGTTACAGAGATAAGTGAAAGAGTCATTGGCAGTAACTCTGTAGTAATAGCATCAGTAAGTACTGGGCATGATTTGAATCTCTGGATAGTGATATGGGGATGCCAGAATATTTATCAAGCCATTAGGAGAGTCTGTGCCTAGCTGATAAGATGACTACAACTGATGAAGTCCACCTGAAGACTGATGATGCTGGGACAGATTTGCAGCCAACAAGGGAGGATAGCAGGGAGTGCTGCCCTCAGAGCAGCATGTACCGTTCATCAGCAAAATTATACAGTCTCCTGCCTGGGGCAAGCTTGTGGAATCTTTAATAAAAAGAGTTAAGAAACATCCTGATGTACATGTTCCTCATGGCTGGGAGCCAGGAACAGCCTGCCCTGCTGAGGAACTGTTTCACTGAGTTGGTGGCAGAAGGGAGGGAGCTAGGAGAAATCATCACAAAACCAGTTCTGAGAGTGATTAATACAGGACCTTATTTTAAACTGTCCACATATCAAACTGCCAAACTTGTGATGTTTCTCTCTTTGGAAGATGAAATTGCCCAATTTATATCACTTCATGTCTCTTAGTGTCATCAAATCAAAAGAATGTTCTGTCATTTTGACTGGAACTAGATTGGGAACAGATTATTTTCTATAATCATCTGTAAGCAAGATGAATAAGGAAGAATTTATCACAGCTTTTCTGATGTTTAATCAGCACGTGTGCTGCATCATGGATAAAATCAGGTGCTAGCACTTGAATTTATGGTGAGAAGTGTTTTTCTTTGAGTAGCTTTTGTTAGTCAAGGCTTTAATATCGCTAGAAAGATTTTGTTACCTACCTTACCTCAATTACTTATCACCTACCTGGGTAAGGCACTGAACTTAGGCATTTGTTTTCCGCTCCTGCTTTGCTGTGAATTATCCTCTCTGCTGATGATCAGTTTTCTAGAACATGGAAACTAGTGTGGCCATCAGGTCATGGAAATTCAAAATATATTTTATGTATTTCCCTCTCTCTTTTGTGTATAGATACAGACAGAGAGCTCAACATAAACAAGCAAGTTTTTCCATGAAGAAGTTTTAAAGATTATAACCACAAAGGATTAAGAAATTTAAAAGCTTTTCGCTGTTTGCTTCCAGTAAACAGAAAATGGTACAAAATAGAGGAGGAATGAAGAACAAATTGTGTTGCTTTTCACAATGAATTAAGCGTATAAATGCTTAACAATGAATAAACACTATTGACAGAGAAAAGTAAATATGTCTTACATTTTCTCTGGCTTTTAAAACAAAGAATATCAATAGCAAAATTGTGTTTTCAAATGTGTTTTGAATTTGACAGTGTCTCTTTGACATTTATGAAGTACAGTGATGAGTATGTAATTAAAGTTCTTTGCTTATTTTTCAATATTGCATTCTCAGTCCTACAAACTTCCTTTGAGCTATGGAGTGACTGAACAAAGGAGAAAGGCTTGCCAGCGAGTGGCCCATTCCCATGCACACCATGCTGTGCACCAGTGATGTGCTCGCCTTTGAACCCAACGCTGAGCCAGACCATGTGCATGTGCTGAGGAGCATCTCTTCCCAATGTTCTTGGGGATTTGTTTCAATTACCACAAAAGTCCTAAGTGAGGAATAGAATGTTTTCCTAAATTTATTTGCCTTTCCTTCTGTCTAAATAAGAAGTATCAGTCTTTTCGTGGCAAAGAGAGATGTTTTCTTGGGAGCTCACATATCTGGTTTGACTGCAGATAAAATACTGAGCAGCATGTATAACCCTGGAACATTAGCGCTGAATCCACAGGTAATGAATTTTGCTGTAGGCTGTTTTTCAATTGTTGGTTTTGATCCTCGCTCTCAGAGTGTGCTTGTCACGAGTAGGCATCCTGCTCAGGATTACAGCACTGACGCCCCAGCCTGTGTGGGTTGGAGCGGGCTTAGCTATGTCAGTAACCTAAGCCCTCAAGCCAACAAACTCCTGGTCACAAGCACACAAAAAAGGCACAGCACCAAAGCAGTCTAAATGTTTTCACTCTTTCCATATGAAAATGCTCATTTGGTCCAGACCATATGTAGAGATGCATGTTTACCGCAAATTACTCATAACATGCAAATTACTATCACAAAGCTGAATACTGCATTAAATCACCAATGGTCAAAGTACATAGGCTGCAGGTCAGGGACAGGAATTTGGGTGTCTCCCTTACTGTCTGCTTAGCTCCAGGTTGATGTTCCCTCTTGTATACTCTGACTGCCTGCCTGATTGTCCTTTAGCTGGAGATGGGGTATGTTGGTTTGAATCATTTCTGATGAAGGGACCTGAATCTTAACCATCTCTGAGAGGGAATGCAGGCAGGAGCTTCTTGGACATTGTTTTGGGCAAGGGCTGCTGTCCCCATACTCTGGATGATTTTGCAGACATACACCTCCCCTGAACACACCTGCAGTGTTCACCTTCCAGTTCCTAATGACAGACTTGGCTGTCACACAGGTGTCAAATTGCAGTATGCAATGGCAGTAGCAGGTGAAGGGCTTCATGGCGTGTCCACGCACAGATTAAACAACTGGAATTTTGCTGGTACGTAAACTTTTACATTAGCTATCCCAGTGTTTTTGTGGATTCATTCTTCCTAGTTCAGTTGCTAAATTCATATGGAAAATCATCATCAGGTGATGGAATTGAATGCAGCTCTCCACAGGCCCAGCCCAGAAGCCTCCGGATATTCTTTTCTGAGCACACCAGGGGTTGGATACCTAAAATGGATGCATTAAAAATTATTTAGATCTTCAGACATTAAAAGATGATGTAACTATTTCAAGCAGAAGGCAAATCTGTGACTGAATGCTGAATGTTTGCTGCAGGAAAAGGCTGACAAGATTGCTAAGGGCAGTTGCTTTAGGAAAAATAGCACAAGATTACCCTGAGCAATTTGTAGGAGCTCCTGGAGATGGTGAGGTTATGGTAAGAGAGCAGCCAAGCATGGCACAGCATGAATGATGGTGGTCAGAAGCCCCTTGTGGACAGAAGTACAAGATCTCTGTCATGTGAACGTCATGCCAGTTCTATGTCAGGAGGAAAGCAGAGCATGGGTCCTGTCTCTGTTCTCTGTTGTGCACAGTTGATTTACCCTCAGCAAATATTGTTCTAACAGAGCCAGCTGTCAGATTTGCATCTGTTGAACAGATACAAAACACTGATCTCAGTGGGAGACAGGTACCTACTCTGCATAAGAACTTTTGCAAATCCCAAAAGGCATTTCTCCATCTTCAGGCACTTCAATATCTTTGAAAATCTTGGCCCTTTGTGCCTAGCTTTACCTCTCTACAAAACGGAGAGAAATCTGCCTCTCTAGGAAGTGAAGCAGAGTTAAATTTATTCATATTTGCTTTAAGCTTTGGAACCACAGAAGTGGTACAAAGTGGTACAAAGGTGTACTTCTTGTTCAGCATACTATACAATGAAACACCTGTGTGTTCAGTTATTGTCCATGCTGTCACTGGCCTCATTTTTAAAGATGTATCGATGAATCAGAGGAAGGCAAGGTGCCACGCTAATGAATGATAGCTATAGAAAGATAAGCTACACTGTTTTGTGATGGCCCAGCAGTTCTTTTATGAAGGACAGAAGCAAGGTTCCGCTGCTGGTATCCTCCTGTGCTTGAATGTCTTGCAGAAAAGAGGTAGAAAACTACTACAGGTGTTCATTGTGGTCATTGTGCAAGATGTTTGGTGAAATAAAGATAGCAAAGACAACTATATGTACAGATCTTCAATTCTGATGTCTAAAAGAGCTCTCGGTTTTTCAAAATTGTCCCATTCTCCATGTGCTTCGGTCCTTTTGCAGTGAATGATATGGTGGCTTCACCAGGGCTTTCTGTTTGCAGAGATCTTCTTGCCCTTGCATCAGTGTTTGCTCCTCTACATCTTGCCCTGACGGTGGATTTCCTGGTCTTTCAGAACATGTTCCTTCACTCTTTTGATAACATAAACAAAGCAGAGGTTGTGTGTGAGCCCTGCAGGCTCCTTTTGCCCTAGTTCCCCCATGGACTGCTTGGGGTGGAAATTTCCATCTGACTTGCTTACCCTGCCCTCAGATACAGGAGTTTATTCAGGCTGCCCAGTTACTGCTCATCTTGCCTTGGGGTTTTAACCACTTTCCTTTTGCTGGGGCAGCAGCTATCCTGCCAGCAGAGCTATGCTGGCCTCCCTAAAACTCAGCCTGACTGTGTCTTCAATTGCTGGCTGATCCCTTCTTCCCAGGCAGTGGCCTGTCCTTTATATCTGGTAATAGTCACCCTTTCCAGGGGAAATTCAGAGGAGAAAGGCTCCTGCTTTCTGCTTCCTCTTTGCTTGTCTGCACAGACAATACCATGCTGTATGAGTGTGATGGGTTTTCTTGCTTATAATCTACTTTGGGCATTTTGGGTTTGACATTATTTTGGTTTATTTAGCTGGGGAGGTTCTTGAACTTCCCCAGTGGCAAATGCTGTGGAAAGCCAGATTAGTACTTTACCCTATTCTTAAGCATCAGGACAACATGTCTTAGCTTTCAATAGCTGAGCATTTTGATAGCTGAGAGGCAACTGGAAGACAATTAAATGACATGATTTGAAGCTAGGGTTCTTTGTTTTAGTGCCTGGCCTGCCCAGGCATTTTGGTGTTATGCTTGTAACTTTTCCCTTTACTGCTATGAAGACAGAAGTATGATCAAAGAAACTAAAAAAAGAAGAATCTGCAGAAAAGTTGTTTAAGCATTACTGAAACATTCTACGTTAGCAGCGCCAAAGGCTGTGAACTCTCTTAGTGTGTTAAAGCCTTTTAATAATTTGAGATCATATTATAATCCCCTTGTCCAGAATCCTTACAATTTATACATGGTTTAATGCTTGGAATAAAGTTAGAATCTCAGTCTCTCTTCTTTTTTTTTCCCCCCACTCTTATGCCACAGTCAAGGATAATAATTTTAAATTCTCAAATATGTTAAAGGCATTAATTGCACTAGTTGAAGTATTTTATTTTGAGTTAACGTCACTCAAAACTTTAATATGACAGAGAAGATACAGCATAATAATTCTAACTGTGACTCAAAACAGGAAAAAAATCCTGACTTTGATCTGAGTAATAATGCTTTTCTCCCTGACTGACAAGATTGCTTTCATGCCGTACTGAGCCTTAGCACCAGAAGCACCAAAGAGCTGCTGGCTTCCAGCACAGGGAAGGGAGCTGGCAGCTGACTGGTGCTGGAGCTTGCCCTGGACTCAGCCACACATCCCGTCCATGCAGGTGGGAGAGGAGAGGACATCTCATAGCACCACAGACACCATGGAGCAAACTGGAGCCACCTGCCCCAGTGATCTTAATCTTTTCAAAGACCGTTGTGGAAATTAGCTTAGACCGCTTCTAGCATTAAACAAAATGTGTTACATCTCATTATACATAGAGATATAAAGCTGGAGCATTTTATGGCTTTGGTAGAGTGGTTAAACAAGCAAACAGACATGAGACAGTTGAAACCTCTGGGAAGAGAAGGGTCAGCTGGAAAAAGCATGTGAAGGACAAATGTGGGGTAACAGTGGGTCAGATATCCCTCACAAGGAAAAGGGCTTGGTTCAGCTCCCAGGCCTGGTGGGGAACAATAGGGTTTGGCTTAGCACATACTCCCACAGTGATTCGGGGTATAAAACGTGCATGCTAGAATTTATTCACATAGCTATGCTGCTGAACCCTTGTGCCAGTTCACCTCAGGCCTATTAATCACCTTTGGGGACACATTGAAGCTATTCAGGAATGGATTTCTAAAAACATGAAGGGCAAACTGCCATGATAGTTCCACTGGAACACACCTAGGGTGTGATTTGAGTACCTAAACATATATGTCCATCACAGTTTAGATGCCCTATGGTCTCATGGTTCATTGTAGAAGGTCATGGGTTTCCCATATACCTGTCAGCTCAGCAGAATTTATCTGAAATTACACTGGTCACCTATGTTTAGGCACTTGAGTATCTCCCCTAATGCCATGTTATTCTTGCAGCTAATCCAGCTTGTAACAGAAGAGAGAAAAATCTTCTCAGTCCTCCAAGCTTATTTCAGTAGGTCCCTTCCACCTATTTTACAAAACCACAGTGAGCTGGTGGTCTTGCAGTTTGAACAGATTTTCCTAATTTTTTTAATGTTTTGATTGGGAAGAAGTCAGACTTCAAAATTTGTGCCTAAAGTTACTCTAGCATTATTGGGTTTAAGAGTTAACTCCCATTTAAAAGAACCTAACTTCTTCGCCTCAGAGGCCACCATCCCTCCTGTGCCAAATATTTTGAAGGAGTGTTGGTTTTGGCAGTGTGTTCGGAAAGTTACAGAATTCTGGTTAAGGAGCATCATGGAAGAAATATTTTAGAGTTGTCTGACTTTCACAAAAGATGTGCTACCAGAAGCTCTTTTCACCCTGAACACCTCTGGTCATATGGAGGGATGCATAGACATGGTCAGCCTGGTTCCAAAATCTAAAAGTCTTGTCTCTGATAAAAAAACTACGGGGTTAAGTACTATGACTCTTTTGAAAACCAAACTTGTGCTCCAGGCCCAATTTCATGAGTAAGATCCACTCCTGAAACTTTTCCTCATTGCTTGTGCCTGCTGCATACCTGACAACCTGAACACCTTCCCAGGGCTTCCCAACATAAGCAGTCCAAACTTTGTCTGACTGTTTATCTGATCTCTCTGCTGTACCCCCACATCTCAGTCTTCTCTGGCTCTGAATCCCAGAAAATTCCCCTTTTTGGCCACTCTGCAGCCTGAGTGTGTTAATGCCCAGCTTGGACAAACATTTTGCCACTTGCCTTTTTGCAGCCCTCCCCATTGCAAAGCTTCCTGCTCAGGCTATTTTATAGCCCTCTACCCCACGGAGAGTATCTGCCTTTCCAGGAAACTTCTACCAAACTAATTCTGTTGTTTCCTCATTCTTCCCACCTACTTTCCTTATTCATTACATCGGGTACAGCCTCCATTCAGCTGTTTTGGATAGAAAAAATGGCGACAGGATGCTCTTTTTTAATTTAAATACTAATTGACTTGCCTGTTACATAGGTTTTGGATAAAAGGATTTTATGTGGCAATGAACTCTAAGGCACAGCGACGAGTCACCTTCTCTATCACTTGGGTAAAAGCTGCTCAGGGTGACTGGCGAACCTGAGACACTCATATATACAAACAATACAAGAAGTTAATTGCCAGATGATGAGAGGCAAAAGCTCGTAAAATAGTGCCTATACTGTGAGAATCTCAGATTCTGAGTATTCAACTTTGTTTTCCTCAGAAGGCTTTAAGATTGCAAAAATAGTGGACATTTAATTTCTGAAAGGCAGAATCATTAGCCACGTAGGGAAATCAAGACCTTAAAACTGGAGCTACAGTATGTATATTCATTATGTGTATACATCCAGAATATATATTATTTTTGAAAGGAGTCATATAAATCCTCAAGTTTCAGTCCATTAAGTTAGAAATTACCAGAGGTCATGAATAAATTTTGTCAATGAACAGGTTTAAATTTCAGTGACTGCTTAAGGAAAAACTGTATTTTTGCCTTGCTTTAATTGCCAAAGGCTATGGTTTCAGAGGAAAGAATGACTGGCTAAGTAGTCAGCAAAAAAAAAAAATATACCATTAGCACACGATATATTGTGCTATTTTCTGTGCCATGGGTTCTCTTCCGTGTTGCTCCATCTCAGCCAGATCTCACAACAAGCCCCAATATGTCTGTCTGCAGCCTGGTTGTTATTCCTGCTAAGATCAATGCCTCCTGGTTGGTTGAAGATATTTAATTATCCCCAGACGTGTAGTGTACAGACCGGAGTCTTACATACATATAACATTGAGGATAAAGGGTCTGTGACCAAGCCTTTCTCTGAGCAAAAGTCACTTAACACATTTTTGCATTACAAAATATCCCACAGTGAGATCTCACTGGAACCAGATGTTCATAGCAGAAAGCATATGGCAAGAGGACGTAGATCCATTTTTCTTAAATCCTCTTGAAAAGTCATTGTATCATAGCCCAAATTTTGCTGAAATTCATGCTTATTATCCCAAAAGCCTTTTCCCAGTAAAGAGAAAAAAAAAGCACGTCTCTGTTTTCATTGCTTGTGAATCACTTCCACATCCATTGATTTCCAATGGTTTGCAAAGAAAGCAGCTGAGAATCTGACTCACAGTGAACAAGGTGTGCATGAAGCTTGAATGAATGCAACATGTGTGACGAATTAGTGAATGAGTGTTTGTCCTGGAGAAACAGAGACAACGGTCAAATAAAAGTCAGCCTTTGTGTGTTCCATAAGTAATCTCAACCTAAAGAGATAGAAATTTCCAAACAATATATATGCTGTTTATCATATCGTGTCATCTCATATTATACGTCTGTTGGTGCATGACAGCTGCCTAATCTGTTTATGTAGTCGGGCTTAACCAGGTGAGTTTTTTCTTGCTGAGTGGATTAGAGCGTCTGAAAATAGACCTCTTTTCAAACTGAAAGTCGTTGCCAGTACAGAGAAGAGCAGGGCCTTAAAAAACACTGTAATCCAATGCCCAGGGCTAATGAAGGCTGGAACCATCACATGGTTGTTCATTTAACCCCCTTGAGCCCACAGATACTGCATTTACTAAAGGGGTTAATTGCTATGTCCTGCTGGCACCAACTACAACCAGCACAAGCCTAGTTGTATGGTCAGATGCGTGTCCTTCATGCCAGCGAGGCAGCGATCCAGCTCTGAGAGGGAAATGTGGGAGATGTGTCGCAGGCAGGCACCCAGGGACAGTAGCAGTGATTGGTGCAGGAGTAGTGTGTGCTCCTCTCCTGCTTCCTCTCCAAATGTGTACAAGAAGGGTGAGGCTGAGGGTTTGCTTCCTTGGTGGCCCACAGGCAAACCTCCAGTGGTCACTGCAGGCGTGGCACTGCTGCTAGTGCTGCTCTGGAGCATGGCAGAGGGAGTGCAAGAGTCCACAAGTATCTCAGGAAGCAAACGAAGAGTCGCACTTTGGATCTTTCGATATGCAATGCCCATAATTTGACAACCTTAGGCACAATCTGAGTTACTCTCTAAAAATGTTGCTATTGCTTCACTGTATTTGGCCTTGCCAATAGCAGGAAAATTGCCAGCCATAGTCAGTGACCTGTCCCATTCTTTCACTTTTCTCTTCACTTGGGATCTTGCTGGTAATTGCAACTTTTAAAAGCTACTGGAGGTTGGAAACACTTTCAACAGCATATGCAGTACATAGGGAATTCTAAGCCAGACAGGACATTCATGGCTTGGTATAAAGTCCAAATATATGAGTCATCCTACAAAACAAATGTCATGTGGCAGCCTGTGCTCATGAAAATAAATTAATGATTTGGTTTTTAGGCTTTAAATAAATAATTATGTATTTTATTCTGATCTGTCTCTTTTATTTAAAGAGATGTATGTTGTTTTCCTGAATTTCCATGTTCATAAAGAACTAGTATGTGCCATATGTAGACACAATAATGGGAAACTGAAACACATGAAGAGCTGGTCCAGTATGACAGAAGAAAACCTGTAAAATCATGATGGCAATTAGAAATGCTCTTTACAGTTTTTGAGCTGAGAAATGTGTGTCTCATAGGTACTAAATGGATTTATGTTTGTTTTTTAACAAATTAGTAAAGCACCATTTTCAAACACTCAAAGCAGTCACTTTTTGTTTGCAAGCCAGAAACATTTTTCATTCTATGCTTTTATAAAGCCATAAACCCTTGAAAAAGATTATATAATATTGATATATAATCCTTTATGCAATTGGACTTTCTCAGTGATGATCTGAAAGCACTGCTCATTTACTGATGGCTGAATTCTCACCATATCCTTTTTTAGAGATGTTTTCTACCATTTTGGAGATGAATGACTGAAAACACAGGCTGTACTTAAACTGGGAATGCCTTACTGGTATAGGAGTTCCTGTACATTATGGGAATGAAGTACACTTAGTCTGTTGGACACGCAGGGTTGCTTTGCACTGGTATAATAAAATCATTTTACCCTTCAAATGAAACAAACTGCAATAGTAAAAGCACAATTTTCCTAATGTGACTGCAAGGCAAAGTCTCCTGGACTGTTCTCCTTTATCTAAATGAAAATCCTGTCAGAGCAGATTTTTAGGATTTTCTACCTTTGTCTAGACTTTATGGGTGAATGCCTTGCAGCCCTCGGGCACAGCTGAGCACAGCAGCAGCTTTGGCCATGCTGCTGCAGAGTCAAACATTCAGGAGATCCCAGCGTGTGCATCAGGTCCTGGGTCAGATGGGGCTGGATGTGCAGTGTGGCACTGGTGCTGCTGCCGTGGATGTGTGCACAAGTGACAACATTGCTGGGCTGTCTGAGCAGTCAGTGCAAGTTGGTGGCAAAGCCAGTAGCAGAAGTTTATCCCATTAAAAGCCAGGCCATGCAATGAAAAGCGCAGTGAATTCCCTTGGTATTAATGAAGTAGCTTCTGTTCACTAGGGCAGCTGTGTCATTGTGCAGCATTTATGCTACAGCAAAGAAGAGGCATGGTATATATATATGTGTGTATATATATATATATGTATATATATATAAAATCCACATTCACATAGTTGCTGATACTTCCCATAGGGTCAAGTATCATTCATGAACAAGTCAGTGATTTCCATATGGCTTGCTTAGTAGTATCTGGCTTGAAAGGTACCTGGTAACTCTAGAAATTCCAAGCAAATTCCAAGCAAATACAGACGCACCCCCTCTCCCCACCCCCCCCCCCCCACCCCCGGCCTCCCCCCCGGCGTTTCTAGACAGAAAGGGGATTGGAAAATCTGGGCATATGGTAGCATTAGTCTTCAGCAATTTGAAAATATTATAAATGAATTTTGAAGCAGCTTCTCTAAGCTCCATCTTATTTTCCCTTATTTTTCAATTGCATTGGTACTAATGGAAATACATTTATCTGTTTTTAATCTTAGTTTCTGTACCAATTCTTTTAGTAATCGGACATATTTATTAGAGCTAGAAAATTCTTTAATCCTACAAGTTTGTAATTCCATGAGATTGAAGAGAGTCAAACAGAAAGTGGAGCCTTCCATGGAAAACAATTACTTTTAGCATGGAAAACGGAGCCTCTTCCTTACCTAATGCTAGCGAAAGACCAGAAATAAATTACATAGAAACTAGTATAATAGCTGCAGGCTTCAAAATGGGGAGTCAAACATTATGCAACCTGTTTAACTGAGCTCATGCAGGCTTAGATCACTGGAACCACGGAAAAAAAAAACACTATGAAGAGTGGGTTTATCATGTTCTTTTCACATTTGCAAGAATGTGAAATCTTTTAGAATGTGAATCATTTAGAAGAATGTAAAACCAGTGAGACCTTTCAGACCAAGTTGTATGTGAACCATTATCTGTTATGTTTTATGTCTTTCTCCCACCTACAACACACGAGGTGTCAGGGGTGCCTGTCCTCCTGAGATATGGTCTTGGGAACTTTACACAGCAGGTCAAGGGAATGCTCCTGCCAAGAGGATTTCACCAGCCAGATGAGCACATACCTTTGGTTGGGATTCACTAGCACCATAACCCCCTACCTGAGGACTGTGTTGCTCAAGACAAAAATCCTATTTAGCCAGAAAGAGGGAAAGGAATGAGCTCCTAAAATAAGCACTGGCACATTCCTCTGAAACTTTAAATAAACCTTCCTAGAAGTAAGTTCAAAATAGGTTATTTTCAAGGTGGATTTTCAGTTACCAATAAACTTCTCTCTGACTTGGAATAACTTTTGTAAGAGGGAAGAAGCATTTTTTTGTGGTTATGGCCCAGAAGTTGTATTGCTGAGATGTTGTCTGGGGCAGCTATAGCCTCCTTGCATGGACAGGTAAAAGTCTCTGTCAAATGTAAATTGTAAATGTAAATGCATAAAGTTATTGTAACTAAAGGTACTTTGGGAAGCAAATTTGAAAACAGGACTTTTAATCTCTTTGTACTGCATTTTTCTTCACTATGCACTGGTCTATTGGGAAGCTTAATTAATGTCTTTTTGGTCCTTCAAGAATGATCCTACAGAAATGCAAGATTTTATCACCTCTAATTCTCTTTGTCCCCGAAAAATAATCAGCACACAAGTTCAAGCAGCCATGGCTGAACACAACTTTCGCAAGATGCATGCTGTGCCTTTAGGGTTATATCTGATAAAATGCACTGTGCAGCATGCAAATCTCCATAGGAAATACTCTAAGGAGATATTATCCACATCCTCATCTAACAAGGGGGAACAATAATATGTATCTTTCTCCCTTCTCCTCTCCGTCAAAAGCTGCCCGGACAACAATTGCACTGTAACCTCTGAGGGAGGAGGACGTATTTTGCTTCCCCTTTACCCTTGGTCTCCCCTGTATCGTCAGCCAGAGACCATACCCTTCTCTCATCTCTGAAGTCAGTAAAAAAATCATCTCTACATGAGTCAAAATACCTTGTATTTTAGCAGTACATGTGTCACACAGCCCTACACACAAGTGGGGAAGTGGGCCTGGAAAGCTCAGAGAACTAATTATCTTGACTATCTCTGAAACAAAAGTATGGGAGTTTCTGTTGCTTAATTTGTTCTGGTAAAAAGACAACTAACACACAATAATTACATTATTGCATGTAACTTCTCTGCTTGTGGTTGTCTTTTCCAAATTACCTCTCAGAAAATAACAGGCCTTCCCTGAGGCCTTTCTCAGATGGAAAGCTCTGGAGTAAGACCCAGAGAAAAAAAGCTGGATCCTGAATGACAGGACACACTTATCCCCTTAGTAAGACTGTTGTAAAGACACAAGATGTCTCTTCCAGCAAGTAGGACTTTTTGCAGTGGCCATCAGAGCCTTTCCTGAAAAATTTCTCATGGCAAAGGAGAGATTTGGTATCAGGATGTTAGATCTTGTCTCCACCATGGTTTTATATGACAACTAACATGAGCTTTACCTTCCAGATGAAAAACACTCTCCACTTTTTTGTCAGTGAAAACATGGTATAAACAAGACCAGGGGCTCTATCCCATGTTTTGCCAGACTTGACTCCTCCATGAGATCCTGATAATCAACACAGGAAGCTGACTAAGTCAGGTACCGAAGGAGAGGGATGCAGCTGAGAGAAATGCTACGAGTAAATAAATACCACCAGGATGATGTATTTGATTCTCTTTCTTTTAGCTTAAAGGAGTTACTGCTTTGCAATCCAGCCCAGTGAGATTGAATTCCCCCTGGTATCTGCAAAAAGCCTTCTAATGTCATTGGATATTTATTACTCTGCTATTTAGCTGGTGATACCCCCTGTTTATCTTCATATTTTTGAAATGGTTTACATTCTGGAGAGGTTAAAATAAACATGGCTTTGTGTTTTCTGGACCAGCAAAGCAGAGGCCAAGGGCCATTGTGGAAAATAGTATATGATTAGAAAATCTGGTTTTGCCACATGATCCCTAGCTACATAGGAGTAATAAAAGGTGAGAAACAATAAGTATTATAGGCATAACCCAGCATTCCCTCTGTACCCACCTCACTCACTGACCTCAGGAGATTTGGATGTTCAGTGAGGTCAGAGCTCAACTCTCAGGATCAGACAAAGGTTTCTGATATATGCATGTACATACATGTTGAAAGCGGCTAAAGAGGCAACTAGGAGCCCAGGTACCTCACATAACCTGGGCCTCAGGTACGTACCTCTAAAAATTCTATTAAGTGCTTTAAATACAGCCAAAATGATGCCAGTATGTGACTACATGCCAGTGTTTTGGTTTTCTATATATATGCCTGAGTTAGTTACCTAATCTTTTATCATTAAAACACAAAAATAGGTACTTTTAGAGACAACTAATTTCAGTTTAAAGTAGTTGTCTAGCAAGGAGCAGATGTTATAAAAGTGTTTATTTCTCTATTTTGATGGTGCTAGAAACTGAGGGCCATGAGCTCAAGTAGAGCTGTCCAAACCACGGGCAAGTCGAGCTGGACAAGACAAATCCTATATTTGAAGACTTACTTATCTTAAATATTGCTGTGTATAAAGTTTACTTGTCACATGAAGTTTAATTTTGGGGAGAGGAGGATGTATGGCATGCAGACAATCTCGTAGAACATGATGATTTGGCAGAGGCACTGGGCACCACTGTGGGATTGCCACTAACATCACTGTGTCAGTGTGGACACAGCTAATGGTTAAATGCCCAGCACACAAAAGGAAGATGGCACCACTGTCTTTATTCTGCACCAATGGAGGCCTCCCTGCCCTGTCTGTATGTGTATAAATGTGCCAAGCTGTCATAATCAAAAGGTAAATGGAAAGAGTGCCTCTTTATTTTGCTACATCTGTCCACAATTTTGAAGATTGATGTTCTAAACTTCCATGTGTTTTCTCACATTCCACTGACTGACCATTAGCTTCTCTTTTGTGAGTTGGAGACTATGATTGCATCTGATTTCACTTGAACCTCTGGCAGCAAGCACTTTATCCTGGTGTGTTTGGAGTTTATTAGGGTGGGTTTGGACAGGGGACTTTTTTGAGCAAGAAGATCCAGCCACTCTTTCTCATAAACCTATACATTAGAATTGTTTATTCTCCCTCAGCTGACTCCAAATACTTCTGCATTTCAAAGCACCTCTTTATTTGCCTAAGCATTTCGTTTGTCAATGTGCTATCATTACCACATTTAATTGAAAAATTCATTATGATAATATACCACATAAACAATACAGACAAATTCGTTACTGCCTCTTTGGATCACAGTAGTTTAAACACCCCTCTAATACATCAGGTTATTTGAAGAATAAATAGTGCCTGTGTATGTGAAAGAGAAAAAGGGAAGTATGCAGAAACTCCTACAGGCATACAAGTCAAAACATACTGTTACACATTTTGTCCCCACGGGATAATGGTGAGACATTCACAATATGTGGCCTACTTTTTAAACAGAAGCAAGATTAAAATTTTGAGAACTGAAAAAATGCAGCAAATATTTGCTCTGTATTTCCTTATCATCCTCACATGAAGATCCTGATGTGATAGATATAGACCACCCTTCCTCCAGCAACCTACAGGACAATGACCTAGTGTGGGAGTGCTCTGATCTGTTTTTTGAATGAAATCTAAATTAGACATTTTTTTAAAAAATGCCAATAGCTATTAGAATAAGTGAAGGGGGAAGAAAGGCATCGTCATCCCAAAAACTTTCTGCAGGACGTTTAGGTCTCAAAATAGTAATATTTTTTGCAGTAGAAGTTCACTTGTTGTAAGGATGTTGTAAGGACTTCACAATTGCTTGTCTCAAGTACTGTTAAGACCAGAGAAGAGCTTTGCCATGAGATAAGCATGGAATGGAGCAGCAGGATGGCTCTGGCTCCGAGCCTGGTGAGGTCTGGCTAGCACTTCGTGGGGAATGTGTCCAGTCAAGGGTTCTCACTGTGGTAAACTGTGGAGGGGCAACTGCTCATACCCATATTTCTGGTCAAACAGATCACCCAACTTATGGGACAGATGTCATCTGCAACCACCAAGGGCCTTCCAACCCCTCTCCCACCTGACTCCCCCCATCCCAATATGCCTCTCTGGATTCTCAGAACTTGGACTGTACAGTTAAGCCACCTGATGGGAACTTGAGATAAGATAAAGGGGATACTGTTGTCTGAGCATTATCTCAGGCCCAAGGGGAGGTAAACAGAGCTGGGGGAGCACTGATAATGACACAAAGAATCCACAAGGAAAGTCAGCTCAGTAACTGTGCTGAAGTAATCTGTGACTTGGTAAAAGGTAGTTCTGGCAGGGGGAGATCTGGCACAACCCACCAACTTAAAGAAACCCACGGACTTAGACAACCCACTTTTCAAAAGAACTAATTAGCATTAGAAGTGAGGGAATCATTTAACCAATAGAATAAGAGAATTGTGTAGATAAATAGTGAAAAGTTTTGAGTGACATCAGTACTCCCCACCAAGAAGACCAAGGTAAAGACATCCACAGATGGTGACTATCTTCTGCTTAATCTGTCTGTATCTCCCATCCTCTTGTCTCTCTTTTCTACTTCTTTCTATCTCTCTACCTCACATTCTACTGTTAAATAAAACCCATACTATTGACTTTGGCATGTGATCTTGCTTGCATATTAATTCAGGTAGAGGCATCTCTCCATAACTCAAGTCTTAAAACATGTCCTGGTCAAATTCCAGTTCAAATAATTTCATTTTGCTTTAGAGTAACCCTCTGTTTCTCTGGAAGTATAATGCCAGCATGGATCTGTAAGATGCTTGGATTCATTTTTTCCTGTTGAAGAGTTTTTTAAATCAAGTCTGATGTCATGTTGTGTGCACCACTAACTTCCAGTGAACTTTTAAGTGAAACTGACTTTATCTGCACAAATGTTTGGGGAATATAACTCCTCTATACCATTTGAACAGTCTAGGACAGCCTATTTTTATAGACCCTGTTACAGTGCTAGGTGGATGCTGAATGTTGCCTTCCTTAGATTTTGATCTCATGTGAGGCTTTGCACACTCTTGCCTTGTATTTGAAAAACAAAATAAAGTGAAAAAACCCTGAGAGCAGCAGACACTGTTGCTAGGTGATATTCCAAAGCTGAACGAATTCTTAAACTCTTCCTGCTCCAGGCACCTGGCTAATAACCAGTAACCATATGTTCAAGTGAAAAGGGAGCATCCCTGCTTTTATGACTGTTTTCTAGATTTTCATCCTTACACAGACAGAGACAGGCACCAGCTGTCTTGGTTTTAGCTTTTTTCTCCCTTGGAAACTGGGCAAGGTGTTTACAAACACTATCGAGATTAGATAAATTAACTGGGTAGAAAATCAACATACTTAAGGACTCCTATTTGCACTTCCTCAATGATTCTTCTGGCAGCGATGTATGTGATAATAGTTATGTTAAAACACATGCATCTATATGAATAAGTGTTCACTCAAAGACACTCACGAATGCTAGAAAATCTGAAAGCCTATGTTAGTAGAAAAGGAACAAAAATAGTTTGTTTTTTTAAAACAGCATTGAAGAAAAGTACAGACTGCTGAAACTTGGTCAGTTTAATCGGAATTTAACTCAGAACTGGTTTATTACGCCCTTTAATGCATAATGCTATCCTGAGCTTTCCTTCAGATGAAACTTAAAGTTTACCCTTTTTTGGATTCACTAAATATGTGTGTCCTTCACAAGGCTTGAGTCAGCACAGACTGACCCTGCATCAAATGGCCATGTATGTTAGACCTTGTGAATAGAATAGTGAATATGCATGCAAGAATACTTCGTATGAATGTGATATAGTGGAATAAAAAGCAGATACAGCCAGTACATCTGCTTTTCTGTGGCTTTGTTTTGACTTCCTTGCTGCTACGAGTCTACTAAGATACTGTAAACCCATTGCTTCATTTGTACTGCCAAAATTCCTCAGGAAAAGGAGGAAAATTCTAGCTCTCCATAATGTTATCAAACTCCCTTGTCTCCTGACAAGCTGAAAATCCTCTTCCCATCTTCCTAGATACTCCCTGCCTTATTCAGAATATTCTTTCACATACAAAATACAGCTGTCTTTCTCTAAGCCAAGGTCCACACCTCTGCTGTAATGAACAGCACTACTCAGCTGCTGAGCAGGGACTGGTCGAGGCATGGCAGTCATAGCAGGCTGCAAGGACAGCCTTCTGAAAGTCCCTCTTTCGTCTTGCTCCACAGGAGAGGCTTTGTGAGAAAGACTCCAACCTTTGTTTCTGATATCAGACCAGCACATTTCTGTCAGTGTTGCATAGAGATGGTTACCTCACCACGAAGTACCCCATGGTTCTGTAATTAAAGGCTGTCATAATGTAAACACACCCAAGAGACACAATTAAGCTTGCACTGGAAGCTTCAGTATTCACACTGAATTTTCATCTTGATAACAGTCCTTTAACTTTGATTCTGTGTATGATTTCCTAATATCAGTAAAAACTAAATTTGGAAAAAAACAAGACTGAATCATCCCTAATCATTATCTAAGGTCTTCACTACCTCTATATGAATTATTAAGAGTGCCACTAATAGTGAGGGAAGACTAAAAAGTAATTTGTCAAAATATTTGTTGGAGATGTTTCTGTTTTGCTGCTTTCATATAGGACCTATGCATGTGTCTGTTTGAAGCTTGACCTACATTGGGAAACTGCTGGGAAACTGCTTTCATTAGTTCCTTGCCCATCCTGCTCCTGAGAGCCCATTAAGTAACCTGATGCCATGTTGTGATCGTGAATGGGAAAGCATTCTCCCACAGGCCTGGTTTCCAGTCCTCCTGGTAAAGTGTGGCAGAATGAGGCTGTCCTAAATAAAGGCTTGACAGAATAGTTTTCCATGTGGGCAAGAATAATTTCTCCCTACTCTCATTCTTATTTTGAATTGGTAAAAATGATTTTTGGGAATTCTTGAGCCCGAGGCTCAAGGCAAATTTCAGCCCAACCAGCTCATGTCTGGCGTTTAAAAACAATGTCCCTACAACAGAAGGTGTATTGAATGAAAAGGTTCATCTTGGTCAGGCACCAGTCTAGGGCAATATCAGCAAAAATAAATATTAATAATTTCCCTGGTGATGAGGGACTGAGTACCACTGGCGCAAAATCTTCCTGCTGCTGAGGCAGACCTCCTCAGGCAGTCCTTCTGGAGACAGATGGACCATGAGGGCATTGTTACCATCACATCCTCACACACTGAAAGAACTATGAGGATCTAAGGCCTACAAAAACAAATCAATAAACATGTCTGACGTGTTAAATGAGACCCTCGGTGGGTCTGCACGTTTAAATAAGAAAAACTTCTGTGGTAGGCAGGATAGCGAGAGCAATCCCTTCATTAGAAAAGGATCACAGCCTTAGAGATTCTTTCTAAATACTTTCAGAGAGGAGAGAGAAGAAGGAATGCAGAGTGGGATATGGGTTTTATTTCATGTAACAGACAGGTTTTGGTCCTCAGCATTTGGACTCTTAGGGCTGTCAGTGAAGATTTGGACAGCAGAAGCTGCAACTAGTTCTCAGTGGGTCCTTTATGTGCACTGTGGAGTTTATCTGCAGTGTGGATTATCCGTGGCCTGAAAGCAGAGAGGCTGAGGTGGTCCTGCTGACCCAGCAGTGCCACTCAGGAGCACAGCCAAGCTTATTTTAGGAGTAGGTTGAGTCACAATCCCCCTCAGTAGACCTCACCCAAAAGAAAATGGTGCTGTGCTGAGGCAGCCCTGTTTTTCCATTAACAGGGCCTCAGAAATTTGGAAAGAGCAGCTTTGAGACACCTCTCTAGGGCTCTGCGGGCTTGCTTGCTCAGCACCGTGGCATTGAAAGTCCATTGCTGTTACTGATGACAAGTCCTCTTCCCCCAAAGGTGCAGAATTAAGAGCACACCTTAGCAATGCTTGGTTAGTTCAGGTCCATCTGGGAGCTCCAGTTAAGTTCCAGACCCAGAACTTAGGTGCTTTGCTCTCTCTAACAAACATGGGGTGCCCTGTTATGTCAGTTTCTGCAAAGACTCTTTGCAAGTTCTGCAGCAATTCCTGGACAAAGCACAGCAGGTTATGAAGCCCATGAAGGACTGTGAGTAATCAGAATGTGGCATTCATTTTCTGAGTAACTTGAGAAATATCCTTTGTTCAGCCAGGCACTCAGGGCAAGCTCCAACTCCAGTACTTTTAGTTATCTGCAATTTAGATCCCTAGTCTAAATAAATTATCTAGTGTCTCTGGATGGAGCCATTATGAAGATATCCATCTTTAGATGAGTTATTCATCCCACCTACTGTAAACATTTATATTGAAATAGGATGATATGTACTGTGAAAGAGTCTATCTTTCTCCATTGCTTATCAAGGAATTCTGATGCAAATTTACATTAGTCACATACCTGGTAGATAGCTAAATTTAATGAATCCCATTCATGTGTTTTAAGGGAAATTATCCTTAGTTCTTGTACTGAGGTCTCCTGGGTGGTTATATGTTTGCGATCAGATTTCTTCGTATTGCTTCTCCAGTGGTAAATAATGATTTTTCTCCTTTTCTTTGGGTATAAGTTTTCTCAGTGTTTCGGTGCCCAGAGGAGATGCATGGAGTGCTGTATAGAACCGGTTTCTGTCTGGATGGAGATGGTCAGATGATCTTTGGTGCTGCAGACAGACTGTTCTGTGTAGCCAGCATTAGTACACCTTCTGGACACAGCCCGAAAAAAAAGAAGATGGAAACATAAGCATTTATTTAAACATTTCCTTTAAAAGAGATTAATAACTTGAGGATGGAACAGAAAATGGCTGGTGTTTCTGGAAAGAAGTTCTCTGCAATAGCAGAAGTTTCATTTTAAAAAAAAAAAGAACTCAACGAAGGTGCAGTTCAAGAAAGGGTATTTGAAATATTTCAGCCTTGGAAATGATATCAAGAACACCAAGATTTTGTAAGCATTGTCTTACAGGTTTTGCCCTCAATGCAAGAAGACCGAAGCATTTGTGATGTTTTCTTGGATAATATTGCTTGAAGTAAGGAAATTTTCAAGTGTACATGAATATATTTTCCTAATCAAGGATAAAACAGTGCCAATACCACCTTACTGCATGTTATAGGCCTTCCTATGAGTTGTAAATATTCAGTAAACATTAAAACAAAACAACCCCACTCCCACCTCCACAAACCCAACTCCCAACCAAGTCTATGGAAAAACAATCAGGAATTACCGTAATTTTTAAGCAGTTTGTGAAAGAGGACATTTCCATGAACAATTTATTCACTTAAAAATACCCCACATATCACTTCTTAAACTGTTTCCTATTGTTATTCCATTTTCTTTTATCTAGCTTCCAACTTTTAGATCTCAGTTTTTGGAATTTTAGTATTCATTTCTGACCAAATGATAGTGAGAGTCCTGATTTATTGTCTGAGTTCTGCTGTTAGATCATGACCTTTCAGAGACATTAAATTTTTCTTAAATATAGAGGCTGAAAGCCTAACACTATTCAGATGTATATTCCAGATAAGCCTGAAGGCTAGGACACACACATTGTGTATTTCAGTCTAACATGTCAAAATGGGGACCTTTTGAAAAGGGATCTGAATTTGAATTTTGGAAAGTAGATGCAGGCAATTGTCTTAGACTTACACCTTTTCTTTGGGATGACTATTAATAAAATTGAAGTTAATGAACCCATTTAGAATGCTGGTCAATGCTTACAAGTGACAATGAACAGGATTAATATTCAGAAAGAAAACAGAGACCAGTGTCAGATCCTTCTAATTATTATAATTGCAGTAAGACTGAAAAGTAAGCTCAAACTCTATACCCTTGTCTCAAAGTGTTTGCTGTACAGGTCATATTGAGCAGAACCAAGACCTCAAAGGGGAGGAAAATATTTTCAAGCTTCCCACAGGACCAGCTTGGTATTTTGACAAATGTTGAACACAAGCACTTTTACCTCCAAGACAATCTGCTATCTGGAGTAGATCTTTTAAAGACTGGGTTTATGTACTTTCTATCTGGTAGTCAAATTAGCCAGCCATAAATAACACTGAAAAGAGACCAGAACAGTAGCTTAGATTACCATGGGGAAGGTTCATTGACAGCCCTGGCTTCACTACAGTTCTCTTGGAATCAGTTGCCTATCACAGATGTTATTCAAGTAATTAAGTGTTATGGCATAAGTTCTCAAATAGCATAATATAACCCTATCTTAAATTAATGAAGGCAGACCAGTGCAGGCCATCTGAAGTCTTAATCTCATACTTACCTTCTTTCTTAAATCAATATGCTTTTGAATAAAAAAAAATAAAATAACAAAGCAAATACGCTTCATCTACTAGACAGCAAGGAAGTGAATTGCTGTCTGAGTCACCCCATGGTGAAGCACAGCTATTGGTAACACTTAAGAGCCTCCTGCCTCTCCTGCTAGTCTTCCTGCTGTCATTCTGTAAGAGAACAAGCCTCCACTGCAGTCCTGTGTTATGCATACCAGCCAATGCAGCTGCTAGATAATATTAGGCGTCCAAAATGATATCATGTGCCTAAGTTTAAGCACTAAGTGATTCTTTAAAAAGCAACACTTTTAAGAACATGATGAGGAGATAATGATAGGCAGCAAAGTCCCATTATCTGAGCCACACACGTGTATCAAAATCTTTGACCTTGCTGTGCATCTTTGTATGATGCTTTATTTTTGTGCTAATTTGTGTCTGATATTTAAACCTAGTAGATTTAGAACAAAGACCTTCCTTCTATTCTTGGTGCTGACTTTAGTCGCAGGAGATGGAAACTTAAAAATTTAATCACTATAATAAGGAAAGACAAAGGCATGATGGAGATACCCGGGCTTTTTTGTATGAGTCTACAACTAAATCTAAAACTAAAACCAAAATTAAACTCTATGTATGTATATATATATATAATCTCTAAGAATGAAATCATTGCTTCTCTCTCTAATTAAAACAATGTACCCTTTTCCTACCATGCAGAGGGAGAGCAGCTAAAGTGAAACCAACCGGGAGTCTAAGACCAGGAGTGTTGTAACAGAAATTTCATCCGAGCCCTCACACAACATAGGAATCCTGCCATAAAGGCTGATTCTATTTGAATCTTTTTTAGAAAGATTATCAGAAAGATTATTTAGAAAGATTATTTGAAAGCCTTCAAAGAAGGGCAATCCATAGCAAGCAGTTTCAATAGTTAATTGCACACACTGTTAAAAAACTAGTGCTTTATATCCAGTCTTACTCCTTTCTTTTTTCTTTAAAGGAAGAGATTAGAAAAGAGAATGATTCAAATGTAGATCTCATCAGGCTTGGTCTACACTGTTCACTTGTATTCCCTCCTGTAACTGCTCTTGTTTGCTGACCAGTTCAGAAATGAACTGCAGCCTTAGATGAGTCCCCCACACAGAGACCATACTCTTATCTTTGCACTTTAAGCTGTATTAAATAAATTATAATGTCTTTGCACAGGATGAAGACGCAATCAGAACCACCTCAACGGGAAGAAAGCAATTTCAAATGGAGCTGGCAGCATATTCTGTCCTGTTCAGTTCCTCCAACATGCACATCACCATGTATGTGAGCATGTTTCAGAGAAAAACCAGCCCCAACACATGAAAGATTGCTTTCCATCTCATCAGCCATGGGGTGTGCATGCAGTAAATGCCTCCAGGGACATGGGGGCAAAGAAGTCTTCATTGATTGAAGGTGTGAAAGACAGAATTTGACAAGAGGCTAAGTTTCTTCAAGATTAAATTCTTGATGTGTCTTGGTGTGGCTGCTGAAGACAACCTGTTTCCAACATGCACAAGGGTGTTCCCAATGAACTGTATGGAGGCAGCGCAGGTACCTCGTCATCATGCTGGCCAAGGAGCAGAGATTAAAGCAGAAGATGCTTCTTTTGGACCTTTTACTACCAGGCATGACTGCCAGATCAGCTGACCTGAAAGTCCTCCACATGTAGAAGTTACACAGAGCTCCAAGTAAAAAAAGGAGGCCTGGTTTTGTTTTGGAACTGGTTGTCAACCCCTGGCCTCCCAGGTAGGCTCAAATGCGGAAAAATAATGCTGTGGCTGACTCTGTAGGGAAATTGCTTTTCCTTAGGTTCCTACAAGCCTCAAAAAGGCTCCTAGAATGTCAACAGAAAAGACTTGCCAAGGGAAGGCAACAGAGCCCCCAATTCTAAACTAAAAAGAAAAGTGAGATATTGACTGAAATACTTTGCTTGTGATTTGGCATAAAATTAATTCTCTAAATCAGAGATCTCTCATGTTCTTGTCCTGCTGCTTAAATGATTATGTTTGATTTTCACCCTTCCAGTAATTTGTTAATTGACAGTTACAATGAAACTTCCTCCCTCTCTTCTTAGTGAGTGAGAGCAATACAGGTGTTGTGGTTGTAAAGCCTTTCCACAGAAGATAAGTCAGAAAAGTGGCATTTTATACATGCCTTGGATGTAAATAACTGCAAATCATGTGGAACAAGACTAAATCAATTTTGCAGCAATGCCTCAGCCTATAAGGAGGCAGTGAACAAAATGTTTCTTCTGTAATTAAGTCAAATTGAGAGTTTCCCATGATCTTTTTAAATCATTACAGCAATCTGTTTTATAGTGTGGGTCTACAAGAGTTGCACTGTCACAAGTGAGAGAGCAACATCCCAGTCAGCAGAAGTATCCAGAAGCTGGGAAGGGAAGGCAAGAAATTCTTATGTTGGCTTTGTCACCTGTATTTTGAAACTTTTAGAATCTTTAGAACTTCTGGGAAAATATGCAGAAAATCCATCCTTGATACCTATAAAATCAAGACTGAATGTCTGTTTAATGGGTAATGTTCCAGTTAAGCCATGAGTTATTGAATGGGAATTACTGGAAGAGGTTGTGAATCTGTGTCGGGAGATCAGGCTGCCTTTGTGGTTCCTGTCCCTCAAACCTATGAACTCTCATTAGGGTTTCTCAAGTCTGAATTCAACCAGCCAGTGTGTTTCAGTAAGAACAGGAGGAAGGACAAGGCTTTTGATACTCATACAAATTCCATTGTTCATCTGACTGTCAGTATTACATCTCTGTATTCAGTGGGGGTCAGGAGCCTACTGCAGGATAGCTATGCAACATCAGTTGTTTGACCAAAGGCCTGTTCAGTCAAGCGTTTCACTGCTCATCTGTCATTGAGGCTGCCAGTAATAACAATTAGCTTGACTTAATTGTGTATTTTAACAGCTGCTTAATATTACCCAGCTCTTTCCTTCACTCATAATGTAAGATACCTTTCTGCTGAATGTGGTTTTAATTAAGGCTCTGTTCACAACTTTTCACAAGCTGTTGAAAAATTCATGTCTTGTAGGAAAAGTGATGATGCAGTAAATGCTACTGGGGCAGAGACTAAATTTTTATTAGATGAGCATTGAGCCCTTAAGAATTTATGTCCCAGATTAACTGGCTTGGGTGCCAAAGGAAAGACTGAATAGATTTAACTACTGCAGTAACATAAAATGTGTAAAGTATGCAGGCACTGATACCAGCAAGGTTGTGTGTTGGGGGAGAGCGTGTCCTTAACGTGGTGGTAAGCCATAATCTGTTGCAGAGCACTGTAGCAGTTGAGTAGATTTCCATGTGGCTGAGAACTACTAAGCTGATGAAGAGCACTGTGACTGAGCAGTGCTGTGGGATTGCTTCCGCTTAAACCCTGTAGAATTTGTTGCACAAGAAAAACACACAAATTCACAATTTGATAATACAATTCAGCATAAGAAAATCTCTCACATATCTGTGTGTGTGACAAATGGATAATTCTTTACAAGATAGTGGTAATTGAGTTATTAACCCTCACCTTCACAAGGGGAATTTGAATTCCAAACTCTCTTTACAAGCCAATACTGTTACACTGACATTCCTCTCCATATGCCCCAAATAATTTCTTGGTAACTGCAAAAAAAGTTGAGGAAGTTGCTATATATGTGGAATTACATTGTGAGCGTGAATTACTTTCATCTGGAGCAGATGCCATGTGATCTTAGCTTGAGTTCTACTCAGACATGGAATACATGACATTTATATAACATTACAAATGGGCTGGGATTTGGGACCGAGCAAACTTTTGGGTTACAGACATTCAGAAGTACAATCATCAAACTTTCCTCCTTTTTTATTGTCCAGAAGCAAACATTTTATAAAATTCTCTCCTCATATTCTGCCAATAAACATTTTAGTTATCCTAGCACCCATTTTTAGATGTGCCGTAAATATACTTGGCAAGCTAATGGATGCCCTTAGCCACTTTAAACAGCTACTTTCCACTTAGTTTATTTATTTCACACATGTAAAGAACGGGGAAACAGTGTGGAACAGCATTTGCAGGTCCCACAGTATTCATTCATTTGGTATCTAGGAAGGTGGGAACTCCTTGCTTGAAGAATTTTGTCAGGACTCTGTTTTTTGGTGGGGTTTTTTTGTTGTTTTTTTTTTTTACATAGATGATTTCGCAATTAAATTACTTTGTAGGAAATGAATGATCTTTGAGAATTTACCTCATTTTGAACTTGGTTGATATATGTAACATTTTGAAAAATTGTTTTGACAAGGCATGGGTCTGCAGAAACCAAAGCAGCTGCACAAATAGCAATTGTCCCATGGCTGTGCTTCTGTAGCAGCCTGAGCTGTGTATCAACAATTGACATGGAGCAACCGATTCAGAAAACTGTCAGAGCATGGGAGCCACCGGTAGCATCTTCTGCTCGCCGCCCTGGTGATAAAGTCCTACCCATGGGAGGACATTGCCCTGACAAGCGGCTCTGAACGAGTCTCCGGCAGCTCCCAGTTCCTGAGGTTTAAGACTCAAATGACTTGCAAATAGAACATATTAACATAGCGTTAAATATCGCTGTCCCGGTTTGGCCAAATTTAGAGATATATCCTCTGAGAGAAGGCACAACCACCCCTCCCCCACCAGGTTCGGGAAAAATAAATTTTCCTCGAAGGAAAGTGAAGGAGATAAAACTCTTTATTTAACAAACACATGGGAAAAGGTTAATAATGCTAAATAATAAAATCTTTCGCTGTGGAGGAAAAACCTGGGAAAGTGCTAGAGTCCTCCCTTTGGTCTCCTTGGAGCTGGGCTTGGCCCAGCTCTGTGCCCAGTGGAAAGTCCTCCCGATGTGTTCTTATATGGAAGCAGTCCAGTGGAAAAGGGAGAAAATCCGAAATTCCAGGGAAGGGAAAAAATTCAACTCTCAGTCTCTTTCCGGAGAAAAGGAAGCTGAACAACTGGCCAAAAAACTGACCTGGGAGCAGCAAGCTGGGTGCCTCCTCCCTCCCCCGCCGCAGATGGAAAAAAAAATTGCTATCTCTGTGTGACCTTGACCAAGCTGCAAACTGCTTTGAAAAAGTTTTACTCAGTTTTCCTTCCCCCTCTCAGGCTCAGTTTAAAGGCATAGAAAGGCACAAGAATTAATTTCTGGGCATAGGGCAGCGATATGGGATACACATCACAAAGTCACCCCAAGACAATTGCCCAAAGAAGCAGGCTGCTCTGTGAGCAGTGGATATAGCAGCGACCCTGCCTTCCCAAGGGTCACACAGTGTCCCACATCAAGATTCTGTGGTGTTTCATAAAGGGGAGACACTCACAGATTATTTTCTGTCACTATGGGCAATAATATCTTTCTCATGTAGTAGCTAGAAACATGCAGCTCATGGAAACTTTATAGATCTATGTCAAAGCCCAGAAGAAAAACAGTCAAAATACATGCTGATGGAAACAGCAAAGCCACATGAATCTCATTTTCACAGGAAGACAGACTAAAAATGAACCCACATCATGCCCTTTCATGCTAGCCATGCAAATATGTCAATTAAACCAAATAAACCCTAATGGTTTGCTTGCACAGCAGAGTGGTTTGCTTCCTGTAAGAAGTGAAGGCTCTATGCGTACCCCAATTTCTGCACCAGTTTCCCCAAATAGTCCCAGAGCAATCTTTTCTCATAACGGTCTTTCTTGATTTAAAGACAATAAGGATCACAGGTTCACAGTAGAAGAGATTGTTCCTGTCCTGAATCTTCAGAGAATTCAATGCAATTTTTATAGGGCATTTTTTTACACAGGTGAAGGTGACCCAGTTACAGTGTTAATGATCCTTGCTGAGTTTAATGATGAAGTGACTGGCAACCTGGTGCAAAAGACTGGGACATCTGAAAGTCTTCCTTAGCTACTTCCAAAGCAGCAGCTTGAGTCCCTTCTTTGGGTATTTAACTACATTGGGGAGTTGTCTTTGCTGTGTTTTGATGTCTCTTTGACTGTAGCTGTGAATGTTGGATCAGTGGGGTACCACTGCTTCTGCTTACTCAGAAATGAGCCCAAAATGCAAAAGGCATGTCCAGATCTGGATCTAGAATTCAAGTGTTGGAGAGCCTGGGGATGTTTGGATCTGCTCAATGCTATGAATAGAGGAACAACTTGAAGGAGCCACTCTCTTCTTTGGCCCTGATTTCACAAGGGTGGAAGGGTTTATATTTTTACAAAGAAACATCTAAAACTTTCATCCAGACAGGCTTCCGTGGTGACCCATGCTGCCATCATCACAGGCAGCCTGGCACATTTGCTTGCCCCTCTGTGCCTCAACTCCTGCATGCTCAGAACAGACCAGACAGGACAACAGGATAAAGGAGCCAGGATGCAGATGTGCTTTTTTTGGAAAAAGCCCTGCAGGAGTTTGCACAACATAACAAGTCCAAGCAGGTAACAGGAAAACTAGTATTTTTCCCAGACACCATGATAGTCATAATTACAGTCATATAAACCAATATGATGAAAGAAAAATCACATATTTCCAGATGTCCATGGTAAAACTACTTACTGTAAATTAGAGACAGAGTTATGTGTGTGGAAAAGTCCTATAATTTGGGCCACAGCTGCAAGAAAAACCATAAGAAAAGGCTCTGAGCTGTGACTTTGTTTTCATCACAGCATTTTGTTATGTCTCGTTGTTGCTTTATCAAAAGCAAGCTGGTGTAGTAACATTCCCTTTTACAGCAGGCCTATTATTCAGTTGGAAAAAGAATTTTTAAAAAATTACACTAAATGAGTCGAATGATTACCTTTGATTACCATTCACTCACTAAGCTATGTCAGATAGAAAGATTCCTATATTAAAGTGAATGCTTTTGAAAAATACATCAAGTGAATTGCTGTGATTTGTTCTGCCAGCAGATTCCAACATTAATTCTTCCCCAGTGTTGCAAAAGAAAACTGAGGTCCTGCCAGAATTTCAATAGCAACCATTGAACAGAGCTAAATGATGAATCTTTTGTGAAAAACCATCAGTCCCTCATCTGTTGTATTTTGTTTCAGAGGAATAATTTGTAGCTTATTAATCCTTTGAAACATACCTTTTCTTACCACATGGCTTGATATTATACTTTTTCATTAATAAGCATTATTAGTGCTAAGCAATGATTCATGAATAAATAGAATAGTCATGGATCTTATTTTTTATTGCTTACCCAATTTTACAGCCAAGACACAGCTTAGCCAACAATTTCAGTGCTATGGCTTTAATACTAGGGGACCTTTCACCCTAATGGCTGGCATGTAAGTGTCATGTACAACCCTTACAGCTTCTAACTGTAGGGAGATAACCTCTAGAAGGACAGAGGAGATAGGTTTTCTCCAGTCATGCCAATAAATGCTTATGGATGTCTGAGGGTTGCCTCACTCACACAGCTTGCAAATGCCTCCACATAGCTCAGAAGTTCCCAAATCACTGCCCAGGCTGCCCTTCTGGCCCTGTGTGTTGTCTGTGCTCTCTGTTGAGCTATTACAAGCAGAATGAAAGTTTGTTTTACAGAACATGACCCACAATATGTTTCCCCTTGTTGTGGCAACATTTCCAGCTGGAAATGTTGAGAAAGCCATCCCAACCCAAACTACAAGCCTTCTAGCTCTGAAGTACCTGCAGGCCATTGTAACTAAAATAATTTGCCTACCAGTGATTTTTTGTTTGTTTTGCTTTAATATAATATTCCAGTGATAAATTGGTTTTAGCTTAATTTTTTTGCTCAATCTAAATTGCCATCATGGGCTGGAAAACTGTGAACACCAGAAAATTTGCCAAAGAAGATTTCCTGCTAGGATATCCTCAGGGAGCTGAACAATCTGCAAGATCCAGCAACTGACCAGAGAGATCCCACCTGGCCTTTTTTCCAATAGCCAGTGTCCCAGGATGAGTGGGGTTCCCCATCCTGTTATCCCTGGACTGCTGCCTGCAGCCTGCCAGCCCAGGACCACCCTCAGGGAGCGCGTCATGGAGCCCTCAGGGAGGGCTCTTGGTTGTTTTGGGCATAGTCTGGTGTCCTGTCAGAAAGAGATTGTGCTGGCAGCCCCTGAGGGGCATTTCAGCTGCTTGCAAGCATGAACACTCAGAGGGGAACATTCAAACGGGGCTTTTAGTACCTGCCGCCAAGCACTGCGGGTCAGTGTTCAGCATCCGAGAGTTCCCGTCAAACAGTTTCTGTCAAAGGCAGTCCTCAGCACTTTCCATTCTTAAAGACAAATGCACTTTTCTTCTAAGCAAAAATCATCTGAAACTGTTTAAAATCTGAGTCTTATTTTTCCTGTCTTTTGCTAAGAAAATGTATATAGCACATCATTTATACCGAGCAAAAATGAATGCATTTTCACAGCCAGAGGTTTAAGGGCACAGCATACACAACTGTGCTCACTTATATTATTAAGCATCCAAGCCAGAGCAGGAGCATTAACATTTTTGGACTCAGGCTACAGAAAGCTAAATGGTATGGCCAAAATTTTCAGGCTTCAATGTTTAACAATCACAATCTGAAGTCATCCCTATGGAAAAGATTTTCAGGAAGAACAAGAGACCCTGAAACACAACTGGGCTCCATAAATGAGACCTCAAAGCTCCACGGATGTATTGTTTTGTTTCAGGCAGCCTTTTCTTCTGTGTAAATGGTTTTATAAATTTGGGACTGTTTTTAGTTGTAAAGCATCACTCCATTAGAATATGTTGAGGGACTCAGAGGAAGAGTATTTAGTGATGAGGGGACCAGTCCCACCCCTCTTGCTGATGTTTTACAAACTTCTCCTGGAGGGAACTGTTCCATATTTTTTTGGTGTCTTGATATGGATTGACAGCCTCACTTCAGAGCCACTCCATTTTGAATGCTACCCAAATATCTGGTGTACACCACATCTGGATTTTCAGTAGGGCCTGTTACAAGAGATGGATTTTTTGCCACAATATCCACAAAGTTTCTTTCAAAAACACTTTTTACCCTAGACCCCTAGCTTAATATCATATATCCAGATATATTAATATATACTGGATATCATACTATATCCAGGTATTTTCAGTTTGCAATAGTATTTTACTAATTAATCTTAATTAATTAATCTTATTATTTATTAGGCTGTTCTAGGAATTCCAGCTGTTTTAGGAAACTAATCCTATTCCATGTACAGAAGTAAGTAGATTTTGGTCACACTCATGTTGAATGTAAGAAATCTGTTTATAAGAACAGCAGTGAAAAATCAGGCCTAGTGTCTAATAACAAATCTATTAATCAGTAATTGCCTAATGGCTGACATGAGTAAAACAGGATATTATAAACTCACATTTGCTACAGACAGCAGTGGCTCTGTTAGAGCATTCTTTTCTGCCTTTTTGCTAGCATAATTATTCATATTGACTAGTGAATTTGGGTATTGTTATTTGCCTAAATGATTAATGAATCCAGTTTGGGATTGTTTAATTGCTTGGGGAGAATAATAGTCATGATAATAGAATGAAATTCAGCTAGTAATGTATTGATTGATTTTTATTTCTGCTACCAATGACATCAATTGTGAATCCATCTTTTTCTTTGATTTACTGAATAGCTTTTAGAATTAAGAAAGAAGAAAAAGTACAAAGAAGCAAATTGCCTCTAAAAAAGTAAAATAACACCACCTTTTTTTTCTACATATGCCCTATAAATTTCTTATTGTAGTAGGAAGCATTTAAAATCAAGCAGCCCATACCATAATTAGAGTACAGTTCATGGGAAGGAGCTGTTCCGCCTTATATTTCCAGAACTATACTTAAGTCACGCAGTAATAACCAAACCGATGTATTATTTTATCAGATAAAAGTTACCAAGTAAACTGAAAAGCTTACTCTGAAATATACAATGTGGGTTTTTTTATATATGCATTTTTACATATTTTACTGGCAGTAGGAGATTAGAGTGGATTTAAGTAGTTCCTCTAAAACAATTCGACCATAAAGCTTGAGCACAGACATGTGTAAGAGGCATGAAACTATTCTGTATTTTATTGCACTAGTTACAATGAACATTATGTTTACAGCTTTCTTTTGAATGTATGTTAAAATGATACTGAACAGAAGCAGGTAAAACAGAAACCTTAGTCTTTAGCTCTCCTGGTTTCCAGGAAAATTAAAAAAAAAAAAAAAAAAGAAAAAGAATTATGAGTTAGCTGTAACAAAAGCCTTGAAGCGGATATAGAACCCAAGTTAATGATATCCTGTAATCTGATCCTGAGCGGACATGGACAGCTGTTCTCAGGGCCCTAATGAACCTAAATGCACATTTACAGATCACTGATTAGCAGAACTTGATCCTGGTGGGCACAGACAAGTCCTAACACTATTTGAAATAGCTCTGGTGATATTAAGTAACAAGGATATGTTATCATGTGATTACTTGTCTGTAAAATTCCTATTTATCTTCATTATGCTGCTGCTTTTCTCAGAGATGAAGGTGGGAAAGGCTTGTCATCTTTGATACTACCTACACCTGTTACTTCAACTCTTTGCCCTTTGATTGAAGAACAGGCTCCTTGGGATCAGTTTGCAGAGAGAAGTTTTGCAGCAGAGAGCTGCCCTGGGCACAGCCATGGCCCTGATGCCTCCCAGGATGCTCAGTGGGGCAACAGTGACTCCAGCCAAAAACCACAGAAGTATTTCTTCTTTTTTATGACAATAGTCACTGTTGATTGGGGGTAGAGGTGGGGAAATATGGTTCCATGAATAAAAACAGTACTGGCAAAGATGTGCAGTTTCAAGCAGCTGGATATACCTAAGAAGACCACCAGCAGTAGCAGTGCCAATTGTGTTATGGACAATCCAATAGGCTTCTAGCTTCTGCATCTATGCATCTTTATGCATCTAGCTTCTGCACTTCCTTGATGATATTTCAAGTGCTTAGCTCAGTCTGGGCACTCTGAACATCTAATTTACAAATAAAAAAAAATACAAATAAAACAAATAAGGTAGCTGCTAAATACAGGCATCCATTCACAGTGCAGTTTGCCTTATGCATTGCTTGAACACAATAATAACCTACAAGTAACAGCACTGACCCTTTGCATAACAATGAGTCTAAAGCACATGTCTGCCTGTCTGATGAGCTGATGGCTTTACTTATGGCTGAGCTTCAGCTGATGAAGACAGCATGTAAAATACTGCTAACTGTAAAATACTGCTAAATGTAAAATGATCTTTCAAGACAACAGGGACTCCAGTCATTCCAGATATTCAGGGATGGAGGCAATATTCAGGGATGAGGGATGGAAAACTCAGCACTGAAAAGCTTTCTATCTCATGTTATAAAGATTGACTAAACTAATCACTGTAAAACATTACTCATTACAAATTTTCTTTTAAAAAAACAAGTGTGACTTTAAATTAGTGAGCTTTTTGTATTTTCCTTCTCCTGTGTTTTCCTAACATGAATTATTCTGCAACATTTGTTTTCTCTAAGTCATCTCTTGTTCCTACGTATGTCTGTAGCCTTTCCTGTCCCAGAACAGGTAAAGGTTGTGTGTCTAAGCAACACTGAACACTAAAAATGAGCTCACTGGCAGTGTCACCCACTGGTCCCCGAATCACCATTTCCCTCAACTTTGCCAGTCCTCCAACTGGATAAGGAAAATGAGCTGTACTGGCAGCCTTGCAATAATGGTTAGTTTAAAAGCAGAAAAATTAAAAATCGAGTAATTATGCTTGAAGTCAAATCTGTACAACAACACGTTACAAGCATGTTGTTCTGTTATTTGTTTTTCACTGTGGGAGGGTCAAGATTTTAAATATAAAAGCACCTTGCATACAGAGGTAGAAAATTCTTTTTCTGATTTTATTTGTCCTCACTTTAATTTTCTCGAAAACTTTTTCGTAAATTTTCAGTGCTTCTTTTTATAAACTGCTTGTGGATCAAGTTATTTTTTCTGATCAAATGGGCAGAGGGAACAAAATAAATTTTCTGGGAGACATCATTCTTCTGTGGTTAACAAGTCCATTTTTGGAAGAAATTTCATAAGACTTCCTACCACACTTTGGACTTGTACTTCAGCATAAAGAAGCAGCAGTTATGCTACTGACCAGCAGCCTCATTTTAGGTTCTCTTCCTACATCTCTCACAGTGTACCAAGTTGCATATGTGATCCAGCCATTTCTAGGAAAGGGATGCAGTCTTATCCAGGCTTCCAATGGGGTGGAGGATGCCAGATGGCCTTATATGCCTAATAATTTATGCTCTGAAATGAAAGGTTTGATTACTTTGATTTTTATTCTACTGTTGATTCATAAAGAGTTCCAAAATATTATCTTACTTATTTCTAACATAATCCTGCCATGCAAATTAAAGTAACCTCCTAAGAGTCAAGAGGTGTAACTTGGGGTTCCTCCTGCTTGCAGCTACCAGCTTGTATTTAATGCTCTCCCTAGGATATTTCTTTCTTTCTACTTCTAAGGTATTAACAAAGTAGCATTTCAATAACATTTTTCTTCAGTCCTTAAAGAAAATCATCTTTTCTTTGACAAGACAAAGTTTGTGAATGCTAACATTTGTCTGGAGTCCCCTTCCAGTTAGGGAATGCAGCGTAGGTGAAATGTTCACTTTCCTGTTTATGATGAGATCCATTGGCCTTCATCTTATACCTCTGAAGTTAGGTGGCTATTCTCTGCCACTCATTAGGGTCCATAGCTAATGGGGAGAGACAGACACTTCCAGAGGGTGATTTATTCCATCCTAAAACAGCTGTTTAAGGTAGGAAAGATGAATTGTGCTGTAGAGGTCCTACCTCTCCTCGATGACTAGAGCAGTCTGAAGTAATTTGTTCCTAGGATCTGTACAACAGGACCACAAAGTATGCTCTGTCATTAATTCCAGAATAAAGGAGTCATTGAAAATGATGTGGCTGGGGCGAACAGAAAGTATAGCCAGGCTTTTCAAATCCCACGTAAGGAAAATTTAAGCTGTAGTCAATGAGGTACTTCAGAAAACGGCAACTGGAATCTAATTCCAAGAGCAGACAATGGTGGGGAGAGCTCTGCACTGAGCTGACAGAAGTTGAGCCTTTGGTTGTTATAAGCGTGGTTTCCTCTTTCTGATCGCTTTAATTTTACACCTTATATCCTGAAGAGAGGCAGTTAATTTTTGTACTTCCCTCAGCCACAGCTCATTTAGGAAAACCTCCACAGAACTGCAGAACTAGAAAATGCAGAGAATACTCTGACAAATTGAAACCCTTGTCTGTACTCTTTGCACAGCATAATCATCACTTTTTAACCACTATTTTGGGAGAACCATCCAGAACAGTGTGGAGTAAGGGGTGACCAAAAGGGCAGGTGCCGCCTCTGTGCTCTCTTCACATAACCAATCAGTTCCTCATTTGCACAGACTCTGAAAAAGAAAGAAACTGAAAATAGAAGCCAGGAAGAGGACTTTTGATCAACCCTGAGCCTCAGTGTGACTGAGCATCACAGACAAAAGACCTTTTCCCAGGCACAAGGAATGGAAACCCTGCTAGCTGAGCCAGGGAAAACAGAACCTCCTTCAGCAGAGCCCTTCCGCCTGGGGGTGACCACCAAGGCAGAGGATACCCAAGGGATGCTGGAAGTCAGTTCCCAGGCATGGATGGAACACCCTGTGCGTAAGGGTAGGGTGAAAGGGCAAAATTAATACTTGCATGATAAACAATTGTTTTTTGATTCCTCTTAGCTAATTCACTCTTGTTCTTATTAAACCAACCGGCTTTGATTGAATCATATTATTTAAAGATAGTAGAGATCATCCAGAGTGGTTGGTAGCATTTTGGGTAGATATTTTTTGTGCAACACAGAAATTACATTACTCATTCACTTGAGGGTGTATCTTTCAACATGGTTGTAATCTGATTATCAGATCCAAACAGTGCCAGTGAAGTTGCTTGAGATGAAAGAGATAATTTTCTAGAGGGCATAAAAATATTTAATTTCTGATTCTTGAGGCAAAAGAGAATTTTTAAAAATCTTTGGTGTTGGCTGTAGCAAAGTGGAAGATATTGATGTATACCAACTATATGATTTCAAACACAGGAATAACAAAAGAGCTGTGAAGTATCTCTAAAGATAAAAGATAAGTGATACATTCAGTATGTCTAATCAATAACACAGTCTCTCTCACCAGGTCTAAATGAGTTTAGAGAGTCCAATAGCAATATCCAATTCTCACTATGGCAGTCATACAGAATCTGAGAGGAAGTAGCATGCAACAGACTCCCCTTTACTCTGTTACTGAAGGCAGGGAGAGGCCAGGCTGTGATTATCCCACCTGGAGAAGAATAGATTCTTTCTTGAAAAACTTCTGTAGTTGCAGCAGGTGTATAAGAGAGCTTGTCCTGTCCTGCTCCATCTTTAGCCCCACTGTCTCTGTAGAAAGCAGCCAGTGCTATGGAGAAGGCTGAGCTGAATTTAACCTTTTTGAGGGTAAAACCATGAAACCATTCAAGTGATCCTCTTGTCCTTTTGGATGTACTTGGCAAGTGAAAGTGAGGGGTGGAATTCATCTGACCTAAATCTGGTGTTTACAGCATTTGCCCAAGACAGTCTCAGTTTACAAGCAGTGCAGAGAAACAGGCATTTTATAAGGAATGTTTTTAAAACTTTGAAATGATGCATGTATTGGTTCCATTGCTGTTAATGGCACCAGTGACCACATCAATATCAACATTTATGTTTAATCAGAGACCTTTCTTCTCCCATTTGCAGTACCACAATACCTGTGGAACAAGGATAAAACTCGTGTCTTAGAGGCTTCTCTATCATCAGTGCAGAGGACCTAGAAAGCTACCTCAATAGGATGGCTGGTGATAACATTAATCTGTAAAATTCTCTGAACCTTGAGTTTAAAAAAGGGCAGCTTCTGGCTAGGTTGCTTTCTGTTCTAGAGAATTTTGTTCCAATATAAAGTATAATTGTTAAGTAGCATAAGGTGTCTGGAGATTGCTTTGTCTTTTACTGAGAGCCAAAGAGGCTCTGCTCCCTAGAAATTGCTGACTGGTTTTAAATTGTTTTAAATAGGATCTGCAAGCAGAATGTCTACCATCACTGACCTCTGATGTACTGTAAAAATGCTCCAAATAAATAATCAAGTTCTTCCTCTGTGGTCCCCAAGCATCAGGCAGCCACACTGTGGCACACTCTGTGTTCTCTTCTTCTGAGGGAAGCCTTGGAAGAGGGTCCTTGATTGAGGTCTAAGCAAGAAAATACAGAACAGTCCCTAGAACAAAGTCTCCCATGCTCATGAAAAAACTGGCCTTTTATCAATCCTGTAGAGAAATTAAAATCATGGATGGAACTTTGAAATACCAGGATCCTGGTTTTAATATTTAGATGCTATAATTGAAGCCTTTTGGATTTCTGCCCAAGAAATCTTTGCGGTAAATGCTTCAATTTCACTTCTTTGCCTGTGAAGATACAAAAAACAAGGAGCAAAAATGAGTCAAGATGCTGAAAACTCTCATAAATAGTGTCTTTTTTAAACCATTATGCCTGTGTTTTAACCTATGCCCATTTGTCAGTATCAAAATACCACTTGGTCTCAACAGGAACCGGAATAGCCCATAAAGAAATCTTTAGATCTGAATGAAAACACAAACCACTGCATATTTTCAACTTTAGACCTATTGCAAGGCCATTGCAGAGTATCTGATAATGGCATTTATGTTTATACAGTCCATTGTTTTTCCTGTGCTGCAAACTTTCCACTCGACAGCCCCGTTTCCTGTTTCCCATTATGGAAGTCTCCAAAGGGGGTTTCCTTCTGTTTTTCTTATGGTCAAAAGGAATTTCATAAGTAAAAGTCAAGTTTCTTTTCAGTGCTACACGTGCAGAATGGAATCTGAAAGCTCCCAGCATAATCATCTCCAGCATGTACATAGTTAGTGTTACACATAATCCACATCTGGGTCACAAAATCTCTGAAAGGCTTCCAGGAATATTTAGACAGCCATAATGCAACACGTTGCTGTACAAGGGAGAAATAGAGCTAACCTCAATGTCAAGGTTATAGCTTTTGAGAAACACAGCAGCTCCCCTTCAGAACTTTGTAGCTCACCTTCTGGGTCCTGACTGCCATCAGTTTGAATACCATTAATATTTTCTTCTCCACTCAAGCCTGTAGACACATCTGAAAACAGTTTACATCCCAACTTGCCTTATGCTGTTGATATTTAAGTCTAAACTGCGTATAAAACTTGGTGCATATGTAACTCATATATTTTAATATCAGAGACTGTCTTGGCACCTTTTTCTGCTACAATCATCTCAGAGCCCCGGGAGATAAAATATGGTTGAAACTGAACTAGCAGGAAGTCTGCATTACAGTATTCATTTCAGAGTTAAAACACATTTCTGTATTAGATCTAAGCTTGGTACTACGCTGCAGCACTGCCTTGTGTGTAATGTAGTATCTGTAAACCACTTTTTAACCACTGCTTATGGCAGAGAACCCATAGTGATATAAATGCTATATGGAGCCCTTCAAAATTTTCTCTTCAGCATTTTTACTTAAATAGTGGCTTTAGGATGGTGCCTCAAGGAACACAACATCAGGCATTACCTGTAGCCTTTAATGATACTAGATATTAGTGTAATTTCTTAACAAAATTTGGGGGAATTGAGGGTAAAAAGGTGGTTCATTTTTGGTGCACCTTCTCTTCATGGCACCGTGCCTGCTTCACAAATTGTTTGTACCAAAGGATTCCTTCATTTTATTGTTTTCAATGCCAAAAAAAAGGTTCTAACCAGAAATTATTATCCAGATCTATATTAATCTGCTCTGTCATGCCACTGGCTTTGAGCTTTCCAGCTGCAAATTTGCCTTCTGAATTGCTTTTACTGCAGAGGACTCTCTCATTTTGTTTCACTGTCCATATATACCCACTGGTGAATAAGAATATCACAGATGTCCCTGTCTGCCCCATACAGACACTCTTCTGCAAAAAAAAAGATGAGAATTTTTCAGCAAGAGAGGTTTGGGGCTCAATCACTGGTCGAGAAGGTGGGTGTCCTGTCCAAAGAGCAAATGCAATAGTGCTTATCCACTGTCCATCTGTGTACGCCTCTGCTGTTGCCGGGTTCGCACAGTAGTCTGTGAACAGAGAAGAAAGATATGGCCCTTGGAGGGGCCTCTCTCCCTCTACATGCTATAGAAGAGCCTAAATAAGTATTCTAGACAGGACATCTACCTTGTAAATTGCTGGAGATGGGGGAGTTGATTTTCCCCACATAGTTTCATATATGCAGTCTTCTCTTCTTTTCCCTCTCCTGTTGTATACCAGATGGTGCAAATACTTGATGGGGAAAGAAGAAGAAAACACTTTGGCAGTTGCTTGCTCTCTCTACTCTGAGAAGATACACCATGCTATTGTCAGAGGTAACTCTCTGCTTCTCAGTGACTTGGACGGGCTAGGGGTGATCTCACTGTTTACTTATTTATTTTGCTTCTTGCTAAGCTTTGTGTATTGTTAGTGCCCCTGACACTTTCTACTCATCCAGCAGATATACTTTCAGAATCTTTTCTTTTCTAAATCTATTCTTTTTTCCCCCCTTTTTCTTTGTGTAAAGGATATGTACTGGCTTTGTGGAATCCCTGTAGCAAGTTGTGAATGATGTATGAACTGAAAAATCTTTGCCTAGTACACAGTAGGAATATAGAAAGTGCTGTGCAGTCACTGCTGTGCTATGCTATTTTTCCTATATATACAGACACATAGTAGTCATCTCATATTCATTTTGACAAGCCCTTTATGCCCAGACACCATGGGATAGGATGGCTTGTGTGCCATTGGCCTGCACTCGATTATGTATCAGAGAGATTTTTGTGCATAATTGCTCCCTGCGCTGTGCTTGGAAGAAACTGGTGTCTTCTGCTTTTGCTAATATGCCAGCTTGAGTTTCCTCCTCGTATTTCAGGCAGCAAGTATACCTGGGAAGCATTGCTAAGATGTCTGTATTTTGCAAATGTGTGCTCAGACAGGGATTTGAATCCTAGACACTGCGCTACAAACTTGAGGACGTGCTGATTTTTTTAATTGAAATGGATCCTGGCTATTCCCTGTTTACAGCCTATTGTGGACTAATTCAGTTTATTTCCTTTGGGCATCCAGTCCATCTTAGCTAGTGGAAAGAATACAGAATACCCAGTAGAGATGCAAGTGCAAGTCAGAGAAGATTTTTCCTTCTATTTTAATGGCTACAAGATTCATACTCCTGCTCAGACACCTATTGCTAACTTAGACTTTTGATTTCCCATGCTGCCATACCTAAAAGGGACTGCTTTGCACTAGATATTTCTGCAAGATATGTGCCACCAGAGGAAATCTTACTTGATTTCCCCTGATTATACAAGGGTGTCTTCCTCATGTGGGACGGCTGACTGCTTTTCCCTCTCTGGTCACACAGTGCATTATTAGTTGCTTAAACCTGTTGTTAGATTCCATCTGATTGAAAATATTTTATTTTTATGAGCATTGACCAGTGAGACTACAAGTTAGTTCTAGCTTTCCCCTAAGAGTAGGTTTCTCATTAATAAGAAAGACACTGAAGTCAAAATAAAGGCTCATTTTATTAAAAGTGGAGAGCTTAGGGAGGAAGCAGAGGTTACTGACTAAAGCACCAGAATCCTTGTTTACATTAGATAAATCCCATTCCTGCTCTGAGCCTCAGTTTCCAAACTTAAAAATTAAGATGGTTTTTCAGTTCTGGAGACTGACAGGTGAACAGCATTGATCAAAAATTATTGATGTGTATAAAGTATGAGTAAAAGACAAACGAACAGGTGAGACCACAGAGGGAGAGAAGCAGCAGCTGGGGAGGAGGATACACCCAGATCACCTGAAAACAGGGTGTCAGAAATCCTCATGCACAGTGAGGCAGGTGGAAAAGGTTTGCAAGGGGAGGTGGTGCACAGCCACTCCAGCTGCAGAAGTCCTGGAGAAGATGGGTAAATCTCTAATGCACAGAGAATTACTGTCTCAGAAAAAGAAGTCAGGAAGAAAAAGGACAGAATTAGCTACAGCTGAGCTCACTGCTTTGCCCTAGGCTTCCCCAAGTTGTGGAGTGAGAACTCCAGGCTCCTGAGTAAGGGGGCTGTACTTCTCCAGCTGATACTGTTGCAAGATGTCAGGAGCCTGTTCTTACTACAACAATTAATATAAAATAAATGGTTATCAACGACTGTTGTTTTGTTATGTCTTTATCTCTAGTTTTCCCAAATAAACCAGACATTTACTGTATGCCCCAAGTAGTATACTATTTATGAGGGGCTTTTCAAGATTGCAAATAAAGAGTATCCTTGGCAACATTTCTTTCCCCTTTCTAGCAATCAGTTACTGAACCCTAACCCAGATATGTTTGATATTCCCCACATTCATGCTTAGACAAACAAAGTTGATTCCTGAGCCTGTGAACACATTGAAACTGTTGCCTCATTCACTGCAATCTTGGCAGAAGTAAATTGGACCAAGGTGATACTCCTGGCCATGCTCTCAGTATAATTTCTTTCTTTTCGCTACAGAACCCTGATGTGGTCATGCCCTAACCTTTCTTTGAGTCAGTTCTCCTGCTGGGGGAGTTAAACAGTGAAAAAAGTCTTCTGCACTTGCTCGAATTCAGCGGCGAGCAGCTAATGAGCCCTCCTGATCCCCCGTGCACCGGAGTGTGCGGCCATGGCAGCCGCGGCTCTGCCTCAGCCATGGGGACCTGAGGCAGCCCTGCATCCACCCCTCCTTCCCAGTTGGTGTGGTGGGATGGGCAGCCAGGGCTTCCCTGTGGCCAGCACAGTCCCACCTGCACCCTGCAGCAGGGTCTGCTCCCTGCACCTTGGGGATGGGCACCCAGCTGCCTCCCCAGGCAGGCACACATCTGCCTTGACTTCCAGATGGTTTTGTTGGGCACCTCAAACCACCCAGGCAATATCTGCTGTGCTGTGGGTGTGTCTTACACATAACTTCTGTAATGATATTATGACATAATGTACATCTTTCACTATTGGGGTTTTTTGCATTGTCTTATGCTCATAAAACAGTATATGATACTCCTTACCAACCAGATGAATACTCTCTGTTGCAAGAGTAGCCTATAAATTGGTTTTGGATGCTTGCAGAAAACTGATGTAAAAATGTTTCTTGGCAATTAGAATGTCTTGGAAACTTATGATTTTTGTTATCAAAGTATGTTAAAATCAACTGTGGTAGTATAGTCTACATTTTCTTAATGCCCCAAAGGTTTTCTCAACATTATACTTTTTAAAAGTTTAAACTAATACATCCGAGTCTCTATCACCCAATTTTTATTCATAATTGAAAGAAAAAAAACAAGCTTTCCTGTTTTTTCAGTATGTGATCAGTTTTTCAGCTTGAATGAATGTCTTGGATAAACCCAAATGCAATAAAAACCTTCTCTGCACCTGTGGAGAAGCTACAGCTGGCAAAAGCAAACATTTTTTCAGGTGTTCAGTCATCGAAACCTTACTCCTGAGTAGTGGGACTCTCTTAAAATTTCAAGAATAAATATGTTTAACTCAAGTATTATTTTTAATTTCATATGAAATGACCTGAAGTTATTTCTGTAATCTTAGGCCTATGTATAGGTTAACCTAATTTCGGAGTTGATTTTCAATTATGTAAATATTTTAATGAGTCAGTATTAGCAACACCTAAATACAGACCCTGTCATTTTTATTTCTGAGTATGAATTTTTGCACCCTTTGTCTGTAGAAGTTGATCAGAAATTTCCAACCACTAAATCATATTGAGACAGTAACTGTAATGCTATTTTTAATTTAAGAAGATCAAAAACTGCGATACCAGATAAACATAATGTGATCAGAAGCCACAAATGTGCCCAGTAGGCAAATTTTTGTAAGACTTGGCATTCTTCATTCATAATTTTTGAGCCTCCTGCTCCAAAACAAGGATCTGGCCTGTTCACTGCTCCTTTCTGGGCGGGTGCTCTTCTTTCCCAGGTAGGATGGTCTTTTTGTCACGGCTGGAGCACAGTGATCCAAAGAGGGATATAAAACTATCTATGCTGAAATGACTTTCTGAGGTTGATATAGCGATAGACACCAGGCAATTTAATGTGTCTGCTTTGAAAACTGCGCAGTGTACTATCAATGACCCTGTCGTGAGCAATCCTTATGGCCTATGCTTTACTGCCTGACCCCAGCTGCTAACAGGCATTTTAGAGCTGAGCCTCCTGTTTGCAGGAAAACATCACCCAGCTCTCTCTGCAGAGAGGAGGCAATCAGAGTGAATCTGTGACGTGGTGCTACCCAGGAGACTGGGCACAGGAGAGCACACCCCAGGGGTGCTGTGAGACCACGTGTGGGGCTGCTCTGAGGCATTCCAGGTCCAGCTGCAGCTGGGCATTTTGGTGTGCACTGAGCTGATAGCAGGGTCCTGAGGGTGAGCTGTGCCACCCAGCCAGACCCTTCACACTCAGAGTGGTGCTGCCACAGCAGGACAGAGTGCCTTGCACGAGCTGGCACACACCCCACACTAGTGTGTGCGGTGCTACTTTACACTAGTCTGCAGTGATTACTTACAGATATTTACTTTAGCACATGGCATACAGAACATTCAAAGGGGTTTGAAAATCTCTCAGTTTTTCAACTTCTGAAGGATTATTAACTTCAAAGTCTGTAGAAATGTCGGCCTTCTATGCTTGGAAATGCCAGCAGCTTTTGCATATCCCCATCACAGTACCAAGCAACCCCCAGCAGAGAGAAACGATTACTGCCTCCATGGCATAAGGATGGCTTTTGATCTCCTAACATATTGGAAATTACTTAAAGGTAAGCCATCTGCTAGCTGAGGAACAAAAATAGATTACATCACACCCTGCTAGAAAGATTGTGTTAAATCCTGTGTATCAAGGCTTTTAATAATTCTAAATTAAGTCAGTTAATAGGATTAGGTACACATTTTCCTTAGGCTTCTTTCACCAACTATTCAGAAAAAAACTTTTTTTTTGGTGGAGATCTGTAAAATTCAGGCATATTCCACTGTGAATAAAAGAGTTCTTTCCAGAACAAAACATTTCTTTAGATCATAATTGCCCTCCAAAAACACTTAGAGTAGGAGAGCAGGTCAGTGTGTGGGGAGTGGGAGGAACCCAAGCCCTTTATTTTTTGTTACTATAGTAATATTAACTGCAAATGTTGGATTGCTTAGCTACGGTATTGCAGCTATTTACATGGAATGTAACCTGTCCTTAAAAATCATTCAGGAAACTGTTAAAAGTCTTTATTTTTTCCTTTGGGTTTTTTTTTCAAAGTGGTTGGCCACCTAAGAAAGGTGACTGAGACCTGTTCTGTTTACACACAGAAGAAACTTTGTCTAGCATTCCTTGTAACTAGGAGACCATAAACCTTATTATTTTGACTTTGGCACTGGCTGGGAAAAGATGCTCAGATGACAATTCTCCCATGCTTCTTTCACTGCTACATCCTTCTGCTCCTTGGCAATCTATGAATGATGGACTACATTAGCTGAAACGTATATCCAAGTATTTGGGTTTAATAGGACTCAGTGGCCATTATCTTCCCTTAGTTTGTGCGATTCTTTTCTAAGCTTATTTATAGTTTTGTGTTTTTTAACATACTTTGGCAATGAGATTCATGATTTGAGTTTGTGTAGTAACTACGCGCTTTTGTTAAAAATTTTTGAGCTTATAATTTTATAAGGGGACCATTTAATAATTACTTTTCCAAATTAAACCATTTGGAATCATGTTTGGATGCAAGATGATTTGGTCATGTACTATTTAGAACTTGCTTTTTATACTTGTTGCCATTATCACTTGCGAATTAATCAGAGGCTAAGTTTTACTATATCCTTATCAAAAACATGTGAAAGAAACATTATTTGTATTTTCCAATCTTTCAGGTGGTCTAGGATATATTACTAAAGACTTTTATTATGACAGAAGTCATGCCTATTACCATTGAGAATCCTGCTTAATCAACAAATATTCATAGCCTTACATGGATCAGTAGTTAACTATGGTAAGTGGTATCTGCCTCTTAGAGTAATTTATTTCATATCAAAGCAAATTATCCCCCCATAAAATAAGGCTACAAGAATCTGGAAACACATCAGTTAGGGCCAAACCCTGAACGTATGGTTTCTGAGCAATGCAACAAGTGAAAATATAAAGGAATTGTGGTGCTATGCCATAAAAACTTCTGGGCAGAAATTTGGGGAGTTCTGTTATCTCAGACACAGTTACAGTCACTGGGATTACTCGTGCTCAAAATTAATTAGTATTTCTTTTCTATATGAGAACTCTAGAAGGAATTGTGTTAGATCAGAGTTTGGAAAACTATGGCTCCAACTAGCTGGCTACGGTTTTACACTGATTAGCACAAAAGAAGTATTCTCCATTCCTGATGTCAAATACACCATCATGTAAATGTTAGGACAAAAGCAAAGGACAGTATTGGCAAGTACAGAATTACAGTAAAACAATAAAAAGAATCCCCCTTCAACTTCCGTGTTCTGCAAGTTAAGTATTTCTGAAAGTTTGGTTCAGTAGAACTGGGGAGGTTGATGACATAGGGGAAGCAAAACACCTTATACTTCATTAAAATGGAAAGTGAAACACAACAGAGCATTACAGACATTTGAAGATGAGATATCCAGGAGAATATCTCATATTGATTGACTGGGAAAATATATGGTTGTCTTTGCAACAAGCAGAGCACATGATTCTGGATTTTGCTGATATTGGACTTTCATGCAAAAGACACCACACAAGCATCTATTGCATAACTGAATGTTCCATCTATACGCAAACTAAGTAATCTAGAGAGAGCTGAGGAGCAAACTTTACTGCAACTCAGACAATCTGTTAATTTTGGCCTTCAGACATCCTTCAGTCTCATTTAAGAGCAGTTTCTTTTCCATGTCCTTTCAGTCCTTGCCTTTTCCAGTGTGAAACTGCCAACAGTATTTCTGTAAAAGCTGAAAAGGAGAACTAACTTTGGAGCTACTGTACAAACAGTAATTCTCAGAACTTCCATCCTCCAGTTGGAGAGGTTTAGAGTCCTCAAGACCCCTAGTTTACAAACCCTCCATTTTAGAACACATATCAACACTAAATAATTTAAAAATATAAGTATGACCTTACTACTTCAGATCAAATGTCAGTGTAGCTCTGTTTTCTGCCTCCAGCAGTGGAGGTAAACGTTTGTCTGTGAAAAAATAAAAGCATGTCAAGTCTGTATAGTACTCTGCATTAAACCTCACATCCAACTTTTAACTATTTTCTGCTCCATTTGCCTGCATTGCATGCCCACTAGGTCTGACACTGGAAACATTCTCTATCTAGCTCTTGATGCCACTGATGATTTCACAGATCTAACCTCTTTTTCAGGCCTCATTGCCAAGAACCTGTTTAGATATATTGCAACCATTTTGAGACAAGGAGATCACCATTTGTAGAGTCTTAGGACATTGCTAGATTGTGGCTTTATATAGTGGCATAATGATGCTTGTGAGAAATGAGCCAACTTTTAAAAAGATTAATTTATTGAAAACAGAAAAATTGAAAAATTACAGAAATCAGAAAAATATAAAAATTTGGAATCCTATGGCTCAGTAGATGGTATGCCCCAGGAGCGCAGGGATGTGAGATCTTCTGGCTGAGACAGCACAAGACCTCAGGTAGAGAAAAAGAACTTGCAGTGCTGGGTTGACTTTAAAAAAAATTACTAAAAGCCCCTTAAAAGGGGTAAGGCTTTGAATGCCCCAGCACTGACGTCTCCCACAGCTAGTCTGGAGAGAGCAAGAAGGGAAAAGAGGCCCTGCCGCTCCGCTTCGTCCTTTTTATAGTTTTTGCTCCGCCCCCAGTCCGCCCACAGCCTGCCCACAGCCCACCCCTTCGGTCCAAAGCGATTGGTGCTTTCCCTTTGATGGATCATCTCCGTCCACCAATGGCTCGTCGTTGTCAGGGGGGCGGGGGTGGTGGGGGTGGTAGTAGTTGAGATAAGGGAGATACAATGCCTTCATTAAAATTCAGGTATTCAGGTTGCCGAGCTTGCCTGCAGAGTAATGGCTCTGTAGCTAAAAATAGCTGCTGGCTATTAAGACTGGGTGGGGTTTTGGCCTTGGAATCAGAATGCAAGTCCAACACATCTCAAAACACTTGTAAAAGTATACAGTAAACATAGGACAGGTAACTCTTATGGTGTATAGGTGGTTTGAAGTTTGAGAAGGGGCAAGTTTGTGATTTTTAACTGGGAAAATTTTAACTGGGAAGGGTGCAACTCTCTTAATAAACTACTTTGAACAATTGAAAACACTGATAATGGAACTGGATTTTTGTACCTGGGCTGATGGGTTAATTGTAACGTTCAATTTAAAAATATTTAACTCAAAATTAATTAATTAAAGCACTTAATATGCAAAGACCAAGCACAAATAGGGATTTCATGTATGACAATGCTCTTCATTCTACTCCTTTCAAAAATATTCTTAGTGTTTGAATTGCTTTTGTGGCCGCTAATTAATATTTATATGACACTTTCATAGCTACCCATCTTCACACCTAGGTCTTGTTCCTGAGTGGTGAGATCATCTCAGACCCCACCTTTTTCTAGATGAGGTTAGAATTTTCTCATGCCCATCACTTTACATTTATTAACAGTGAATTTCCTTTACCATTCTATTGCCCAGTTGCTTGTGAGTCCTTTACATTTGGGCCTTGTCCTTTGATGTTCTGGGTAACTAAGTATAGTTAGCAAACTTGACCCCAGTGCTCATCCCTTTCAAAGAAGATTTTAAATAAATCAAACAGTCCCTGCAGAATTCTTCTGGTGAGTTAGTTTCAATGTGAAACTAAACATTTACCCCTAACCTCTGTTTTCTGTCTTTCATTCAGATATTCATCTAAACAAAAATTCCCCTTTAAACATCCCCCAGATGTTTAGTTTTCTTAAAAGCTAAATCTTTACTGAGGGATTTTGTAAAAAGCTTTTTTGAAATCCAAGTAGACTGTACCTACCAGGTCACCCTTATCTACACGGGGTTTTTTATTTTTTTAAAGAACTCTACATTTATAAAGCAATACTTCCATGGACAAAGACATGGAGTAGTTCCAGATGTGCATTATTTCTATTCTTATTAAACATGCTACTGATGTACTCTGTATAGATGTCAATCTTGCAGGCTTGCAGTTCCTCAGATCTTCCCTGGAATAATTTCTAAAAACTGACACCCCATTTGTCACTCTTCTGTCCTGCTGCTAAGGCAATTTCAGGCAAGAAATTACACACCCTTGCTAGTAATTCCACTATTGCATCCTTGCATTGTCCTAGAACAACAAGCTGAATAACATCTGCTCTTGGCAATTATTTTTTTTAGTGTTCAATTGACCATTTGTTCCTTATCCTTTTTGGCAGAAATTTCAATTTCAAAGAGATGCTCTACTCACCCCCCCAAAAAACCCCAAACCAAACCCAAACAAAACAAAAAAAACCCTGAAAAACCCAAACCAAAACAAAAAAAATCCCTGCAGAGTGTAAAAGTCTTTAGTTTCTTCCATAGTGAACACTGATGCAAATAATTAATTTAACTTTTCTGGAGTGATTTTTCCCTCCTGTATCAGGATCCACTAGTAGTCCTGCAGAGTTTCAGAAAGTCCTACTCTTTAAACATATTTATAATAGTTGTGCTGACCTTACTGCATTTTCATATTCAAAATTCCAGAATTTGTTATTGTATTTTCTTTCTTTGGATGACTTCAGTTTTTTGAAGAAGGATGGCCTCATGCTATGCAAAGGAGTGATTATCCAGATATGTTAATTGATACACTTAGCTGGAAATAGGCACAATCAGATAATTCTTACAAAAACTGTTTTTGCACAGAAAACAGCTGAAAGAATAATTCAGGTCTATATCCATGCCCTAATCAAAAGGCAGATAGGCTATTTTTGGACAATATTCCTTTCATCTCTTCTTGTTGAAAATGTTCCTTTTCTCACAGCATTTTAAAAGTGTTGCCTAGGTGACAGAACATTTATTTTGGAAGGGAGGTCTCATGTTTGGTCTTGTCACCTGCGTCTTCCTCTGTTACAAGTTACATGACAACTCAATAATACACATATATGGCTTTTAGTACAGCAGCAGGACTCGGCTGTCCCCCTTAAACAGTGAATGCTGCCAAGCTGCAGAGCCATACTGACTATCCTTACAGCTCAAAGAATCAACACAAAGAAGAACTTTGGCAAAAGGAAAAGTGTTTTTGCTTTTTCCTCAGTCCACCAGACATTGTAACCTGGTCTTTAGGGAACACATTGGGAGGTATGGATTCAAACTCACCATGACCATGGTGAGGACTCAGCCAGAACTCAGTGTATTTTCAGCTTGAAACTGAACTGAGCAGAGTCAGAAGACAGAAGCAGATACTAAAATAATATTTTGTCCAGACACCAATCTTTAGAGACATAAAGGGTAAGTCTGAGCCCTCTGACAGAAGCAGCATAAATGCAGGTCGTCAGAAGGTTGCTCAGGGTCCAAGGATCTGCTGCAAGGTTTGGCTAGCCTTGGTGTGCTGCCTCCTGGTTCTGGCAATCTTCTCTGAGATACCAAGGGGAGAACTGGATCTCTCATTCAAAACTCCAAATTCTGTTATTTGTGTGTCTTTGAATTTAGGTCAAAGGGCTGATTCAACAAAGAGATTTATATCACTGACTGCTAGTTTAGGCACCTGAATCCAATGTTTTTTGTTTTACTGAGAGTCTCAAAACTCCCACTGAATTGCTGCCTACCATTTTAACTCATCTTTTTTCTTGGGTTTTACATCACTTAACCTTAAACATCTGAAATGTAGATGTTTGCATCTGAATTAGTCATCCTCAGTTCCTCTTAAGCTCCGCAAAGAGAAGAGAGGGTTTCTGAGGAATGATTCATCTGACCCACTTTAGAGGTCTACAGTACATCCCATGGACTACACAGCCAGCCCACGGTGACAGCTCAGATGTATCTGCCAGCCCAGTAGGTGATTGCATTTACACAGATGAATCGAAACCCCAATGCCAGAGGAGCTGCAGATCATTTGTACACTCTGTACAGCCCTAAACCACCTGTGCATAGCAAATGTGAGCTATTTTAAACCTCAAAGGGCAATCTCATTGCACATTGATACAAGCTAAGAGTGAACAGTTGTGGTGGCTGACAGGCCATAATAAACATGTTGCTATGTATGGAGGGTAGGCAGGATGGCCAAAGGCCTCCTGTGCTGGAGCTGCACAGAACCCTCCTCACCCCCATGCCTGACCGAGCTGCTGGCACTGGACATGACCTCCTTTGCTTGAGAGGTGCCAGCACACCAATCTCCATTTACACAGTGCTCTTTTTGGATAGCCTCAACAGAAATGTATACTTGAAGTTTCAGGATGCCTAAAATTTAAGCAATAAGATTATCATGTCTCACTAGTCCTAGATATAGCAAGTTTCAGCGTAAAATATTCCTGTAGCTTTAATCTCTAAGTGTGGGAATTTAGTGTTGAATTAATCCTAATTAGACCTCATAGCTCATAGTGTGTCTATTATTTCTTTCTCATGGGTGAAAAACATAGTGGATATGCTTTTAACACTAGGTCCTGGCATACTCTGACATCGATGTGAGCTGTGGCAAAGCAAAAAGAACTGGGTGTCCTGAAAACTGGTTAGAAGTTGGACTTACAACACTAAGTTATGCAGAGGAGATTTTGGTGAAGCTAAAGAAGTAACTCGAGTGGTCAAAGTGATCTGCAGAATGAAAAAGAGCTGCATGATGAAGCCTACACCTAAGCGGCTGGGTAGATAGGATGCAGTATTCTACTTACATCTCATGAAAATTAAGGAGTCAACATTTCTTTGACTACTGGAAAACACTGGAAATTTTAATTACTTTTGACTAAAACAAGCTCAGAGTCATTTGTTGAACAATTGTTTATCAGATTTTTTTTTGTGCTTGAGGGAATGGCTTCAATTTACAACTAAGATATTAGAGAAATTAGAAATGGCAAGTTTTCACTTCTCTAAGAAATTAGAGAAGTGAAAACTTGCCATTTTAACTGGAGAAAACCTGAACACTGACATTTATCCTGGTCTTAAAGTACATGAACAATGTTTCTATCCTATATCTCCTACACTTGGAAGCTTGAAGGGGACGTCTCAAATGATTCTTATCCTTGTTATACTTGACAAGCTCAAAGAAGGTGATGGCAGACAGCTAGTGCCACATTTGCTACAGAAGAGAAAGATTCCCAGTAGTGCTTTATGAGAGAAAAGGTTGTTATGCTTTTTTTTGTTATTTGTCCTAGTTCTTCACTGAGGGAGGAATTAATGTATTTTTTAACATAAATGTTATTAATTGTATGTATCTACAGCTCTCTCTAGTGACAAAAAACTCATAAAAACTGCAGCTCAGAACATTTAATGGCTGTCTGTTATTCTTTAAGTAATGTAAATTATTTGATCTTCTTGTCTTAACCCACTTACTTCACAAATCTTGGTAGCTATGGCCAAAGCATGCTCTACTGGCTCATCACACACTCAGTATTCCCAGTGATGTCAACAGAGATTGTGACAAAACAATCACAATAAGCTTTGGTCTCTAACCAGCAAAAATTGCTGGGTTTGTAACATTTTATCACAGTTAATTTTTTCTTCTGCCACAATGAACCGCAGGCTCTTCTCGTACACAGTGCAGAGGCCTGGTTGTAGCCTGTGTTCCGCATCTCACAGCAGGGTCTATGGTCTGTCTTACAAGGCCCTGGTGCCTGGAAGTGGCACTAATCTTTGCAAGAATGAAAGGTTTCTATAAAGCGTATTCTCATCTGACCTGGAAACTACTGTTTACAGTGGCATTAGTTATGCTTTTGTAATTGACAGCATTTACGTTGAGCAGAGTCACAGATTTAGCTTCATTTCCTCATGTCCCAGCAGAAATTTATTAAATGCAGCCTCTGAAGCATTTAACCAAAACTTAAAGTAATTGGCAGCACTGATAACTTTTAAAAAACTTCACATGATTCAGTGGCAATATATGTTCCCATCAAATCAATTAATGTCAGCACCTTCAAGTATCTCTCCAGAAGAGTCGGCCAAACAGCCAGACTTTGGCTGAATGGAAGGTGGATCCCTGCATCCCTAGTCATGGATATTGCACAGCTTTTGCATGGATGTGTCAGTGCTACCCCTATTTAGATTCATTTGCTTTAGGCTGCTTTTATTTTTCACCCCAAGACAAAACCACATGCAAACTGCTGAAGCTCCCATGCCTTTTGACCTTGCCAAGCTTTGTTAGAGCATCTTATCTTTACACAATACCCACAAGCATGCGTAGGACACTAGGATCAGCGTACCAGAAACTCAGTGCAGTTTTGAGTCACAGCACCATAGGCTAAGAAGATGTGACATATATTTCCATATCAAAAAAAGAAAAACCTTTCTTTCCCCTCTTCACTGATGCATAACATCCCAAAAGGCAAGAATGGCCTTCAGCTAACACAGATCAATTTTCTTTCAGCTTCAATCGCCATTTAATTACTGTTGACTTCTTTAACCTTTTTCTCTTCCTTTATGGATTAGATTCCTTTATACTCTGTTGCCATTTGCTTTCTCTGTGACATAATCAAACTTAAAATGGTATGATAAAATTTCACATTTTTCTTCTTCCTTCCTACCATTTATGTTCAATTCACTTCAAAAACCAAATCATTTCTTGGGGAGAAAAGTATTTTTAATGAACTGACTTTTAACTTTATCTCTCTCCAGTATCTAGATGTCATTTGCTTTAAGCAAGTAATTGTTCAGATGACTGGATGGCATGTTGGATAAAAGCACTAGCTTTCCAGCTCCTAACATTTCAGGAGAAAAACACCCACATGGCAGAATATTTTGAATGCAATGAGTTTTGTTGACTCAGCTTCATCTCCAGTAAATATTTCACATTTCACTAACTCAGAGCCCAGATAAAAATAGTTCAGTTAGCACTTTTTATCAGAAGGAAGCCATTGCTCAGTAGATCAGAAAAGAAATTATTTTTCTGCTAGTTGTAAAACAAGCAGAGATCCTCCCAGCTAAATCAGGGTATTCATTCCTTAGCACTTATTTATTCTGCTGGATCAGAGGCCTGTATGTTTGTGTCACTGGGCATGAACTGGTGTAATTCAGGATAGAATATGGCCCCAAGCATCTTTTAAATTGATCTCTTTGAAACACCTTTAATTGCACATGCAATGAGCACAGTCTGTTTCCTAAAATGTAACTTTTTTTAGGACTCAGAGTAACCCCATCTTGGTTGATGCAAACACCTAATAACCCCTTAACAGGGCAATAGTAGCACCAAGGAATTAGGCACTAAGCTGTGGAGCAGAATGATTTTTTATTTGTTTAATTATAGTGGTCAGAGGAAAGAGTAGTTCTGCAATTACTACCATACACAGTATAACTGGCTGTGAATCTGTCACTATAGATTTTATTTTGAGATCTTGTTTTTGAAAACATTTGTCCTCCAATTTCTAATTAACTTGGAGAAATTGAGTTGCAAGGGCTACAGACCAGATTTTAGAGAAGTGAGGATGCTCTGAGGTATGTGTCATTATTGGCAGTAACTTTGATCCTTATGCATGCTTTAGACACCACAATTAACAGCTTTACAAAAATAGCTTTATCTTATGGGATCTTAGCACTGATGTCTATTCAAGCTATTTCTTTGGTTTTGCTACATCTCAGGATGTTGTGAGTAGTTATGTGTTCTTCTTATACATCCAACCATTAAGAGTGAGGTCAATTCTTGAGGGCAAAAGAGGACGTAGGAAAGTACGAATGCTTACTTACGTGGTACTACATACTACTTGCCTCTTTTTTTTTAATAATAGCCAATTAATTAATTAATTATATTTTTATGTTAATTATGTATTTCTGCTCAACAGGCTGTAATTAATTCACAGGAAAATACAGTTTAATTTTTGATTCAGTTACAGTAAGATAAATTGATAAAATACTTTGAAAATAATTGTAATAAATGGAGAACCTGGAGAATAAAAATAAAACACATCAAATACAGATGAAAAAACGTGAAGTATAATCCTTTTGGGCCACCTAGTCTTTTCTTGCACCCTCCATAGGCTTGTTTTGTATTGCTGTGTGCTTCTTAAGTCTGTATACTGCTCTACTGTGTGCTGAGATATGCACATATGTATTTACAACAGATGATGTAGCTTTCATTTAGATCATTCAGGGTAAGGAAGAGCTTACTCTGTAACACTGTGACCTACCTCATTTCATAACTGGAATAACTGGTAATTGTCATCTGGGTGGTTTTAATGATCTGGAAAACACTGTGAATGACCCATTACATGTTATATTAAGCTGATAATTTTTAAATACACGTCTACGGACATTAGACATTAAGACAAAATGCACATATCTGAGTTTAAAACATCAATAAAAAGATCTGCCTGCAATACTTCCAGAGATGATAGAACAGCCTTTGAAAAAGCCATCAATTTTAACTGAAACTGTTGGAATTTATTGGATTGGCTTATAAAATTTAGACACTTATGCAGTGAGTCATTTATTTATATTACTTGGTCATACTATCCACAGCTGTAAAAAATAGAGTAAATCAGATCTTCAGTCATTCCGTTTCACTCCTTCCTGTCATACATATTTCAGCATAACTGGAAGGAACATCTATTGTTTACGTATTTTAGAAATAATTATAAAGAGCAGTTTCTTAGATTGGCATTGAAAAATGCTAAGTAAGTTGCTGTCCTTCTTAAAGGATTTTATCCTCAAAGGTTTTGGTTTTAATGTACATATGTAATGTACAATGTAATATAATGCACTACTCTTATGTATTAATGTAATACACTACTCTCATGCATCTGCCCAGAATCAATAATCAATTACCCTAAATTAACAGATTATCTTGAGATTTCAACTAAAATATGCTTGCTGTGTTTTAAAATAATTTTATTCTTAAAAATATATATGAAATCTTCCAAAATGAAGATTTTAAAAGTAATTACAAAATCAAAGCTCAAAATTTTGGGAAAAAGTCAGGAATGAGCTAAAGCAAATGATTGGATCTGCCAGTATTTACATAGCTCATAAAATGAGTAAAAATTCAGAAAAAACATGACTAATATCAGAGATTAGTAAAAAGTTTAATAGTGCCAACTAAGTCTTTGCATGATGTATTTAATTGTCTAATATAGACCAGGCAGTTATTACAGTGCAATCAGACAGCAGATGTAATTTATATCACAGCTATTAATATTTGCCATATAAATGACCTGAAAGGATTTTATCTGAAGCATGTAGAACTAATTTCTGATTTTTAACATTCACTTTATCCAAGCAGGATCTGAAAATCCCATCTGAAATCTAACCTTTTATATTAAGGGAAAATATATATGTATACTCTGATAGCTGAAGATTTTGGGGGGAAATACTGTCAGTGGGACAAATTTTGAGGCTTCCCAGCGCGTATTTTATCATTCTCCTTATAGAAATAGTACTATCCAGGAAAGACCCCTGTAGGAAGTAGACTTCCCAGTGGAAGGAGGATGCCTTGTGCCACCTGCTGTGGCATAAGCACAGTTCCTTCTCCTAGGGAGTGACCAGCACTGCTGGGTCAGACCCAGTGCTGATATGGAGAAAATAGAGTTGCCCTATGGTTCTAAACCAGGCTAAATTCACAGAAGCTTCACAGTGGAATTTTGCAGCTCCAAACAGTGTGTATGCTCTGTTTCACTGAACTTTCAAAAGAGCAGTTGAAAACCATAATGAAAGCCTGACTTTTGCCACTGCCTTCTCTGGCCATGTACCTTCCTGTATATTATCTCTATTTTGTATATTAGTCCATTAAAACATTTTGGTGTGCTCAATTCAGTCCAGATAGCTCAAGGAAAGCTCAACCCAGGATATGAAAAAACAGAAGATAAAAGAAGGGGATGCTAGCTTATGGCTTTATCAAATCAACCTCCAAAGTTGTCACCTGCTGTTAATTTTTACTTTGAACATGAAGTTTAGTTCATTGTTTTTCATCTCCTCAATTGAAAACTTGATTTTTTTTGTAACCGGACAGTTTCATTTTTCTAATCACTAACAAAATTATTTAAATTGAAAGAGAATGGTATTATTTATATTAGTTTGAAAGTAATTCTCAACTGAAGGAATTTTAAAAATGCCAATTGTTTGACAGAAATCAAAATCAAAGTTGAAAAAACATGCGGAAAATTTCCTTTCAGAATTTGATGATCAAGATAGCAGAGATCGCTTAGGAAAGATCATATTCTTTATGAATACCATGAATTTCTAAATTATTTTTGGCTCTTACTCAAGGTACAAGAAAATAGTCTTGTCCTGCTGAAGCCACTGCATACTAACTATTGACAAGAGGACACTAGTAAACATTTTCCCAAAATACAAACCCAGTAACTTGCAGCTAGTGTTGATTCTTATGACCCAAGTAATTACCTGTCCAAAAGTACTGTTCTTCTGCCTCCCTTCTTCCAAGCTATTTCTTTCTCCTGTTGGACTATTTAGACTCCTAGACAGTATTTTTGGATTATGGGTGTATTACTTACAACCTACTGTCCTAACACAAAGCATTCACTGAAAAAATCACACGTTCATTATCATGCTCTTTAGCATCAGCTGTACCAAGCTCATTTTGCAGATTTCTTCAGCCCATTCTAACACTGCCTTTCTAACCACTCCTTAAGGTTTTCAAAAAGCAATCAAATATGCAACCAAAATATCTTTGTTTTCTGTGTTGTGATTTGTAGTACTGACATACTGACATTCACTTCTTTGATAATCCTCTGTTTTAGTGAAAGAGACTGAAAACAAAGCTGTCATACTTCCATGATCACATCCTCTTGTGTCCCTTGTTGGTGGACAGATGCCTTTGCAAACCTATGTTCCATAACTTGAGTTCACCTTCATATGTCATTGATAAAATATGATGCACTCTGGTTTGGGATACTAAATTTTAGCTATTGACTAGGTTACACGATGTATAGAAGAAGCAGTATATAACAGTGTTTTCAGTGAGTAGGGGAGCTTCAGTAACAACACCTGACAAACCTCTTTTAATGCTACAGACTAATTGAGTTGAAAACCAGCACATAATTTATGAACAAAGAAATAGCAGATCTCCACTCAAAGAAAGGGATTGAGGGGGTGGGACAACAGGGTGAACAGGAGGGAGAACATACAAAAAAGACACCTGTTCTCATTAATTCAGTGACTGGTGTCAGCACAGCCCTATTACAAAGAAGAATAAAACCCATAATGAATGCTCTTGAAACTACATTCGCCAGGGAAAAAAAGGGAAGAAATAATGCCATTCTGGTTAGATGTAGCACAAGGTTTGGGAAGTTGGTGCACTCACAAATGAGAACTGATGTACTGCACTGAGCATGAACGCAAAGACATGTAATCGGAAATGCCCACATTGCCCAGTTCATGCTTTGCATGGAATCTATTTTCAGTAGTCCCTAAAGATAAAACTCTCCTAACTACAGGAGGGTGATACACTGGGCTTTTCTTGTAGCAGAAAATTAAACATTTGTTTCCTTTGTCTATTTACCATGCACAAAATGCAGGGATCTTCTCTCATTGCGCAGGAAGCATCCATATGTATGGTAAAGCAGTTCCAGCTAATGGGCTGCATATTGGACAGAAATCTGTAACCATTTTATTAATGGATTACTCCTAGGAGAGCTTACCAACTGTCATGGTTTTTTTCCAACTTTGAGGCATATGACTCACAAAAGGAGGATATAAATATTTTTGAGGCATGACATGAAGCTAGAGAAGAAAGCAAAATGCTAGAATAGTAAGTCTCTTAACAGTATACAGAATAGGTATTACATGTACCCTTTTGTACATGCAAAAAAAGACAGCTTATCCACAGACTATAATTGTCGATAAAAACCCCCATCAAGTCTGTGCAAATGAAGACAGAAACTATTGTCCTGTTAATACAAATTTAACTTAGGAGACTGCTGGAATTTCTGCTTGAGCCGAGTAGGAAGGAACAAGTTCCAAATCCAAGGAACTCCATACTTAAGGATCCACATAAGATTTCAGATGGATCAGCCAAAAATATTATATTGAAACCTTTGTAGTCTCCACTTGGCATTCCTGACACCTTCCCATCTCTGCCAGAATGGAGTCCCCGCATGTCACACAAAAAACCACAGTCACAGTCGAGGTGTTTTAATATGACAAGGATATATTTCTTCACTTAAATAGAAAGATGGCAGTTTATTTTGTTTGCATGTTATTTAAGGCTAGATGGGAAAAGGATAATGTTTTCAGCTGGACTTCAAAAGCATGCCTGCCAAACAAGGCATAACTGTTTTTTGACAGATTAGAATGGATGAGTGCTTATATGTAATCTGTCATTTATTTGTATGAATCCATATTTAGCATGCAAATAGATACTTGTTGCTGGACTCTATTTCTATAGTTGGTCAAACCAAAACACTAATGGGCATTGTGCCAACAATAATGCCCAAAAATCTGCATTCCATTTCTAAAGTTCAAACCTATTTCTAAATAAAAATGGCAGTTTTCCAAGAATGTGACTCCCAGTAAAGATTGTGGTTGTGTTGGGATTCAGTGTAATACCCACATGGCATTTATGTATTTTTCTCTCTCTGTGAGCATTCTCCTCACAGACTTATTTCTGATAATTAAAAATATTTATTCTATTTCTAAGAAGATTTAACCACTACTTCTAACTGAACATTAGTAGGATTAAGCATGATTCAATAGGATGTGCCAAGTTCAACCCACCAGGAGAATTTGATAGAATCACAGAATCAAAGAATGATTTAGATTGGAAGGGACCTTAAAGCTTACCTAGTTCCCAAGCCCCTGCCATGGACGGGGACACCTTCAACTAGACCAGGTTGCTCAGAGCCCATCCAACCTGGCCTTGAACACTTCCAGGGATGGGGCATCCACAACTTCCCTGAGCAACCTGTTCCAGTGCCTCACCAAACCCACAGTAAAGCATTTTTACCTAATTTAAATCTAAACTTTCTCTCTTTCAATTTGAACCTATTCCCCCTTGTCCTGTCACTATATGCCCTTGTAAATAGTCTTTCTTACCTCATCTTTCCTGTAAGTTCCCTTCAGGTACTGGATGGCTGCAACTATGTCACCCCTAAACCATCTCTTACAGGCTGAACAATCCTAATTCTCTCTGCCTTTCCTCACAGGAGAGGTGCTTCCATCCCCCTGACCAACCTGATGGCCCTGCTATGGACTTGCTCCATGTCCTTCCTGTGCTGGAACCCCAGAGCTGGATGCAATGCTCCAGGTGGGGTCTCTCTCACCAGAGCAGAGCAGAGGGGCAGAATCCCCTCCCCTTCCCTGCTGCCCACACTGCTTTTGGTGCAGCCCAGGACACATTTGGGTCTCTGGGCTGTGAGTGCACATGGCTGGGTCATGTTCAGCCTTTCGTCCACCAGCACCCCAAAGTTCTTCTCAGCAGAGCTGCTCTCAAGCTGTTCATCCTTCAGCCTTTATCCATTTCTGTATATGGATTCTGCATGGAATATGGGCTTCCTTTAATTTCAATTAGAGAAAAGACAAGAGAAACCTGTGGTTTCTACTCTGAAAAATTTATCTGTGTTAACAGTTATTCTGGTGTTCATACTGTACTTTGTTAGCATTGCCTATTGCTTTTAACTGTTATTTAAATGTGTGGCATATACCAGATGTTATGTTGAGGCATTGGGTACAAACAAGTTTCAGGGACTTGAACAGCACACAGACTCTGTGAGATTTGATCCCTTGAAGTTTCCAAGTTCCCAGCTAGTCACTGTGGAATGACATTATCTCACCAGACCTTCGAGGTCTAACAGGCTATGTCTAAAGTCAGTGAAGAAGGCATGAAAAAGAGCAATTATCCCCTTTTCCAATAAACACTCAAGTAGTTGGGATGAATGACTTTCTGTGGGTGCTAACATTATGCTAGGTTAATTTTAGTGTTGGGGTTTTTTTAATGAGGATAATTATTTGATATCTGAAGTCACATTAGATTAGGTTTATCCTCAGACAAAACCAAAACTCAAAATGAAGTTAGACAGTTCAGGATTAGGGCTTTGCATCTGAAGAGTTGTAAGTGCATCACACAAGAAGTAGCTGTGATTTTGAAGTGCCATTTTCGAAAGACTACATTTCACACAGGGAAGATATACTCTTCACCTGACTTCTTCCTCAATCATTTTCTCTGACAAATTAAGTAATATTTATACGTAAATAAAGCTACTGAAGTGCAAAAATTATCTGGAGGTACTGATTCCATGCCTTGACATAACCATTAGGTTCCATATCTCTGCAGCTGAGAGGTAGGTAGGCAGTCAGGGATGGAGTGGGAGCAAGGCGGGATAGTGAAAGAGATCTTTAGGGTCCCCACTTGACTCATAGGGGGGCAAAACACGCAACTGAGCTGTAAGCACACCAGTGCTGATGAATTTAATATCCTGCCTGTCTATGTCTGGGAAGAAGCTGGTGTCAGCAGCAAGAGCTTGGGGAATTCTTACGGTGAGGAAAAAAGATGGCAGGGACTAAACAAATAAAAAAGAATGTTGGTTCTGGGTTAGAGAAAGATACAAAATCAGGGTATAACAGTGATTAAATCAGGGACTCCACCTTCCCAAGAGAGATGGGACTGGCAGACTTGCACAGGGAGGTTGCAGATTCGGTTTTCTCAAGCTGTTTTTACTGCAGATTCCAAATTCCAGGGAATGCCATGAACCCCATGTAACAAAGTGAAGCTAAGAGGCCTTTGTAATTTTTGCCTGTTATCTTAAAGGGCTTAATTCTGCAGTGCTATGTAAAACCAAACTCCAGCTATCAGGAAGTACAGCTGTCTTTATCTGCCTTCAGTAGCACTCATAAGCAACTTACTGCCTCATTACCAAACCTGAAGTCAGAAATGTATTTGCACAGGGACAGAATGATCATGCCCAATGTCAGGTGAAGGACATTTGCTTTCGTTATTTTTCCCTTGTCTCTTGTATTATTCACATATTTCCTCTTCTTTAATGTCTCTTCTCTTGATTATTAATGTATGAAGAATGCTGGCTGCACAGTTCAGAACACGACAACACCTGAGAAACCCCAAAGAAGCCAAGCATTGCTATGTGTTATTTATAGGATTTCAGGCTTCTCTGTGTTTCCCTCAGTTTCTGGGATTTTATAATTAGAGGGGGAAAGACTACCAACTCAGATTCAGATGGTGAAAGAAGCTCCAGAGCTCTGCATTGACCTATTTATGTCAGAACGCCTCTTTAATTGTTAGAACATTCATGTTGTAGGGGGTCAGAGGTTTCATGTATTGATGTACAAAGTCATGGGACTGAGTTGAATAATTTATTAGTTGCTTTTGTGCACCACACCTAGGGCTTTTTTGGAGAAAGGGTAAAACATTTAGTGGATTAAACCAATTTGTTCGAGTCATTTATATTCCGTACAAGTCTTATGAGCAGCTCTGGGAGATGGGGTTGCTTAGCCAGGAGAAAAGGAGGCTCAGAGGGGACCTTACAGCTCTCTAGAATTTCTTGAAAGGAGGTTGTAGTGAAGTGGGGATCAGCCTCTTCTTCCAGGTAAAAAGTGATAGGACAAGAAGAAATATCTTTAAGTTGTGCCAGGGAAGGTTTGAATTGGATATTAGGAAAAATTCCTTCACCAAAAGGATTGCCAAGTGTTGGAACAGGATGTTCAGGGAAGTGGTTGATTCACCATCCCTGGAGGTATTTAAAATCATAGAATGATACAATGGTTTGGGCTGGAAGAGACCTTAAAGCTCATCTAGTTCCAATGCTCATGCCATGGGCAGGGACACCTTCTACTAGACCAGGTTGCCCAGGGCCCCATCCAACCTGGCCTTGAACACTTCCAGGGATGGGGCATCCATAAATCCCCTTAAGCAACCTGTTCCAGTGCCTCACCACCCTCATAGTAAAGAATTTCTTTTGGAAAGCGTTTTCAAATATTTGTGTGGATAATGCTGTGTGGACAGCATTCAACCTCAGTTTGGAGAGTCAGGCAAAACACTACACATCAGGGTCTTCCAGTTGAACACATGCACGCAGCTCTCCATCCATGGCCAGAAAAAATGACCTTTAGAGAGCTGAGCACTCCACTTGGAAGAGGTTTTCCAAAGGCATTTCCCCATTGGCTGGACCCAACTGGCCGCTTAAGACCATTATGGGAATGACTCATCCATTTACTAACTGCTGGGGAAAACCAGAGTGACTGGCAGAGTGCAATTAATGCTCACGGTCTGGCTATTTTCCTACCTTTAGTGACTGAAAAAGTATTTTCTTCCACAATACCTGTAATCCTAAATAATTTCTATTTTGTGTTTACTAAGAACCCAGAAACTCAAATTTTACTAGCTCATAGCCCTCTGAAGGTACTTTTATTGGAAAATGTAATTATTATCTTTTTATTTTAGATACCACCATAAAAATAGACAGCAGGATGTAATATGTATATACAGGACATGATTGCTGTCTGGTTTGTTTAAATTAGAGAAACTCTATATTTTGAAATTGTACAAATAACTTAGAATGTTTGGATTATGAAACTAAAGATAACTGTAAAAGGATATGAAGCTGTAAAAGGATATGAAAAAACAAAGAGTCATTTAAAAAATACTTCTCATTAGTCTTCCATTTTCTTTAAAAACACAACTTGCTACCAGTTGTGCAAAATAGTGCCAGGCTTTATGCCTAGAGAGCCTCTGGAATCTTTCTGTTTGTATTCTTAATTTTTTTTCTAATGTTTTAAGATTCTTTTTGTCAAAGATTTATTTATTAAATACATTTTAACAGCTTTTACTCCTGTGCAGTGACACGTAATGTTTACTTATTTTTCTATTTGCCTGAGTTTTCCATTAAGTAATTACAAATTAATTGCATACTACTTATAGAAACTTGCTGTGTGATTGCTTGTTACAGCCCTGTGGTTTTGCTGCTTTCCTAATTTGGATGGTTCTTTTTCAAAAAAATGTAAAAGCCCTTAATGATAAGCTTTGGCTTGAGGACTGAAGGTGTCTTCTGAGGGGTGTCAAAAGTGACAGCAAATGTCAAAATTAACTTGGAAAGTTGCCACCTCACCAGATAAAGAACCAGTCCACCAACTGGTACGTGTCATGAAATGGTTAATGAAATAGTGTATAGGAGGCCCTTGGTACAGTCTTTTGGAAGTTGTTTCACTCTGTCTTCTTAACTCAGCATAATCATTTTCCTCCTTTTGCTACATGTGCTGCCAGGCCACACTACCCATCATCCCATGATATCCAGCTGATACCTACTGCAGTTGATCAGCTGGACACCAATCAAACAGAAGGGGAAAGAAGTACCTAAATGCCACAATCCAAAAGAGGCACTGAAATGCAGTCAGTAACTCTAAAAGATGTGACCCAGCCATCCTGGCACAGGCAGAGATAAACTCAATAACTCCAGATTTTTCACCTTTTTTTCTGCTACAAGTACCTAATTTCCCTGTTCATTTCAGCAGCCCTTTCTGCCAGTACATATTTGGATTTTTCTTAGGATGACTGCAGTTGTTGGCAATTTTCTACATAAGGCCCTCTCCTGGTTTCAGCTAAGGTAGAGTCTCTTCTCAGTAGCTGTTACAGTGCAGTGTTTGGGATTCAGAATGAGAATGGTGTTGATAACACACTGATGATTTTGGGGTTTTTTTTAAAGTCCTGTTTATCCTAAGTCAAGAACGTCCTTGTCTCATGCTCTGCCAGAAAGGAAGTATGCAAAATGAACTGGGAGGGAGCATAGCTGGGACAGGTGACCCAGACTGACCAGAGGGATATTCCATGCCACAGAAAGTCACGCCCAGTATATAAACTGGGAGGAGTTGCCCAGAAGTGTGGCTGATCTAGATTCAGGAAGGGGGATCTGACACTGGTCAGCAGGTGGTGAACAATTGCATTATGCATCACTTGGTCTTCCCCTTTCTATTAACATTATTATTATTTACCATTATTATTGTACTTTATTTAATTTTCATTTTTATTACACTATTCTTATCTCAACATACGTGTTTAACTTTGAGTGTCCTCCTCACTCCACCAGGGTTTACATTTGCTTTGCCACAATGAGTTATGTGAGGAAGGAAAGGCTGTAACAGCCAAGCAGCATTGTTTTAACTATCTGAGTACTTTTACAATGTTTGTTGGACCTCTTAAGGTAATTTCCACCCTCCTCAGGCTCACACACAACCAGACCCTTCTTCCTAAGTGAAGACAACACAAGAAACTTCCACAGGACCATTCTCAGGAAGACTCACTTTGTCCACATAGCATCATTTCAGCCCTGATCTTACATCTCTCTTACATCACTCATGTGAACAGGAGGCACAGGCTGCCACGACCCAGCCCTGCAGCACCACCAGGTTCCTAACTTGTGTTTCTCATGAATGAAGTTCACAAAAGGGAAAAGAGACAACCCATAATGTGTGATCTAAAATGAGCTAAGCCTTCAGATCAACACTTGCAGGAAGACTTCTCTGTCTCTGTCACAATCTGGAAGATGAATGTGGTGAGTATGCATGGCTGCTAACTGCCTGTGTATGCCAGTCCAAGAATTAATAAATGTTTTGCAGTCGCTCAGTCACAATGAGAAAATTACAATCAATTGACATTTTTAATACAGAAATTAATGGTACACTTCAGTGAGATGACACTGATAAGTGCTTCAGGCACTCAACTGCTCAAGCCTATTTATTGTTATACAGCTGAGGACAGAAAAAAAAGGAAGGGGGCGGGTGAGAAAATAAATCCCCAGTGAATTGCTATTGATTCCTTCCCAGAGTACTGACTCACCATATTCTTTATCAGAAGACAGCTTTCAACAATTTTATTTTTTCAATACTTATCTCACCTCACTGTGTAAATTTACGCTGCACCCCTGAGCAGGGCACCCTGCCCTTTCTTGGTGGCCAGCAGAGAGAAGGGGCCACTACTGGGACCTGTTGACCTGGATGGTGTCTGCTTTGGGGTGAGGTGGATTGCTCCCTAGACTAGCAAGGGAACCCAGGGTGATTAGCAGAGATTTAGATCCGACCTATTTTAGATGTTTATAACTAACCGAGTGAGTCACACTTGATACTTTTGATGCCTTAATTTTCCATTATAAAAGTGAGTATTCCACATGATCAAAGACAAGTTTTCTGTGAGACCTTCCAATGTGAGAGGTGTGTCATAATGACTGACAAGATATAAGAAATCATGAGTGCAAGAGAGCTAAAACTGTCTTTGTACAGACAGGTGTTGCAGTGAATATCAGACAGCTCAGGTTGACAAATTCAGTTCAGCTTACTCAAGAATCTTTAAACATTGATACTGGCCCAAACTTCATCTGACTCCTACTGGCAGTGAAACCTTGGAAATACATCAATGTGTTCTCGGAAAACTCTTGGGAAGCATTTCAGCAGCTCTAACTCAATCCCTAACGAGGAAGTACAGAAGGAACAGGAAAAAAAAGTGGTTTTAAACCCATTAAAGCATTGGCAACACCAGCTCTGATGGCGTTGAACAGAAACAAACTGAGTGTGTCTCTGGAGGGAGCAAGCAGGCTTGGCTTGCCTGGCACACTGGCACATGCAAGAGTCAAGAGGGACCATGTGGATGCTGGGAAAGAGGTTGCATTGCTGTCCCACTTGTAAATGTTGGAGTGTTTGCACTGTAACAAAGGAAAAGTGAGCTGATACAAGAGCACCAGAATTTTCTCCCCTTGCTTTTCTTTCCCCTTGGCCTGTTGGGGCTCAAAGTCAGAAATTCTTCTAACACTCCATGGTCCATGAGATGACAACTCAAGCTGGTGCAGACTGTACTGAATCGTGGGAAGCCAGGATTGCCCTGCAGGGCCAACACCAGAGCCGTGACCAGAACTGTGTCATGGAAAGCTGCAGCCACTGCAGCCACAAGGGAGAGCAGGAGAAGGACACCACGAAGCTGCTTACGAAGGATTTATCTGCCACTTTGCTTAGTGCATCATTATTTTGGGGCTCACAGAGTCACTGCCAGATGTAGCCTAAGGATTGTGCCGCTGAACACAAGTCAATGAGGCTGCAGAATAAAAGCCCCTTTAAAAAGCACAAAAATAACCACTAGTAATGGAAAACATTTTATAATACTGACAATGAAACACTAAATTTGCACAAAATCTCCAGTGGTAGGTATGACATTGACACAAGCATTTAGCATGTTTTGGTGGATGGGGAGGATGGAAAGGACAGAAAGGTGGCTGGAGTATTTCTTGAATCCACTTCTCACCCTGTATGTCTACAATTTCAACAAAGCCCATTTTTTTTTCTACATTCACATAAATATTATGTGCACAACAATGTAAACAACAGTAAAAAAGTGGAATCTGGACACAGGTCAGCTCTTTGAGGAGTGCCTGTTTTCTGAAGACATGCAGGTGCACAGAGTCTTGCAAGATCATGTCAGGCATGAAGAGTATAACTTTCCGTGCCAGAGCAAAGAGCAAGCCAGTTATGCCTTCTAATGATAGAAATAGAATACAAAGCATCCCATGCCTTAAACTGCAATTTCTAGCTGTAGTTACATAATGCTTTCCACAAAATTAATTGTGGTTTTCCATTATTGAGAATTGTGAGTGTTAATAGTGTCCCATTCCTCTTGCCTTGTTGGCAATTCCCTATCTATAGCTTTTTCACATGTGTCACTAGGAGATGCTGCCCAGAGACAGTTCACTGCTGAGCATCTGTGTTGTGCCTAATAAAATGCTGAGGTGTGAAATGTCTGCCACAGAACAACATTATGATGAAACAGCATGAAATATATCTCCCCAGCCCTCCTGGACAACTGTAGAGCAACATATCTCCTAATGTCTTCCGAAACCTGCAACCTCAGGTAAGGCACTGATTGCACAGGGAGACAAGTGAATAAGGATTGCACCGATTTTTCACCAGGCTCTGTAACTGCTTTTATTGTTATTGTAATTTTGAAAAATTCAGCCTGTGAGGGAGGGCACTGTGGAAGGGATCTGACTGGAAATCAGACCAGGATTAAAAAGAGGAAATTATGGGATTAATCTTCCTTCAGAACCCCTCCTGACAAATGTGTGTTGGTGGCCATGAACCTGTGTTCGGCTCATCACAATGCAACATCACCTTGCTCAGCAATTACTGTAGCAACAGCTTTGCCTACACTCTTACTCCTTCATGAGGCACCTCGAACCCTCTCGTTTTCTCAGACAGAGGATAACAAACCCCCTACTTACAAAAATGATTTAATGAAAACAATACTGTTCTTTAGAGGACAGCAAATGTTCTTTCTTCTGTCTACTGCACCTGGAGCTCAGTTCCCTACACAGCGAAGGAGAAACAAAATCAGCTGGTTTTCAGAGGATTTAGAATGACCTGACGCAGGTGCACTTATTCGAGGGACACTGCTAAGGGGAATCAACCTTGCTCCAAAGAGCTCATGAAGCTTCACCTCTGCAATGGCTGAGGGCCCAGCTCACACTTTGCCTGTGTACAGACAGAATAGTCACTTCTTGCAAGAAACACCACAAAAACTTACAAAACCATTCAACAGTGAGGGAAAAGCACTTTTGAGAGAATACTGTCAGACAGAATTTTTGGTACCATTTGAATCTCAACTAAGCTCTACAAGAACATGGGATGTGTTCTTTGCAGTTGGCCTGTAGAAATCTGACATCACTGTAAACAGTAGAAAAGATTTGGGAGAGAAGAAAGGAAAATCTTTTAATATTAACTCAATTTAAGACTCAGAACTTTCCCATTGAATATTATTTGTAGCAATGGTACTGGTCAAAGCTAGGACCTATTTTTCACTTTTTGAGGAGAGTTGTTTTTATTAGCACAAGTGTATGCAGTAATAAATAACTGCTTAAAAGCATTTAATGTCAAATTTGCCCTCATAAACTAGCAAGAACATACCTTGAAATTTGCAAAGTCTACAGATAAGCTAACAGCCTAGTGTGCAAGAACATAATAGAGTGTATGGTTTTGATTATAAAGTAGTAATTTCCCTCATTAACATAGATAAACACTTAAATGATCTATAAATATTTAAACTTGTTCTATTCTGAATATACTTTTCTTAGTATTACAAACTTTTCCCACTACCGAATTATAGAAAAAAAAAATTACTGTGAAAGATATTTGCTGAAAGATGTTTGTTTGGTAGCCTGCTTGGCAGGAGATAAACCACCACCAGTATCAACTGGAACAAAGGCAGGGGACCTGTAGCTCAGCATCTGACACATCTGATGACAGCCTGGCAGAGAGAAAAGGGCATGTCCTCATGGCTCAGAATTTTCACTCCATGTCAAGCTCTTCATAATAAAATCCTTGGAACCCACCTGCTAAAGTCTTTGGTCTAAGAAGCATGCTTATAAAAGCCTCTGACTTTGAGGTCTGCTTTCTGGGACTAAATCATATTATTTCATCATCTGAAGGAAAGCTGACATTAGTGGGTCTTGGTGGGTACATTAAAGGACAAAGTTTGACCCAGTGGCTTAAGAAAAACATAAAAGAGATAAGACTCTAAGGTTCAAGTCCATATTACTGCTTGACAAACTGAAAGGAGTGAAATCGTTGCCTTATGAAGAAAAATAAAAATTAGAACATTTTGGCTGCAAGACCTATAAATCCACATCCACATAGTTCATACTGAGGACTTACTTTGTAATAGTCTGGTAGTCAATCAATCCCTCAGTACCTGGTAGCTTGGACAGGTCGGGGGAGATGAGCCCTCACTCTAACTTTTTGTTAGAGATGGCAGATCTTATTTGCAGCTGCTTAGGACTTTTACTTTTTAACCATCTTTAAGTACTGAAGAAAACCATGATGGATGTATGGCTCTGGACGATTTTCTAGGAGAAACTTTCAGCAAAAGTAATTCTCCTGGCTCTGAGAATGAGGCTAAGGGAGGAAAAAGCATTGTTTTGTCCATGTGGGCCCAGGAGGGACTAGTTCAGATGGGGACTGAGAGGCTCAGCAATGCAAACTGCTCCAGCTGCCTGCTCTATAACTTTAAAGCCCCAGCATGTGTGAGCACACTGGATAAAGAAGTCCTCCCCATGAATCCAGCTGCTGGCTATATCACTTCTGACTAATGAGAGGCAGAAGCAGAAGAGGAAGAAGGGAAGTGGCAGGAGAAGGCAGCAAAGGTGCCATAGATAAATGGGGAGGAAGGATGAAAGGGAGCGCTAGTCTGTAAGACACTTCCACCAGCACAGGACCTGAGACCTGATCCTCAAGTCTGCTATCAGAAAATACCTGGGAAACCACTGATGGAAACAGCATGGCAGTCCTTTCAGGAGATGGCTCAAGCAGCATGCTATTGCTATCAGTTCCTTCAAGTCACCCACTACCAAAAACCTGGAGTTTTTATCCTTCCTGAGATGATCTTGACAATGATTTGGACATTTGCAGCTCATATTTTTTAAAAAGGGAAGAAATTAAATTAGACTACTGTTAAAAGAACCCCAAGATTGCAAAGTCAGGCGCTGAAGAGATGGGAAATGCCTGAGTCAGGTTATATGATGGACCTCCCTTTGCTCTCCTGCTACTCATGCGAGAGGACAGTGCTGCACAAGAAGTGACTACATGCTCATTTTGTTGTGGGCACCCTGACTCTTTCGGAGCAGAGGATAGCCATTGCTCAGACCATGAATGCTTTGTGGATGAGGGATTGTGAAGGACTGCTTCATCCAGACATGGAAAATGTGTCCTGGGTCACACAAGACACTACAGAAGAGTTTCAGCCTATGGTTCTCATTTTGTTGTCATGAATAACAAATGTTTTCCTTTGCAAACAAAATCACAAAGAGCTGCTTTTTTTTTTTTTCTGTTGTAATGTTATTGATCATATAAAACAGTCCCCAAGTTCTTAGAGGAGAGAGTTTTCATGAGATCAAAGGAGAGAAGAGGCAAAAAACCTCCCAAATTTTCAGAAATGCAAATAGATGGGACCTGTAACAGCAGCAGCAAGTAAATACATTTGTAGACCCTATGGAAAGAAAACAAGCATAACAATCATACCGTTAAACACTGTCACGAAGAACATTTTCAAAGAGTCCAGATTAAAGTCAAACCAAGCCAATTCTGGCATTGTTCTCTAGTGTCGAATGTTTGACCTCACAGGCATGTAACTTAGAGATCTGCATGTTAAAGTTAGGCATGTGGAAAAACCAGATACAAATACAGTACCCTGTATGCCCCATTCAATTGCATTTTGAATTCATGTCAGATGACAATGACTGAAAGCCAGTGAAACATTGATGATCTCCATCCAGTGTTGGTAGAGTAGAGAAATCAGCTTCAGCTGAAATTATGTTTTATGGCTAAGAGGCAAAAAGCAGTCAGGGACTGCAGACTGCTTTTACCTAGCACTTGAAAGAAAGCTCTTTCTGTTGAAAATCAAAAAGCTTTGGTAAGGGAAGGGAAAAAAAAATATAGCTATTGGCTCTACTGTTTGGTAAAATAAAGCACGTTTTCCAATATTTTTATTCCAGCATTGTGCTGAGGATAATTTAATAGGAGTTCAAGAATCAAAATGAAAACACAAGTGAAAAGGCAAAATAGAGGAATGGAAATATCTTAAAAATATCTCTGAAGTCTAGACCTACACAAAAGTTGGAGCTTACCAAGTCAGTAAACCATATTGCTAAATTTGGAGAGTCCTGACATTTTGCAGCTTCCTTATGGCACGGTTATCAAAGGAGAGAGCTTAGCCTCTTCCTAAAGACATGAATGTAACACCCAAAGTAATGAGGAGTTTTACTTTAAACCTATTCCTGTCTTTCGCACATAGATCTAGAAAAACAGAACGTAGAATGATGAGCAGGAGGGGAATAAAAAAATCCCCACAAACAAAAAAAAAACCAAACACAAAAACCCACACAAACCCTCACCACTTACAAACCACATGCTATATTTTTTTTCATTCTCAATATCCTTGTTTCTCTGATACAAATACTGCCAATATCCAGTCAGTATGTGTAGGGTTTCCATTCAAATAAAAGAACATTTCAAGGAAAGCAGTCCTGGCTATTGCAGGTACTCTCCTTGCTACTCTTATTTCTAAAACTGTAGAAGATATCATTTTAGCAGTAAAGTTTTCTAGGCTTAGAATAATTTCATTCACTCTCTAGACCTTGACAAAGAAAAGGAGACATAAAATCAGAAAACTATCAATAACTCTTTTCTAACACTTTCACTAGAAAACACTAGCAAGGTATGCATTACATTTTTAACTGGAATTTTTCTGGAAGAAGACAAAACCAGAAAGAACAAAAACACACCCCCACTAAACCACTTAATATGCTTTGCCAGCAAACATATTAATTTGTATGTCTTGGATTCTATCTGCAGCTGATATTCTCTTTAATCAAAAATACTGAACAGAATCAAAGAAAAAATGCTGATTTATATTTTATTGCTCATGTTTTATCTTTCTCACTTGCATAAAGGACCTATTTTCTGCGCTGTTAACAGATCTTAATTTAAATATGTTAACACAAATATTCGTATGCTATTTTGCATACAAATACTTTATATAAGTAAATAACAATGCATACATATATATGTAGACATGTAAGTATACAGATATACAAACTTCAATTATTTTTAAAAATACATCAAAGAAAGTCACTATTGTTATCCAGCAGCTGTGACCAGAACTGTCTCTTTAACATGCTGCATTTAATGAGGCATTATGTTAGCATTTCTCCCTCTCTGTATTTCCCTGAAAAAAAAAATCTATGTTAAAATCAGTAAGGGAATTATGTAAATAAAGTACCAACCCTGATGAAACAGCAATTATATATCTCAGCAGCTGTGTGGGTCCGTTTATGATAGATGATTAACTAGCAAATTGTTTGCATATTTGTTTTATCGAGCATTTGGCAATTTAACAATTAGCTATGAAGGTTTAGCCAAAAGTCATTAAAAGGCTTAGACTAGTATAGATCACAGGTGGTACTATTTTAAGAAAGTTTTAAAATGCCAAAATGTAAGAGATACCTTAAAGCAAAGGACTATATCCACAGAGGGGTGTCCATGGGATGTGAGTAGGGACCACACTGGACATCTAATCCACCCACTTGGTGGTTAATGGGGACTCAAAAGAACCAGGTTCTGGCTTCTTCTGCTGTTTGAGGGTGATTTCAGCCCTAACGCTGATGCCAAGAAAGTTGTCTTGTCCTTTAGTACTTTTGAAAATCTATGACAAGGGTCACCTGCGCAACTGGAAAAATATGATAATGTCTCTAGAACTTCACAGATAGAGCTGGATTTGAGACTTGGATTTGAGACTTGGATTTCAGCTCCACTTTCACGGATATTTAATGTAACTAGCACATTCACAAGTGCTACAGTGGCACAGGGATCATTACAATACAGAATTCTTCTCTCTCTTTTACCTAGTGAATGTGCAAATTTTAGAAGGAAGGACTACCCCCACGAAAAGCATTGGAAATCTTTTGTAATGTGGGTTAAAATCTGCTCAGAAAGGAACCTGCATATTGTTTTCCTGCAGTTTGGGTAAGTGCACTGACACCTGAGCTGTGGGAAAGACAGACAGCCTCTTCCAGGTGTGACTGGGGTGGTTGAAGACACCTTGCCGCTGTCTTCACCTGAAGATTACTTCTGCTGTCATTGAGCAGGTGGAATATAATTGTGACTAAACTAGTACTAAAATAGATGAAGGCTTTTGTGTATTTTCATTCACCGGATGCTGTAGCAAGCAGCATCCATCAGTGACAGCTGCCTAAAAAGTGCATGGGTTGCTCTGAAGGCAGGTATGCTCGGGTTCTGACTGAAGTGAGCATGGGTACACACTTTGGAGTTTAAGAGTTCTCTGAAAGTTTTTTTTTCTTTTGTTCAGAGGGACAATGAATATTTGTGTTCTGCTATTGCTATACTTCATTATTTTCATGAGAACAGGTACAGTATAAGAAGGGACAGTTTGGCCCTTTCTATTGAGACAAGCAGCACACAGCTGCATAACCCAGGGGAGAAGTTGCTCTGTGTAAGACAATTTGCATCAGTGGGTCCTGGCTTGTTCACCGTGTGTTTGTCCTTGAACTTTGCTTTGTAAGAGAAGAGCTGATGCTTCTCCGCTGACCATGCAAATCTCTGTCTGCTCCCATCCCTGACAATTTCCCACCGGCCCATGTTCACGGTCACTTTCTCCAAGCACTGCAGATGCAGCTCTTGTTTCCAGACACACAGAGCTCTGTGGCATGCACTAGAAGATGTGCATGTGACCAAAGAGTTGCCCTGTATCCATTGCCAAACCCAGCTCAAACACTGGGCTGGTGCTGCTGATATGCAGAGTTCATACAGCTCTAGCTGTTAGTCACAGACACAAGGCTCACTTGCTCTTTAGCGGAGAACAAAAAGCATCATCATAAGCTCACGTGTAGCTGTAGCTGCAGCACTGTGGGTGTATATGTGTATAAATTACAGCTGCACCCTGCCTGCTTCTCCCTGCCATCTCAGCATGCCTCTCCTTTGCCTTCTGCCCTGCTCTTGCAGACCCCCACTCAACTCCTCCCATCAGAAAGGAGCCATCTGAGCTCATACTGCAAGTGTTAAATTTTTAAGTATTGTTTTGAAGGTCTGAGGCAAAACAGAAATGAGCTCATGATCCCAAAATCTTACTGATTCACCAAGCTATCATCAGTATATGAGTCCATACCAGTTTAATTTTGCTTTGAAAGTATGCAGAAGAGTTTAAACAGCAAGGAGCACCTGGCCAAAAATGCACTGCTTTTATTTCTTTGAAATTCCAACCACAAAACATATTTTTCCTGTGTTCTTGTTCACTCGCCTCAGCAGAAACCTCACTAGCATCAGAGTTAACCTGGAAGATAAATGAGGAATTAGAGAAATACATTGTTTGCTCTATTTGTGAAACAAACTTCCCAGGAACAGTATTTCCTTCTGTTCCCTCCTCTCAAATTCCCCCCCAGCCTGTTGCCATGCTGGTGCTGTGTGTACTCAGTTTACACCACTGCCTGTGGCAAGGAGCTATTATTTGTACTCCTCTATAATGTAGCTTTGTCACTATGGTCATAGCAGCCCACGCAAATGGTCTTCGTTACAGAGTGCTAACAGGGTCGATGAGTCACTCATCAAGACGATCATTGACTCCCCAGTGAGCTGGGGGCTATGCTTTTGAGACCAGCTATAATTTATCCCAGCAAACTTGATGATACATGGCTATTGTTGAGGAAAAACGGAGAGAACCTAAGCACAACACACAGCCTGTGATGGGGTTTTAAATTTTTTTCTGTAAGTGAAGAGAATATTTTCCTCTTTTAACTCACTGTGGGGCTTTCTGTGAGAGTCATCAGGTGAGATGTCTGTCTTGCAGCAGTGCTGGGATACCTTGTTACGACAGATTCATATAAAATATCAGATTATTCAAGGCTCAGCCTTTCCCTCTTCCTCATTTTTCCTGATTCAGGGCCCAAGATGATAATGATTCCAGCAGGAAAAACAGAGGAGGAAAATCTGCTTGAAGAGTTGCCTTCCTAAATTAAGCAGGATAAAGAGGTGACCTGAATTTGTTTGCTTGTCTTTAAATAAAGAACTCATGAAATCTTAAAAAGCAGCTTTTGACTGTAAACAGTGACTTTGCCTATTTAATATATCTTTAAAGACTTACACTGCCTCAGTCCACCTCCAGATGACAGGATGACTTCCCAGGGAATACATGCAGGAACATTGCCTTCCACAGTCTCTGAGCTGGCAGTGGCTTAAATAACCAGCTTCTAGCCAGTCTGGCTGAAAAAATAACCCAAACATAAAAGCATAAAAATCTTCCTGATGAGTGGAGGTAGCATGAGGTGTCTCAGGGCTCCTCTGCTGGCTCCCCAGAAGGTACTGCTGGCCTCATTGCTCTCTCCATCTCTAATCCATGCCCATGGTGAAGCTTTCACAGATGTTACCAGTCACTAGCACCAAGGATACTGTGAACCCATTGTCTAAATTCAGGAGAGAGCCTTAAAACCTTGTTGTTTCAAAATGGCTTATTTTGATGCTTTTTATTTGCCTTTGGGTTTGAGTTTTCAGAGTCATGCCAGCAACTGCAATCATGAAGCCTACATATTTTTTCCTAAAATGGGGCTTCAGGCTGCCATTAACAGCTTCTTTACACAGATGAGGCTTTAAGAAGAAAATAAAATATTTTAAGACTAGTAATAAAATCTTGAGAATTGCCAACATTTTATGTCACTGGCTCCTTTGCTGTCCTCATCTCTTCCTGCCTCAAGAAACCAATTCCTCCATGTCAGATGAGAAAGCCAGGACACATGATACCCATCCAAAATTGGAGTGCATAAACACAGTTTGCACCTCAAGCCAATTTTCATCTCACCATCTTTAATAACAGTTCCATTTTAGAGCATTTGAAGAATAGAAAACTAAGAGTAAACGGTAATATTTTCTTCCAATTAAAAAATGCTCCAAATGAGCTTTTACTTTGAAAGAGCTTCCTTTAATGTACAGTGAAGCTTTAGAAATTAGTACATGGCAGAGTGAACTGTAGTCCTACTGAGTGAAGTGTAAGATACTGAATAAATCATTTTGATTTGACTAGGAAAAGTGGTTGAGGTCTTTAACTACTGCTGTAATAGAAATAACTATATTTTTTATGTGAAGAAGTCTTTTAAGCATTTCTATTTGTGTGTGTGCATGTGCATGAATAGTTACCGTTTGCCAGTTTATTCATAAATAAGCAAAGTAAAGTAACCCTTTACTTATTGCTATGATGGGAATACTGCAATCAAAAATTGCTACAGTTGAAAATGAGACTCCCACTGTAGTGGTTGCCACAGGAAGAGAAAAGTCTCCACGACACATACAAACATAGATACGAGTTAGAGGAGAGAGAAGTGAGTCAGGGTGATGAGGTCACATTAAAAAAACAAAGTTTAAGAGAAAAACAAGAGTCTCAGCCTGCCACAAGAGCATTTTTCAGGATGAAGTAATTTTTATTACGTGGCTCGAAATTACATTATCATCCCATACTTCACATACCCCAAAATATTGACATGTATGGTGTTCCATAATTTTCCCAATGAGAAGAAATATTCGAAATTCATTATGATACCACAAAACACTGTGACTTCCAACAGTGGATCCAAGTGCTACAGTTTCCAAGATTTCAAACATTTGAAAGAACATTTGCAAACCTTTTTGAAATAGCTGTCCTTGAGTATAGAAGATAGTCCCCTCTTACAATTAGCTGAATATTGTATGTACATCACCATAAAACTTTGAAAGGATTGGGAGCAACTTATTGTTTGACAAAGCTAAAGCAAGAATGGTAATCAATCCCTTGGCAATGGAAATTTTAAATTTAAAATAAGCTTTACAAAGCCTTTGAACCTTCAAACACTTTATCCTTAAGAAATTAATGGGTCCCTGAAGAAGTCTTATTTCCCTTTCTGTTTCAGTTACATATACTTCAATTACATTAATCAACAATGCAACAAAATAACTGATAAAGACCAACCTCCCAGAAAAAAATTCTTCCCCATGCCTCTTTGCCACTTCTCCCCGTTTTTCCCCTTTTTGGATTTTAAACTGTTCAGGGCTCTACAGAAAAATTGTAATTTTTGGTTTTTAAGCTCTATTTTTTCCAGCTTTGGTTTGCTGTCACAGTAACACCTCCCTCCACCCCTGACCTATTCCTCTCTCCAGCAATTTGTGTTGACTGCAGCAACACCTGCAGATGAAAGCAGCCCTATGTGAGAGGTTTCCTTCTGCTGAACCTGGAACAGCACCGAAGAGTCCTTCAAATGCTTCTGTCTTTTAAAGGCAATTGGAACTTTATGGAACATTTTCTTTTTCCTCTTAGGAACAATTACTGTTGTGGTCCCCAAGCTGCCATGCCAGCCTCTGCCTTTGGGCAAAAATGAATATGTTTTTCAAGTTTCACTACATCAAAAACTCCTAGAAGTGACCTTCCTTGTTACAGGTAGAGATTGTGGATGCCTTTACTGTGTCTACTCTTAAATCCCATCATAGTTATAGTTTCAGTGTATCTCAGCTTCTCCCAAACATGAAAAGCAAATCTGTGTGAACTGTTGACACTGTTTTCCCCTCTTGGTTCCTTTGCTCTCCTTAAAAACCAAGAGCCTAAAAATAAATGTCTCCTAGCTTCAGCCTTCAGCCTGGTACCTCCTTGCAGGGCTTTGTAAGGTGCTTACATCCACCATCAAGCATCGTTTTGTTAGATACTTAGCTGATCTTTCTGCTAGCATTACCTGGAAGCATCACTGCATAGAAGCTGCATGCCTGTTAGTATTTGTATTATAAGCAGCCTACTTAGGGGGTTTATATAATTCAGAGGTAAGAATTTTCTTTTGGCTGAAAGCTATTAACTCTCAGCCAAAAAGCAGAATTTTGTTTAATTTGATGTAAATAAAACTGATCTGCTGTGACAGTTCTATTTATGCCAAGGGACGGGCTTTTGTATTTAGATCAGTTTATCCAGATACCACGTGAGGACTGTGGTGCTGACAAAAAGCCCGTGGCGTTGGGTCAAGATTCTTGCAGCCTCTAGCACAGAAAAATGAGGGGGTCACTAATGCACAGAGAGACAGGCAGACACCATATCCCTCCCCTATGCTCCTCCACAGGATGCAAGAGGTCCCAAGAGAGTAATGATGTGCCCAAGGCGTTAAGGAAAATTTGGTCTTTTCCTTGGTTGTCATATAGGATATGTCTTATTAATTTGGAATTGCAGACAAGTAGCTGACAAGGAGGACTGACTGCTTAGAGCAAGGCTCTGCACAGCCACTGAACTTTAAACAGCACCTTCAGTCCTGAGTTTCCTGGGTACCACTGCCTTGAAGTCATGGTGGGGTGGAGAGGAGAGAAAGAAAGAGCCATTCCTCTTGTACTTTTGTGTACAGTCTTGACCATGCTGAAATGGCTCAATTTATCCGAGTTTGATGCTTTCATAGTCAGATTTCTTATGCTGCTGCCTTTCTGCTTTCTGCTCTCCTCTGCATTAATCTCGCATAATTTGCTTTGTAAGTACATTCAAATGTCAATGTGTCTTTACTGAATTTGTCTTGTATAATGCACCATGCACATACATTTGTTTTTTAAACCATGAAGAAGAGAACTATTGATAAAGGCCATTAAATTAGTTCATTAACATCTCAAAAAGTAACATTAACAGACTGAAATGAAATATCTAGTGGTTTTTTTTCAAGGAAACTGCAGGAACAGTTTTGTGGTTGGAAATAATTATGGATATGGGTGTGGTTTACACAATGTGAATATTTAATTGCTGCATTAAAGGCAGTGACTCTTCTTTTAAGAGCTACTATTTAGTATAAACTTCTGCTTCAGCCACCTTGAAAAATTGTAGATAAGCGTAAGACAAAGCCCTGAAATTCACACCACTTAAAAAGTGTAGCCATCCTGAGATGACTGCTGATGAAAAGTTCCTTTAAATTTCTGTACCATTATAAAAATTGAATTAAAATTCTTGGCCTTATTTTTCTGCCCTAGTATAAAATTTATGACATTTTAGTGAGGAGGCCTGTTTCATTTATAAGTGGGGATCGGTGGTTATCTGCTAAGGGTAACACATTTCTGGTTTCTGTACCCATTTCTGTCTGTAGAAAATAAGTTATAAAGTAAACATATAAGAGAAAACTGCACAAGCAGCATAAACTCTAATGGCTGGAAGGTCAACTGCTAGGAAAACCTGGACTTGCCTGGTGACATTATGTTACTCCCTGATATTTTCCAAAAATCTACAGAAAGAGGTGGACAAAGCAGGAAAAAAGCATTTGGTGAGCAGGACTTGCCTCACTTGTGGCACAGAAATATTCTGAAACAACAACATCACCACAGACCATACAAAAGTAAAGAAAAAAGGTCTGTTTATAACTCTGGGCATAACAGAAAGCAGAAACCTGAAGAAGGCAGCATTAAAAGGTACCAGTGGTAATGAATCTGCCCAGTGTAGGACACACGAGGAAGGATACACAGCACCCATATTAAGAAAGGGTTCTTGATCCAGTGTGGTCAGACTGCATGGGGGAAGCTTTGGAGAAAAGACCTGCTTTAGATCTGCCAAAACATTCAATAGAAATTAGACATCTTTTATAGCAAGAGCATGAGTGAGAAATTGGGGCCCAAAACCCCTTGGGAAGACCTACCAGAAGGGAGAACAGTACAGGCTGTTCCTGTGCCTTGAAACAGAGAGAAGACAACACAGGGTAGAGGAGAGATCTTTGAGCCTCTGGACCTGTCTGGGCTTAAAAACGAAATAGTATTAACCCGTCCAGGAGGTGAAATATAGACAATTCAAAAGCCCATAAAGCATTCACTCATCCTGGGCATTACAGGGTGATTTGTTAGACCTCGCCACAGACCTGAGACTAGACTTTGACCACTGAAGCTTCCTGGGACTTTGATACAATAATTTACAGGACAGATTTACAGGGCAGCCACAAGAGCAATTTAACATCTTTTCTTTTCCTTCTACTGCCTGACTGGCACTGCAGGCAGCTCTCCTGCTTCGCCAGTTCAACCGAGGCTCAATCCATCACTGATTTATGTGTGTATAAATCAAGAATAAGGTCAGACAGACCCTTTGATTAAAAGAAAAATCTGTTTTTAGAGCTTGAGCAGTAATTATTAATAGGCTTAACCCAAAACCTGATGTACAGATGTATAATATTGTGAAATACAGATTCAGGATCTAAATTTTGTGGGTGATATAATCAAACTTATCAGAGAAATAATAGTCTTAAAAGAAAGGACAGCAGTGGTTTAAGGTACTTTGACAACTCTACCCCAGTACGAAGCAGTGGAATTGGTAAAAAAAATGGAATTTGACCTTCTGCTTTCATCTCTGAAATTTTTTTTTTTAAAGAACAAACTCTTTTCTTGCTCCCCCACCAAACCATCTGATTTTCTGATACTTAAATGCTAGTGTGCATTTTCTCCCATTTTTTCCCTAGGCTACCTACCACTCAGAAGTTTTTCAACATGGATTCAGGTATGTCACAAAGAGAAAAACTAAGAACTGTAACTGCTTTGCAAAATTTGTAGTTTTTTTAAAATTAATATTAAACCTGTGCACCAACTAGCTCTGAATGATATGGCATTGGAAATAAATTATCTGGGCAAAAAGCATGAAGGGGAAAGAAAATCAGGATTGCCTGGAGAAGTTAGGCTATGTGATATTAGGCTACATAATATACAATACATTTGTACATTTGTTTACTACTCCTGTGTAGCTTACCCTGCCCTTCCCTTGGTGTTTCTCACCTCATTTTCATTCAAATTAATGAAAACAGAGTTTGAGCATGTGGACCAAGCACCACTAAGTCACCAGGTCTTGGACTCAGCTGCTTGACCCTCTTCTATTTCATTTACTACTACAGATATACTCAAAATATTAGTAGCAGAGGACTATCATATGGAGGGAAAACAGCCACCTTTTTTATCAGTGGTATTACTATGGGAGAGTTCTAGGTCATGTCACCTAACACTATCATTGATATGCATCATTTATCTCTTCTTTGTGTTTTTGGTTTTGTGGTTTTTTTAAACATAGATGCAAGTTTAAAATTAAGTAATGAGATACTGCTCAGCAGATAATATCTGCATTTAGCTATGTTTGTGCTCATGCTGCAGCCCAGTAACAAAGTGATTCAAGCTGCCAAGGGCACATGGGTTGCTTACCTGTTACCCTTCAGGTCACCAGCACTCACTCATGGCATCTCAGGGGATCTTGACAACTTTCAACTCTCTCTCTCTCCTGTTCCAAATTTCAGCCTAGGAAGAGTCTGCAGGTAAGCTGTCAGCATGTGCAATACATCTGGTATAGCAAAACGACGGAAAAAACCTGGGGCTTGTGGCTTCCAGACTCTCAGCTGGTACTGGGACAGCTGTGAAGAGGGACACAGGGAGCATGACACTTGCTCTGAACTGAAGGTTCAGTCTCTGAATACTGCTGAATTCCAAATAAACTAATTAATTAATTAATCCAAATACAATATAGACATTATTGAGTGACCAAATAACCATGAAGGTGACTAAAGGAACTCCATGACTTTACTTGATGACTGGCACATGGATTCTGGGGGGCAGAAAAGAACAGCTCACATAGTCTGCTTTCTGAGCAGAAAATCCACACTACTGCAAAATATTTCTACCACTAGTTTAAAATGTTCCAGGACTGTTCTGGAAGGGCACATGTTACATAATTTTGCACAGCAGAAGTAGAGCTAAGTCAGCTTTAAATAGTAACCATTTCAAATAACGTCTTCACAGACCATTTTCAGAGTTTTATTTTCACAGCAATAATGTCTGCATTCATAATTACAGTATCAAGTTCAAGACTTCTGGAAAATGAGGGTGAAAAGATAGAATAAAAGATTGCATGTGGGGAAATGAGATTGAGTTATTCAAGCACTGAGGTAATAATATATTCTTATATTAAGCTGAATAATTTCCTAGTTCCTATCTTAATATGTAGAATAGGGAATTCTCTGTCCCTAATGTACTGATTTGGTCAGAAAAATCACCCACGCTGTCTTATACAAAACACTGAAGCAGACAGAACTAATTTCCATTAGCACTCACATTTTTCCCCTAAAGCATCTACTTACCATTAATGTAACAGCTCTACATTGTCCTCTTATTGTCCTGGATATGAATAAATCATTAGCCTTATTTTATTAATGAGGCCTAGCTAACAATATTCCCAAACTGGCTGTGCTCTCATATCTTACAGTACAGATAGGTGCATTCCATACTTTTATTTTTGTACCAGGAAAATCTGGAAGCTGCAGTGAGGTGATTATGTAGCGTTCCTTGACAAATGAGACCTGTTCCAGGCAAAGCTGGAAGGAAAGTGAAGTTCGGTGTCCGATTTATTTTTTCTTAAGCACTGGAAATGTTGCTGATTTCACAGCTTAGACTTTGCATTTACAGTAGATAGCACCCTTCATCTTAAGTATTGTAATGGAAAGCCTTAAGCACCCTTGAGCACAGGATAGATATTCCTGGTCCCTGTTACAGAGAAGCAGTATTGGGAGCTCATGTAACTTGACAGGTGTGGATCAGCAGCAGTAGAAAGAGCTCTGTGCCAGTGCTGGGAGTGCCTGTGGTTTCACACGGATGAAGAAAGAATGGCAGGGTCTTCCCATGCCCTCACTACCTCTTTTCCCATGTCAGGCATTCAAACTTCTTTTGGGATGCACAGGGTCAGGCAGATGTGCATAACTCCTCCTGTGTGCAGAGCTGGGCAATGGTGAGTTTGCTCTGAACCAGAAACTGCACAAATATACATTTGTATAAAGAGGGCTCAGTGCTGGACTTCTTTAACTTTATGAATCTGGAGCCAACGCTTTTTCTGGGCCACAAGCAGAGTAGCTTGCCTCTGCCCATTCTTGCCCACAGAGACAGATCAAGCGTGCCTAATAAAAGGGCCAACTTTATTCTCTTTCAGATCAGTCATGTAATAAGAAGTAAGCAGAGGGAATGCCAGACATCAGTACTCCAGCTCCTGGATTTGTCCTTTAAAATGATATTATTTCCTTCTCATGTTAACCACTATCCCCGGCCAATCAAGTTATGGGATAGTCCTAGCAAGCAGGACGTCAGTGTGCATGGCTCCTCACCTGCCCAGTCCCCACTCAGTCCCAGCATCTGGGACACAACTGTAGTACAAAAACCAGGTGCTGACAACACACAAAAGGAGTTAAATCACCTCCCTTGGCCATGCTGCCCTTCAGGGCTAGCAGAGCAAAGGGCAGGGATGTAGTGGCCTTCTATTGCTCAGTCATGAATATGGCAACAAGTGCACCCAGGGAGCAAACATGCTGAGCAAAACTGCAGGCCTACTACAGTCCTTTTGCAGCCAGACCTGTGTTTTATGGCATTTTTCTTCATTTTTGTCATCTGTTTATTTAAGGTATCTCTTATGGTGCAGGCTGATGAGGGGAGACAGAAGAAAACAATTAGAAGAGATTAGAATGTGTGAGAAAACAATTAGAAGAAGCTAGTGTAAGGGGAGTGAGGGAAGGAGAGATATGGAAAAGATGGGAACTGTGGTGGGTAGAAGGTTGAAACTGATGCAAAGAATACATTAGTGGGAAAGCTGCTGCACAGATCACAAAACCCAAGTAGGCAATATAAAACTAGTATTTGAGTTAGACTTTAAGATGAAATAGAAAGCCAGGAGTCGTGTTTTAACAGCTGTGCTGCTGTGCTTCTCTCTGAAGGTTCTCTACTTGAACTCAGTAACAGGCATAACCTGAGATATTTAATTCTGGCTTTTGGCCTCCAAATTGATTTACCACAATATCTGCCCCACCTGACTGGGGATAAAGAGATTATCTTAACAAACAAGACACACCATTACAGTTGCATGGATGAATTTCTCTCCAGCTATTACTCTCAGCTCTTTGCATATTTTTGTGTCGCTTTTTGACCTGAGAACAAAGAGCTTTCAGTATATATCTATTTCTGCCTATTCACTATGTTTTAGAAAATTATCATTGCTGCTATTTACTTGAGCTATGGTTATACACACTCACGGGGGATTATGTACCTTATTCCCATAACAAGCAAATGGTCCCTCTTGCCTTACTCACTCCACAAATCCAGATACTCTTGAGAATGGTGCTATATAAATACCTAGATAGATGAATCAGAAAGATAGTTATTTTCTCCATCTCTGATAGGAAGGAATCTGGGGAGTGTGCATTCTTCAGTAGTCTCTCTTTGTTTTTATAATAAAGTATCTTTTCTACCACTCCAGCAAGAGATGAGAGATATCTGGTGCCAATGAACTCTTGTACTTGCTTAGAATGCTACAGTGCTATTGTTTTTAATATTTAAAGCTGCAGTGTTGCCATGTAACTGGGGAAATAGCTTTTTGTGTTTAAATATTTCATGGCTTGTTGGAGTCCAAGTACAAGAAGAATTTCTTTAGTATGTTAGAGGCCTATCCTGACTTGAAAAGTTTTTTGTTAACCCTTGAATGTGTAAAAATTGCTCTGTACTACAGAAATTTAATAAGCATAATTTGATTCATTCAGGGATCATGACGACCTGGAAAGTAATATTTTTGTCTTTTCACTTTTGTATAGACCTATGCTAATCTTCTTAATATGCTTTTTTATGCTGGAGAAAACCTTTCCTTTAAAATTGAAGCTCTAGTTTAGTATTTCATAATGACGGTTTCTAAAATCATATATCTCTTTATAAAACATTTCCTCATTGCACACTTCCAAAACTAGTCAGTATCAAAAACAAAAGCTTCATTTGTGGGTATTGGCTACTTGCTTCTACTATAGAGCTGCACATATTGTTCTGAAGGGTGCTAGCAGTCTTGGACAAGACCTGCAGCCCAGATTTTCTGTGAAGTATTTTCAGGGTGCCTTTAGCTCCAGACACAGAAATTCAATAGACTATTTAATTTCCATTCCTTTTTTTGGTGCTAGATTATGCATTTGTTCACTTTCTAGAACAGCATTGTCTTTGTGATTCCCTAGGCAAAATTAACTTCAGAACTACCAACATGCAGAAGTTTCTCATTTCAACTGATAATAGCTGAAACCTGTTATATCTTGGAACTGTGTGTTTGTACACTGATGGTTCTGATGGTGAGATCAGAATAAGACAGAGGTCGGAAAAATCTGTTCCTGGTATCAATGATGAAACAAACTGATTTGAGTCGGTTCCTAAATTATGCAATTTTCTGCATGTCGTCCTGGCCTCTCAGTGGTTTTTATTCCAAATACAGTAAATAGTGTCCTCATCTGGGAGATGAAAATTGCCATCTGCTTTGCACAGAGATCCTGAATGGTAGGCTTACTGTTAAACTGAGGAAGAGAGTGGTATAGAGTAACACCTTGGGAACATTTGGGAACGGTGACAGTGCAGCAGGGTGCATATAAATATTTAGGTGTAATAAACACAAGCCCTTCAAATGCTTGGAAACGAATCAAACTGTCCTCATGAGATTCTCTAAGTTACAGAAATATTTGCTTAGAATGCGAACATTAATGAGTATTTTAGGGTAAGCCATAATTAACATGTTTAGAGATGGAAAAAAAACGTATAGAGAATAATCAGCCTGCTCACAAACACATTTGTTTGCTCTTTACACTAAAAGTTAATGATGTGTGCTGGCAAGCAGAATGAAGCACAGATGATGGTTTGAAAGCACCCATGACAGATGTTCGCTCAATATTTGGCCTAGTTTTATTTCCACACTCCAGTATTCCCATATCACTCCCAAATGTTGTCTGCAAGGCTGGCCTTAGGGCTACTGTTGCAGGATGTATTCTTCTCTGGTGTTCATCTCCTGCTCCAGCAGCAGCAGTAGCAGAGGCACCCACCCTCCACTGGTTGCCCATTTCAAGCTGGAGCTTTGGCTTTCTCAGCCCACAGATTTAGGTAACCTCAAAATTCACAAGTGAAAAGAGATTCTGGACTTGCTCACCCCACCCAACTCATGAGAGCAACCCAGAGGGGACCTGGGTGCTACAAGACTCTTTAATGTTATGTTAACACCTCCCTGGACTGGGACTCACAGCCCTGAACTGAGGGCATTCTCTGTCTCAATGACGTGGAGATGCTGACAGCCATCTCACAATGCAATTAATGCAAGACAATATTACAAGGAGAAACCCATGGTCCAAAAACCAGAGAGGCAAAACCTATGTACTTTCAGCATTACTCTTGCCAATTTCTAGGCGTATAATTTATTCTTTCCTTAAACATGATGAGGATACCTGCTTTCAGTTCACAGCCACAGATTTAGCACACTGACCTAGAATGTGAGAAATCATGTTCAATTTCCTTTTCTGCTCTAGGGGATGTGAATCAAGATCTGCACAGAGACTTGGCCACCATGTTTGTCTGGGATAAATGTATGGAAAATTGCTCTTGCTACTTGACCGTGCATAGATAAATTAAAAATTATTTTGATTAGAAAGGAAGTGACTCTCACAATGACTTTATATACCCATGCTTACGGTAGAGAGGAAAATCTGGAGTCAGCAGTGTTTCAACAAATACTTGTGACAGAGTTAAAATGCATTTAAATATGCATTGAAGATGGAGAAGTGAAAGTCCTGTCTTTTTTGTCCCAGATGAATGCCCCAGCTGATAGACTTCAAAGTCAGGCTTTACTGTCTTTAATCACTGGGCATCACAGCTAGTACAGCAACAATCCAGAGGGATTTGCAAGGGGCAGTTGTGTCTGAGCAACCCACCCAGCAAATGCCGGACCTTGTGCACTAACTGGCATGGTAGGAAAAGTGGTGCTTAGCCCAAACAGAAATCCCTGCAGCCCCTGTCAGAGGGATGTGCTGGACGTGGGAACTGGGCCTGCAGGCAGCTGTCATGGCACAGGTCCCCTGCACTGAATGGCAGGACCAGGCAGACTTATTCACTGTCCAGGACAGAGCCTGGGGAGGTTAGACACCCCAGTGCCTGGCATCACCAGGATTGCACTGTGGGACTTGATTACAATAAGTGAAGTTGTCAGATTAAAAGATGGGAGGTGAGAGCGCATGGAAGGTGCAAAAATGAGGGGGAGCTGCTTTGGAAGAAGCTGAAGGGAGATAGCATGAGGCAGTTCTAAGAAACTCAATACCCCAGAGAGATCCATTCCTTTCTTCTGCCTGCTTCCTGCCTCTTTGGGAGCTGCATGTGAACCCAGTGGTACCACTGGCACAAGGCTGTGCACTGAGACAGCACCCTGGGGGATATTGCTGCAGAGCAGAGCAGCAGCTCCTCATTTCCACCAGGTTACAAAGTGCCCAATGCAAAAGGCTGTGCATCAAATTTCAGACGATCCCAGAAAAAGTATGAGCCAAACATATACATCTGAGAGTAATATTTGGCCTGTTGTGCTTTGATCCTTCAGTGAATATTGAATTTTAACTATTAAAAATACATGAAAAGTATTCAACAGCAATCAAATATCACCTTCACCACAAAAAATAAACCTTCCCCAGTTTTGTTGCTTTCTTGAAGTCATAAGCATTTCAGACTATGTGCTGAATTCCTCCTTGTAAAAGAGCTGAAATTTTGCTTTTTACTAATAATCCTCTTTACTGTAGGAACTGCAGAAATTAATATATTTCCAGAGGTTATTTGGAAGTCCAAGTCTGAAGGCATTATTCATACTATAGAAATGGAAAGCATCATTAGCCTTTAGTTAAATATATCAAGTAAAATGACACTTTACAAAACAAGGGGGTAATGGCCTGTGGTTAAAACTGACATGGAGTCGTAAGGTACGTACAAGGAAAAACTTTGTGAAGCTACAGTGACTGAGTAAAAAGTGACAGTGCACACAGAAGATTTTCATTCCTGATCAAATTATTTTGGTGATGGTACATGTCTGCATGTGCCAACATTATTTTTGATTAATCCAGTTGCTACATGTAGAGCTCTCCCTGAGGAAACCCTGAAACACATCACTTATGCAGGATGCAGAGAGTCCTGGGAAATTCAGATTCAGACGTCTTCTCCTCTTGTTTAAGTTCTATTGAAGGACCCAGCTGTGCTCTTTCCTATCAAAAAAAAAATACATAGTAGGACCACCATGGCTGCTCCATGGAGGAAGTTAAGCTGGAAATTTGACAAACTCAGGTGGAAAGGATGAATAGAAGATACAGAATGAAAATTTGTAATTGTCTTTAATTATTCATAGATAATTCATTGGAGGAATAACATTTCCTGATTTGAAAGTATGGATTCATTTTAGCAGTCTCTGAGTAGCAGAAAATGACTACATTAGAAACAAGCAAAAATAGCCTGTGGCACTTTTCCAGAGGAGAGTTTGTCAAAATCTGAACCATTTCACAGGAAAATTGAAGTCCATTTCTGATATCTTGATGACCTAAATGTAAACCAAATTAAACCAATTTGTTCATAGTTTTAAATATTACTTCCCAAAATGAAACAAATGTTGAAACTGGGATTGTACTGGGGACAGAAGTTTCATTTTTCAAACATACATGCTAGAAACTATAAACTAAAGTGAAATTAGATAGTCTGCTTTTATTGAGATACCCCCTAAGTAACACAATCCAAATAGACTCAGTGGTAGAGCTGGTCTAGAATGATTTGATGAAATGTTTTTGATCTGAACATAACAGCTCCAACTAAGCTGAAGAGTTTTATGTAAAGAAGTCATCTGAGAAGAATTTGCAGTAAAATGAAGTCCAAGGTGCATCAGAAAACTCCCAGGCTTCATACTAAATTGTCTCATGGTTTGCCTGAAGGACAAACTTCAGTCTGTGGCTTGGCTGCTTCATCATGAGAAATTCCTCATCCCAAATACTCCTGGGCTTTCAGGGTTCTACTCCTACCACAGTCCCATCGTAACGCTGCTCATTAGACATGATATCCCCAAAAACTGCATCTCCTGAACAAGCCCATCATGACACTGCTTTGTATCAATGAGGATTTCCATGGCAAGTAGGAAAAGTGTGGCTGCTTCTCCTCTGAGCTCTCATGAGGTGATAGTTTGTCCTGAGCTGAGGGTCTTTGATTCCTGAAACACATGCTTCATTTCTCACTCTCTGGATTACCCCAGAGAGAGTCATTTGGTGTTTGGGATTTACAATGAAATAGAAGTCCTGAGTTTAAAATGGCTTTACCTCATGGTCTCCGGGAAGAAATCAAATCCCACAGAAGGATGTCACACCCAGAGCAGTTGCTACCTATCTCACAGTCTTCTAATCCAGGAACTTCCATCTTTCCAGAGTCAGAAACCGAGATTTTTCTTCTTCTAACTGAGAGCTATAACTATCAGCTATTGCTAGCAGCCTAACAGAGAACAACAACAGATCACTCCCTACATATCTCTTCATGTCTGTGTTAATTATCTTGTAGATTTATTAAAGCCTCATGGTGTTACAAACATAGAATCAAAGTTCATTATGAAGACCACCAAACACTGTAAGAGGTACATTGCCAAAGTGACTCATCTGTATTTCACAAAGTCAACATTTGCCATTATAATAATAAACATTGCTGGATAGTGATAACAGCAAGCTCAGGGGCTCCAGGATTGGACACAGATGTCCTTGTGCTGGGGAACCTGTGTTACCTGCAACTCTACTTTAAACAGATTAATCTTTCAATTGCTTTGAACCTGATTTTGCATAGATTTCCTTTCTTATAATTACCGAATAAACTAAAATGACTGTCTGCTTGTGCAAAAATATCCATTAAAGCTGAAATAAACCAAGCAGTATTTGTGGGATCAGTCCTAATAATACAGCAGGTGTTTTTGTTCTCTAACAACAAAATTTTTCTATTCCCCTTCACCTCCATGGCTCCATTTCTAATTGACCATTGTTGCTGCTTGCTACCCATGGGAATAAATTATTTGCTGTAGATAACTTTACTTTGATTTAACCTAGGCCTGGACAAAGTAAGATTTCCTTATAAATACACATAGATGTGAAAAAATACACCGGCAAAAAAAGACTGTGACAGATGTTCAAGCAAAAGCTCACAGATCATATTAGATTTACTTACAATTAAATCTGAAATTTGCACGTGGGTGGTAATTTATTTGCAGGTCAAAGACTGAAGCAGGTTTCTTACCAAACACCTGCTAGGAATATCTAGTCTAAAATTCACAGTTTTCCATCTGGAGGGAATAAAAAGGGGTGGGAAGCAGGCAGCAGGCCTAGATAGCCCACACAGACAGTTTTTAGAGAGACCAAATGGTATTGGCTGAAAAACCTGGAGCTGGGACTCTGTGGAGGTCCAAGACTGCTGTTGGTGATCTTTGGGAGAAGAGGAGTAGGGAGGAGCTGAGGTCTTTCAGCAGATGTACTGGCATGCTCACCATAGCACTGCAGAATCGTATTGAGGCAAAATTATTTATCTCTGGCTCTCTGTTAGAGTTTTCAGTACTGAAACTTTCTGCTTGTGAAATATTTCCTTGGTGCACAAATTGCCCACTTGTGCTGCTCTTCTGATCTTCCACATGCTTTGCCCAGTACAGTCTGACAGATTGCACAAAAATCCCATAAAATCAGATGCGTGGTGCTAGACAATGATTTGTCAAACCTCATTTATATGAAAACTATCTCAATATGGGTACTGCTGTGGCGATCCAAAGCACAAAGTAATCTATTTATGAATACCTGTATTCATCTGCTACGCTTGTCTTTGATGGATAGCTACCAATAATTTAGCAAGTGCCATGTTCTGACATTCACTCCAGAAGTTCAGACTGTCTCAATGGTATGGCAGCACTGTTAATATAAAGTACACTGACTTTCTCTCTAGAGCAACATTATTTATGCATGACATGGAATAATGCCTAACAGGAGCAATGAAAGGAAGAAAAGTGCAATGAGCTAGTGTGTATATGATATGACCTTGTTAACATTTCACCACAGCATAATCTTTTTGTACTTTTGAGCATGATAAGTTAATGCATGCCACTGTGAGACGCATTGGAATTGACAGATAGACATGCATTTTAAAATCCGGCTCAGCAACTGTCACTTTCCCATTACGCAAAACGTATAAGGGACTGAAGAACGATGAGGAGGAACCTTATGGGCAGCAATAAAAATCCTCACTTGTATTGCTCAGAATATGTGCAAATACCCTGCAGCTTCCATCTGCAAAATTTGATGAGAATAATCTAAATGAGAAGTGTACATAGTGACAAACAACTGAGAGTTTAATTGGAATTGTGAATGTTGGCATGAAAGGCTGCCAATTGCTTGTGAATCTGAGGACTTGGTACCTACATAGAAAGCATCCAGACAGGGCTGCAGAAGCTGGTCTTGGAAAAGGTTATACAGCTCAAGCTGTGTGTATGTATAATGCGGGATCTCTCTTAGGAATAAACCTGAAAAGAGTGAATGGCATGTGAATAGGACACATACTTTTAAACTCTATCACTGTATAAGCTTGTTTAGGTTGGGGATTTGCAAGCTGGCAAAGCATTTTCTTCCCAAACACCACTTATGTGACAAAGGAACTTGATTAAGTGGGAAATTGTGAGCTGTCAAGTGGATGTTGCATGACATAACACAAACGTCTGGTTTTAGTTCCTTGATCCGTAATATACCACTGTCAGTTCAGGATAAAAAACTGAAAAAGACACATAAATCTTTCACATCAAATATTATACTGTCAGGCAGCAACCCTGCTGCATACATTTGGGGAAATTCTGATGCCTGAGAATCTTTGGCAAAACCTCTTGACCTTTATGTAGCAGAATGAAGATCTAGATTTTTTTTTGAGAGGAGAAAAATACTGTCGCATGGAACAAGTGGTGCAGTCCTGAATGTTCTCTTCCCCTGCAGTAGCACCTTTTTCTTTCTGACCCACCATAATTTACTAATTGAAAAGTAATAAAGGATTTTTGTCAAATTCAAGCTATACCTCAATTGTGTAAACTGCATTTGCCAGTGAAGACTTCTCCCATGAAGACTACCCTGCTTTGATGTAAGCTTTAAATATTTGAAAATCGGTTCATTGTCTTGCTTCTACTCAACAGCAACGCCATTGCCACAAGGCCCAGCTGTTCTGTCAATGTGTTGTATAAGTCCTCTATGTGATGCTTCTTCCAGTCCTTTACTTGAGTTTCTCATTCTGTAACATAAAAAAATACAGTTCTTCCTCTTTGAATCATTAGAATGTTCTTGCTTAATCACATATAATATATTTGGTCTTGACTGAAGTTCTGGTGTAGAGTTAGTTTTTTCCCAAATTTTATAGCATTTGAGTAGTGGTGAAGGAAACTGGTTATAACATGGTATTTAAAGATAGCTGTAAGACTCCTAAAAGATGAACAGCTAACTTTCTAAATAAACTACAGTGGCTCCGAGGGAGACCTGGAGTTCTTATATGTGCTAGGGATATGAAATTCTCATTTAAAAAAAACCCAAAATTTTCTTCATTCTTTTTTTGAAAATAGAAAATCTGAGGAGTAACTGAAGTATATGTAATAGTAACTTTTTTTCTTTAATGATGAGGAATACACCAATTACTCTGACGTGTGTAGAAAATACAAAAATATACTTTAAAAAAGTAAAATGAGAAAGAGGAGAGTGCTGTAAAGAGAGGTTTTCTACCCATAAAAGAAAAAGTAATTTTCTCTGACAGTTCCTCTATGAAATAGAGTGGGGGAAAAATAAACTGGAGAGCATTGCCATATTGTCTTGTAAATGAAGAGAAATGTTAACCATACAGGTCTGAAACTGCTGGTATCTTGAGCTCTCATACAAAACCCTCATATTTCTAAATGAAAACCTTGAAAACGTACATGACATCCCCATACATGCATTCATGGTTATGTAATACATGCAGTGAACATATGCTAACAATAAATTTGGCCCAAAGTGTATTGGAATTATAGTTGCCATAACATTGGAAAGTTTAGAGAATAAATGCACTGGAGATAACTAATCATTTCACTGCGAGTACTGTTCATTGTTGAATGTGGTTTAAACCACTGAAATGAAATGCAGCAATAAAGTAAATCAGTAATAACATCTTTTTAGACATTATTCCATCCTTTTCTCTATTTTTATCCTAAAAGAAACAATTTCCTGTAATTTTTCTTATTTTTTTCTCAAGGGTCTAGTTTTTCCATCCCAAGCCTTCCAAACAGATTGAAGGAAGGACTAAGGAGGACGTCTTTCGGAAAGTCTTCAAACTCCTTTCCATGACAATAAATCATGGAAGAAAATTTGCTAAAAAATCTGGTGACATAGACAGTTTTCACAGCAGGAGTCATATCTCTTCCAGCCAGGCTTGGATTGAAAGAAAATAAGAGGGAAAGCAAAAAGAGAGGAAGAAGGCATAGCACTGGCTCTAGATCATCTATGAAGTGCACTTGTCATGGTTGTCCCTCTATCACGAGACCAGAAATGAGGCAAATGTAAACTTCAGATATGGATCTGGATCTTTCCTGTCTCTTTGGTATTCATGTCAATGTTTGCTTGTAGTTGCATTACACAGAGATGTATCTGCCGTAAAATAGAGATCCCAAATGGAAAATTCCCAAACTCCATGGTGATGTCCGTCTGCTTTGGCTTCCAACTGCAAACCTGAACCCACATTTGACCTTTAAAAGAATTTGGGATAGTCTTTTCTTTAATTTTTTTTTCTGTCTTTGGAGGGTGTGTCACTCCCTATTACAATCACAGCTGCAACCAGAGCACTTCATATGATTGGTTTTTATACAGTAAGATGCATCTTTCATGAAACCGTGATGGACATACTTCATAATAACAAGGGGAAGGCTGGCTTCTTTTTCAAGTATTCCTCAAATAATCCCCAATCATAATACAACAGAAAGATTTTTTCTATCTCATCAGCTGTATTAATCCCAAGACCATTAACAAGTCAAAAAAAAAGCCTTTAAGAAAGAATTTTCACAAAAATGATGGCTTCCAAAAATGGCAGAGATACACTGAAGACCTTAATAAAAAGTATTTGGCATCCATAAATCTTTTGAAGTTTCCTGTCACCATCATTATTATTATTAGCTCAGTGAAGTCAGTATACCAAAGCAGTGATAAATGTTAATCACTGTTCCCCATCAAGTGTTTTGTTTTAAGACTGTATATCACCAGTGAAGGATAAAGCTCTAGAGGTCCGGACATAGGGCTGTTCATACAAGCAACTTGTAATTCATATCTCTGTCTGGTTTTGCATCAGATTGAAACCAGACTAAAGGGGAAACTTATCTCCCTGGGGAGACTGAGAGGTGTCTGTACTTTCAGGATAGAGCAGCTTGGTTAAAAAATGACACTGATATCTGAAAAATCTCTGGGACTCGTTTCTGCAAAATTAAAAGCAGCATTCATTTTCCATATTTTCATTTTAGAGAAATTCTGTGCCAAACCTGCCTTAATCACTTAAGCTGAGCAATGTTTTGATGGCATATGAGAACCATCACGAAACATAAGTTCTTTCCACTTTATTCATCCCCTCTCAATTCTCCAAGTCCTTCTCTGCATCCAGTTGCCTTGAAAACAATCCCTGTCTTCAGCAGCATCTTTCAACTCCAGCACTACCCCTCTTGCCATCCTGGGTGTCTATTGCCATTTCATTTTTGCCTCTTCTCAATGACTTCCCTGCCATATGATGCTGAGCTCTGCCCAAAACTCAGGGGAGTTGGACTTAATTTTAGACAGAGGCCAGAGTGGTTAATTTTAAATTCAGATCCAAATCTTCAGTTTCCTGTGTCTTTGGCCTTTTTTGATACAGCTTTCCAGCTTTGGCACTCCCATGCTTATTTCATATACGCATTCCCCAGTGTGTGGGAGTGCTGTTGTTTGGGTCAGAGAACTGGAATTCCGGAGTCAGGAACTCATATTCTCCTAAATTACTCCTTTCATGGCCTTTACGACTAGATGTTAACTTGTTTATTTCAGTGGCACTGACATAGGGTGTTTCTCTTTTTTAATGCCAACTTGACATGTAGTTGACATAATCTTTGGAAACTCTGTTTATCTAATTTAGAAAACAATATCACTTTGAAGCTATGAAAATTGGCACAGTTTCTTAGTTTGGCCTCTGTGAAACTGAAGCATATTAATTCAAGAGCAACTTTCGAAAATTAGGTGCTAATGCACACAAATTATCCATCATCTACCTAAACAAAAGACATATTTACTAACCTCACAGAATGGGGTTTGGGTGCTTTTTCTTACAGACCCAGCTGCCTTCCCAACCCTCTTATCTTCCTGACATCCAGATGCTCTATTCTTCCAAACACCAGGAGGGTTGTCAAAGGTCATAGCCTGTGGATCACTGAACTAGATTATCTTTGCAAATTACTATAGCCCTAAACCCTCTCATCCTAGATAACAGCAAAATGGTCCTAACTTAGTTAATGATTTTTTTTTACCAGATTATTACTATCTGCAAAAGTGCAATTATCACTTCTTTTAGTGCACTTAACATGTCGTCCAAATTTTGCAAAGAACTGCATGCTATTTTACGGTAGCTCAGGAGCAAGCCTGCATTAGACACAGCATGTTCTCCACTCGTTTTACTTAAGCAAAGACCTTCATCACAATTATTTTCCTTGCTTATAGGATGAACTATTGATTCAAACCATCACTGTAGAGAAATACTAACATTCTCTCAGACAGTGCTGGAATTTGGCTCTCAAAACATACTGGAAAGGCAGACATAAAATTTATATTCGAGGCAATCTCTGTGCTACACATTAAGCCAAGACTCTGAGTTTTCCTTTCAGAAGCTCCCAGAGGTGTTATTGCCAAATCTCACCATTAAACCAGGAGACATGATTTTTGGGTTTTAATTTTGTTTCTCTTAAGGGTTTGCATTTTCTTCCAGATTTTATTTACATTTTATTCTACATCTGCCTTCTTAAGAGATCGAAGTGTTCATATGCTGTACAAATTTAGGTTTCCACACCCTTTCCTATTTTTTCAGTTTTAGGAGGCACATTATAACATGTGAAATCAGTTTTTCACAGAGCCAATAGTAACAGAGACATATTTCTACAGATTAATAATTCCCTTTACTGTAGATCTCATTAATTCTTCTCCTCCCTTTTCCTTCTTCCCTCATGATTTTAAAGTCCACCCAGTGATTTCATTGATCAAATCACATTTATACAATTATATGCTTCAAAGTCATGTTTAAGGAGAAAATTAAACAAACAAAAAAAAGATGAATTGGCAACATGAAAATTTTCCTCTGTAATAATTACCATAACCACTAAGAAACCCACAAAACTTTCTAATTTAAAATGGAAAACATCTTTTCTAACTTGGTGGTATCCACCATCACTATTATCACCACCACAAAAAACAAGAGTAGGAACCAGAAGTGGTGCATGATCAGTCAGCTCCACAAAAGAGTGTTCTTTTGGGAGCATAGTTGGTTTGGGTTTCCTGTCCCTATTCCTGAATCTTACGTGTTTGCTCTGAATTAGTCACGTAGGATTTCTCAGCAGGCAACGTCTCATTTTGAATAGATCACCCTCTGGAACTGGCTGTGTTTCCCCATAGATCTCAGAGGGACCTACATGACTAGATGTCTCCATGTTTCCCTGATGATGGAGCTGTATTATTACCATATATGTAATGCACATCTATTTGTGCATGAGTTTTGTTGTACATATACACACACATATAAATAAATATGTATATTTTTATGTATTATAAACAAGTTTCACACTCTAGATATAACAAAGTTGGGGTAATGAAATATAAATACACCATTTAGAATGCTTTCCTGCAACCAAACTTTAAATTTGTCTAAATTGCTGCGTCTCTTAAGTTGAAAACAAACATGCATTTGTTTGTTCCTTGCAATTCAACCCAATCTGGCCCAGTCAAAATGATTTACTACCAAAGGTCACCATGCCCATGCAACAATACAAACATGCCCAGGTAGCAATTTAACTATAGCAGAACAAAGCTAAAGCAGTGCTGTGGCCAGGGAGAAGCAGCACATATCCTGTAAGCCAACCCAGGAAGCAGGAATCAAAAATGTTCAAGCCAGTGATGGTATCTGAAACCTTACATACAATTACTGAAGATGTTCACAGCTTTTATCAGCATTTTGCTTTGTGAACAAAAAAATCTTGAGTCAAAACAATGAAGCACTTCTCCCCCTAGTCCTTTAAAGGAATCTAAGCAGAGAAACCCATAAAACATTACAAAAATGTACAAATATTTCTACAACTCGCCTGAATTCCCTTAAAGTTACTGATTCAAAAAAATTATGGAGAAAATGTTCAAATAAATGTATTAGTAATTTATTGTACCGTGAAACAATACCCTTACTGTGATGTATTATATAGGAGCTATGGAGTAGGCAATGTGATCTGATCTATGTGTATGATACTATGTGGTGGGATTATTGACCTATCCCTGTGAAATATGGATGGTGCAAATAATTCAGAGCTGGTGCAGCTAAGGCTTGAAGCCTAAGCAGAGCTGATAGGATAGTGTGGCATGTATTTTTTTTCCTGGCACCTGAACATACATGATAGCTCTTTTTACAGGCTGGCAGCCTCAAGAATTTCTCCTTTAAGCTGTTTTTATTTTGGTGTTTTCAAAGGATGTACTTCTTCTTTGGTACCATAAGGACAAGAAAACAATAGTCTGAGGCTGCTGTTATTACGGTTTCTAAACAACAAGCAAAATAACATATGGGTGAAAAGGCTATTCCATTTTATTTTACAAACATTGGGAAATGCAGATAATGACCTTGCCTGGCTTTTGTTAGTGCAAGAACCATTTCATTGCAGCAAGCACTGTAATTCCACAGAGGTTGAATCTCCTCTTGTGAATGAAACATATTGATATGCAGAGTTGTATATGTATCACATCACCATACTCCAGTTTTATTTTCATTTTTATGGAGTTCTAGTAGTGCTGGGTGCTAGTAAATGAGTGTGCAGTGATCCCTTCATTTTTCAGGTCTTGCTTTTTTGGCATTCCTGCAGGCTCTCCAGTGAGAGACACAATGCACACCTTCCCATGGTAATGCCCCTCAGTGCTCAGCTGGACCAAAAATGGTCAATGTGGATGATGTGCAACTCCTTCATTTTAGCAGATTTTTGTTTGAATTTTTACACTTTGACTATTTTCAGATAAAAAAATACAGTACAAAAAATGGCTGTGTTTTTTTTTCTTTTGTATTTCAACACTGTATAGGATATGGATCACCAAAGATTAATGTTATAAACAAAAAAATCAGAACAGTCATAATAACTATCTAGAAAAATAAGCAGCAATGTTCCTCTTACAGAGCTGGTTGTCCACATTAGCTAATAAAACACCGTCAGAAACTCCTATGTCCTAGGGACAGCATCCTTTCTAAATCATGATTGCCATGTACTGCTTATAATTTCTTTAAAAGGTGGGGAGCTGGAATAGAAAAGAAATCCTGGCAGAAGTACAAGGATTTCTTAGATGGAGTCCACCCACTGAGATGTTTGTGGAAACAGCTGTAGGCAGAAAAATTATTCAAGTGGGATCTGAAAATGATCCTCAGAAGGAGTGAAACCACATAAACACTCAGCTCATTTCCACCTTTGCACTGTATTTAGAAGAAAAGAAGAAATGCTGCACTATCACCAGACAGAAAGTGTGCTGAGAAATCCTCAGTATTCCTCATTAATCTATTTTGGAAGACATTTTTGGTATTAGGAACACTGATAAAGTGATTAAAGAAGGCACTTTCTTTTCTCATCAGAGTAATTTACCTGCTACTGTAGACAACCGTATCATTACATTTCATGAATACAGTTATCAAAAAGTAGCTTCAAACTGTGGTTTTAGGCCCCAGTAACTTCTTAGAAGTCCAGCTGAGACTCTTGCTCCTTTCATTGCCAGACCTTTTTGTGTCCAATGTGAATGTGTTCACACGGTTTATATCCTTCTCTCATAGTGCCCTTCAGAAGAAAGGTCCTTTTCCTCCTGGGGACATGCTTAGAGAAATAAATGGTGCCTCCTCTAAGACTTTCCTTTGCAACATAAAACTAGCAAAGTCCTTTTTAATTCTGTCATGTGATGGGGTTTCTGTTCTCTGAGTATTGTCCTAATCTTTGCTTTCTCTTATTCTCGTCTGAGTTCATCGTTCTGTGGTGGATCTAATTGAGACTGCTCTAACTGTGCCCCATGTAATCAATAGCTCTTTAAACCACAAAACATACCATAAATCCATGCTAATACTTAAAAAAAGAAACCCAAAAATGGCCCAGGAGAAGCACAAGGACATGCAATATTCCTATTTGGTTGAAATTCAGATTCATGGGTCACTAAGCATTTAAACCTTATTCGATAACAAAGTAACTTGCTCATTTTTCAGCCAAGGGACAAGACTGATCTCAGCATGCAGCTAAGCATATCAGTTTCTTAACGGTATTAAAGAGAAGAAGATTTGATAGGGATGGGACTTATGGGAGTGATTATTCCAGGATGAGAAACTGCATATTAGCTTTAATAACACTGTGACAAATCCATAATAAAAGAACAAATTATTATTTGTATTTTTTGCACTCTCAAGTCCCTGAAGCTTTTAGACAAAGAAAGAAATCTATGTCCCTGCCCATCCTGTCCTCCACAGACACAGGAGGAGTCCAGGATCCCTGCCAGTCCTGTCCTCCTTTTCCTCTCTGGTTTTATAAAACACTTTATGTACATAAATTTTTGCCTAAACTTTTGTATTGTGCTTGTATTTTTTTTAATGTAAAAAATACCTACCCTGGAGTTGGAAGAGAAAGCTGTGAGACTGTGTTCAATATTCATCCCCATTCAAATGTGACTGTCTGCTCTGGAGGATGCCAGGTGCTTCAAACACTGCCAAACATATGGCAGAGCTGCGGCGCAGCCGCCTTCGTCAGGGAGCTGAGCTAATGGCCCCACATGCATTTCATTTAAAAATATGGACAACTATTCAATCAAAATGAATTTTGTCATTTTGGTCAGAACCGCATTCAGTCTGTGTTGAGAGACTTGAAAGGACTCTCCGCTGCCCATATTTTATAACAATGACTCATTCAGCTGCTATAATCCCAGTCAGATACAGTACAATGCTATTCCTTGCCTGTTTCTTTTCTTTCAGCTGTAACTTTTCCTCTGCTATGCACAAAACTCAGTGGTTGTCAAGAAGGTCTTGTTAGCACCTGCTTTAGGGGCTAGCTATTTATATGCAAGGCATTGCACTTTCATAGTCTTTTTCACCTCTAACTCTGACCCTTTTGCTCTGAGCATGAAAACGTATCTCATCTTTACCTTGCAGCTACAGGACAGGAAAGCAGCTACAGTTACAGATCTGTATGATACAACCTTTTTCCTGATTTTTCTGATGAAAAATGTATAAGCAAGTAGAAAACATCATTATCCCAAAGCAATTAGTATACAAAAGCATAACAACCCTACCAACCCCAGCAGAGGCAGCAGATAACTCAGCTGTAATATTTTTTGTTTAAAAGGGATTTACCTTCTATCATGGTTTTCTAGACCGGTTCCAATGCTCATTAAAAGAATTGGTTCAAAAAAAGCCTTATGAAATCCTGCACCAAGCAAACAGTGAACCTCCTCCCTAAAAACCCAGAAAGAATAAGAATTGGCAGAAATAAGCATATAAATTTATCTGTGGGGCTCGTTAGAAAGATATGCTCCATTTCAGGAACAAGACTAACATAGATATTAAAGGCATGAAGCAATTTTAGAGGTAATGATCAAATTAAATGAAAATTATTTTTTGTAAAATAAAAAAATCATAATTAAATAATCAAACATCCAGTGCCAGGCTGCATTCATATCAGGATAGGAAATTTCTCCTAATTCAGCAGGAAGAAAAAAAAAAGGGAGGAAATAATCATTTTGTGTTGCCCACAAAGTAATAAACCCATATATTAAAAAAATATTACCTCCCTCTGTTGCTCCCTCTCCTCCCGCCCATGGTGGGTGGGTGAGCTCCAGACTTTACATGCTGAGCTCTGAGTGGGATCACCTTGTTGAGCACTGGGGACCCACCTCTCCCCACCCAGCAAAAACCATCACTTTGCTGGTGACACTTCCCCTAACCCTTGGCTCCCATGGGTCTGAACATGCTGTGACAGCCACCGTCACCATAGCCAGCCCAAACCTGCAGAGCAAAGCTGTGGGGAGGCTCTGGCTTGGGGTCACAGGGCTGCCCAGAAGCTGGGTCTGATTTCTTTAAATGGCTCTGCATTTGGTTCTTGTTGGGGTGGAGGGGGCTGAAGGAGGAGCTAAGGGTAGATTATTCCAGCTAAATAATCAGCAGACTGAAGTAAGTGGCTAGACCACAGGTATTTGGAGACTGTAAACTTGGTGTGTGCACAGACTGACTAAAATAGCTTCTCAACAGCTGTAAGTTATTATATAGACACTGGGCTCTTGCATCCTTTATTAACAGCAACTGAAAAACTGCTCAAATTTGGTTTTGTCTTATGCACAGCATTATGAAAAAATAATGAAAAAATATTCCTCTATAGATTGTTACAGTGTTTCTAAAGACATGACATTATAAAAATGCAAGCTAATGAAACTGGGCTAGAGGTTGTTAGAAGTCCTATTTTTTTTTTTTTTCAACTCCATGAACTATTTTAGGGAGGTCCAAAAGCAGGAAACATTTGTATCTACCAACATATGCATAATTCTTACCTGCAATCACAGTGAAACATTTGAATTATCATTATTATGCTTATGGCTAGTGAATGTGACTATTTCTCAACTTGTGTTTTCAGGGAAGATATCCTCCTGATTAGGGACAGAAGGTCACTTGTGGAAAGGTCAGCAAACATCTTGTTCTGATTCAAAGATGGGGAGAAACAAGCTCCTGAGCATCACATCCGACTGTGTTCATTGTGTGTGCGAATGGGAACAGCTGGACATGGTTTAACAATCATCCTTATGGGCACAGGCTACATCTTAGCAGCTAAGCAGCCTCTAAGGTCCTCCAGAGTGAATATGTCTACATTTATAGAAGCAGATCACTAAATAAAACAGGTGACAGTCTTTTTTCATGCAATTAAACCAGCCAGGTATGTGCTCCCACTTGGGAACATAACATGTTTTGAAAAAAAAAGGATAAACGAAAGAAAATTCTGCTAAAGGCGGGAAAGTTGTACAGTGTCTGTTCTGTATAATGAGTGAAAGAAAGAATTTCTTCTGCTTAGGATTATAACAAATAAAATGCAAAGCAGACTCATAGGTTATGGGGACATATTTTCAAACTGATGAGCAGAGACAAGTTGAACTCCTGACCAGCCAAGAGATGCAAAAACCCTCATCAGTGGTAAAATGGAGTCTTACAGCTTTTTGAATGGGATTGAGTGGTAGGCTAAGGAGGAGATCCTGGTGTCCGAAGTTTAAACTTATGATGAGTCCTTTTGTCCTTTGTCTTCAAAAGAAGGAGGCATTTGTTCATTTTGTTCATTTGCACCCCAGCTACGTAATCTCATGCCTCACATTTTTCTTGGCCTTCATAAAGACCTTTTATTTCCTTTCTTCCCAGCAACTTCACTGCTGTGATTTTTTTGGCTCCCATCTGAAGTATCATAGATAGATTTCAACCAGAGACAGGACAGGATACACTGGTGATTCTACTGACATATAAACACTTCAAATGCCTTTGAGATATACCCAGAAGGTTATACCTGCCACCTGACAGATCTGGGGCGGCAAAGGAATTCTCCCCAAAGTCAGATTGGTGGGGGTGATGGAGTGTTATCTATCTTTATCTGTAGGATTTTGTGGTAGAATTGTTAGGAACATCTGACAAATAACTAACATCATAACTGCTAATGAAAACTGAAATCAGCAGTGAAACCCTCGATCCCCTCAGCTGTCTCTGCGATGTGTAACAGTGTGTTTGGACCTTTTGCTATAGATCTGCAAGGTGTCATAGGGAGCTGGAAAGATTTTTGTGGCTCCTTTGTAGCTGAACATCTGTTAAATGGTCAAGTGCAGTAACAAGTAGCTGGGTTTAGTGATCTAAACAGTCCTTTTCAGTTCACATTCACATAGTAATTTTACTATTTGCATAGACTAGGCAGCTATGCAAAAGAGAGAAAGGTAAGTGATGTCCCCCAGTAAGGGCATTGTGAAGAGGCAGATTTTCAGCATGTTTCCAGATGAATGGCCCGGTGGTCTTCACTGGAGTCTGAGGTCATGAGTGTGTGTGTAACACTACTAGGACAGATCTGCTGAATTACCAGTAACAATCTGTTCTCTTGATCTGATGCTGTAAAATTCCCATGTATTTGTTTCACAAAAGCTTCTCTTTCAATATGTCTTAAATATCTTATTGAAAGAATTATTCTCCTATTATCATTTAATCCAATGTGTTATGAATATGACATTTGACAGCCTATGGCTGAAAATTCCAGCTGCCTTTCTGCATAAAGAGCATAAAGTTTTACAGCTGTATGTGGGAAGCCACAAGGGTCAGCAAAAAAGGAGCCTGAATTTTCTATGCAGATCAGTAAAGCTGCGGATGAATTGTTATTCTTCCCCTTAGTGGGTGTCCCAAGAGACCAGATGATCTGAATTATCTTCTCATCACTAGTGGACCTGTCTCTCAGGGGAAAGGTCAAAAATAAGACAGGGCAAGGAGTACAGGCAAAGAGTTGAGTATCCTTTGAAGTCTTCAGCCCAGTGTGGCAACACAAAACACAGGCATGAGGGGCTGGTTGAAGGGCTATCCTGATTCCCACTCCAGAGAATTCCTTATGTAAATCTTCTCCCCACGGGAAGACATTTTGTTAAGTGGTCAGGATGAAACAGCTTAAGAATAGTGCTTGGCAGCAGGCAATGGCTTCTTTGGAAATCAGTGAGGAGAAGGCAGACAGACAAGTAACAAGGCAACCACTAGCCACTGCCCAGAGGTTGCTGCCCTCCATACAAACATCTTCTACCATCGGGGTCATGACACAGCAGGGTACTCAAAGCTTATCTGTGATAAGCCAGGAAAAAAACAAGAGTGAGAAAGCCAGGGAAGAGTATCTTACCCAGGTGGTAGAGAGCAGATTCACAACACTAACATTTGCTAGTGATAGCTCTGGCTTCAAAGTCCCCTAGATATGGTGCAGGACTTCATTTCACTGTGTAAACTCCAAACAAAGAAACAGTTGCTATCCCAAAGTTTTCCTGAACAGTAATTTAATCTGAGTAATTTCCTCCAAGCCATTTAAACTTTAATCTCAATAAATCAGACTAGTAAAATAAGAATCATACAGAAGGTACAGAGGTAATTTAATTTATTTATCTGCCAGATAAACAAAGTGCCAGAGGGTCTGTTTAGGACTTTGCACATCTTACAATCAGGTGTGGATGAGAGCTATGTCACAAAACTAGGACCTGGATCAATTTCTCTTGATTTTCCTCTCTATACATGTTATTATACTAGTTGTCCATGGAATGCATTAAACACTTTTTAAATAGTTAAAGCACTCTAGAACTGTGAGTTAGAAAAATGGCACTTTGTGATGAGGACAGAAAAATATCAGATCAGGAACTGTAACTCTTCCTCTAAACATTCAAATAGATTTCTTTTTCTGAAAAGCTGCCCGTGAAGCCATCCTAAGTGGTTTTAAAATGATATTGAGAAACTCAATTGCAGTGTATTAAAATGGATGTTAGACATGAAAGCTCATTCAGCTCCAAAAAGTACAACTTTTGTTCAGTTGTGATAAATATTTTAGCTAAAATGCACCAAAAGATGCAGAAGTCCTGCTCTTTTTCTTTGATGGTTTTCTGGCAAAGACCAGGCAAAACATGAAGCCTAGGCAAGAAATAGATGGGGACAGTAAAGAAGCAATAGGAAAGGTAGGAAACAGTGGATGTCCTACTTGAAGAGTATGCTGTTAATAAGCTGCAGTCCTCCCAGAAATGTGGATGATGCGGTCCTTCTGACTCCATCATGTGCAATCAGCTGTGGAGCTCAGGCTGGAATGCAGGCTGCAGGCAGACATGAGTCCACGTTTTGAACAGCAAGATAAACCCAGCCACTCTAAGTTTGCTGTTTTCCTTCTCTTTCAACTTGCACTCTGCCTTTGTAAACATTTCTGTAAATGTAAATTACTACACTAAATTGCAAGTGTATGCAACTGCTTTATTTCTGAGCAGGATAGTGCTTGTGCAACCATCATCATGCCTGCTAACAAAAGCAGAGAGGAAGAGGGGGGGAAGAACATGATTTGCATTAAAGTACTCCTCAAGGCCTCCATGAGGTGGGCATCCCACTCTGTTCAGCTCAGGATGGGATGCAGGTGGGTCTTCTGCTGCCTAGAGCACTCAGGATGTGCCAGCAGGAATGGACAAAGATGGGTAGCACTGGTGGTGAGGAAGGTGAAAGGGATTTAATAGTCTCACCTGACAAGTGGAGATTAATAGTGCTGCACAGCCATAGTTTAGAAATAACCTGCATAATTTTTATTTAAATTACAGATGGACCAAGGCTGAGTCCTCCCACTGGAGCCTCTTTTCTCACCTGGCAGGTCAATGGCACAACTGGGCATAAAACCCAGAGGTACAGTTTGCGCCTCTCCTTCAGTCTTTTTCCTGGTGAATAAAAAGTCTTGCCAGGCAGGAGGCACAGGGACACAGACCAGCCCCAGAGTATTGCCTGAGATTCTCCAGCACCGGAACTGTGAAGAAACCTGATGGTGGGACACTCTGGGGGCACAGGAGCGTACAGAGTTGCTGAGGGCAATCCATCAAGGACACAATAAATTGTACTGACCTGAAGCTGCCTGGAGGTGTCTACAAACCCAGAGAAGGAAAGGGTATTTAAACCACTTCACCCTACCCTGACTTCTGGGCTGAGTCTAAGGTAGCATGATTCAAATATTTCCTTGGGGGGTGTGTGTATGTCAGTCCTGAGCATCTGACTTCTGGTACCATTTTCTTCTCAAACAGCTCTTCCCAGCTGGGGAAGTAGGTACTAAGCTGGAATGTGCCAGCCCTGGGCTGCTGAGGATGCCAAGGGCCAGGCAGTGTCCAAACACCAACCTTCACCTTGTCCAAGAGGTTCCCTGAAGCCTTCTCATCTCACACTGAAAAATCCTCACTCAGAGCACCTGCAACTGGGGATTTATTTACAGAATAGCTTTCATTAAATTTTGATAAAAATTCAGTGTTGGCAGGAACCACTTTTCTCACTACCAAGACCTCCTTTTCTATTTCATAAAGTATGTCAATGGCACACAGTTAATTACAGCAAGTGTTCTAAGGCTAGGGATGAAGTGAGGAATGCAGAAGTAGCCTTGGGAATTCAGGGGAGCAATATTAATTGAACTATCCCAATTGTAACCACAGAAGGGACACGGAGAGGTCCAGCTCCCAGCTGCAAAGCCAGGCTGCTGATGCTAACCCCACTGTGGCAGATGTTTGTCTGAGCAGTCCTTAGGAGGCTTGGTTACACAGATCCCACAGTCTGCTTCCACAACCTTGTTCCTGAGTTGATCTGTCTGATGGTGAGAAACAGGCACTTCAGTGCCTGGCACTGAATGTACTCCAGAGTTTAACAACTTCATTTTGAAAACCTGAAAATTATAAACAAATAAACAATCTCCTCCCTAATAAGGTGTGTTTAAAAGAAGATGGGATTCATGTCCTTTTAACTGTTCTTCACTTTTTTCCCTTCTGTCACTCTCCTCCAATAAAGCAGGAGGTGCGATGTGAACAGCAAACCAAAAACAAACACCAAGCAGAGCCTCTGACTGGTTGCTTTCTCTGACCAATGGTTTAAAACCTCTACTTTCCCAGGAAGTGCAATTTTACCAAGCACCTTTTAAATCAAAGGAATATGAACCCCTCAGCAGTGAAGTGGTTGATTTGTCAGGGAGATAACAGTGGGAATGTAATTTCTATCAGTAAGGCTGATTCAACCTTCTCTATTCATGAAGATTTTGATGGATTAAGTGAGATCAAGTAAAGCAAATGAACACACCATTACATTAATGCAGTAAGATGTTCTTTGGCAGCTTATCCCTAAGTACATCCACAGGACTACTAGGGTGCCAGCAGTGTTGTCCCAGTCTACAAAAATCACAGTAAAATGGAGACATCTGAAACTGTTAAAGAAGTGTTGCTTGAGTGGAGCACACCACTGTCCAGGGACATTGCTGCTTTATATTTACCTTAATACTTCTACTGAGAGGAAATTACATAGTCAGTATTTTGCTGAAAGACACTGTGTTTGCTGCTTAAGGAAAATGCATCTCCCTTCTAGAAAGGGATGCATAGCTACATTCACTGATCTTGAATCAGATGCAGAGGTATAAAGAAAGTAGACCTGACTGAGGGAGAGCTTGTTACTCTCCAAACAAAACAAAATCAAACAAGAGAGGTTTCTGCCTTCTGCAGCCAGAAAGGAGCCTGCAGAAATTATAGCAAGGCATTGCTGTGACTCATTGCGTCAATAACCATTTGCCATGATATCTGAGCTGCTTGCTGGATATATCTATTTTCTCCTGTCTTATATTTAGTCCATGAGAAGTCTGGGAGTGAAACCATCTTCTCTGTTTGAACATGAGATATCAAGTTCTGAGTGGGCTAATTGCTATATTAATATAAAATAACAGACAATAACAATCACCTGACTGAATATTGGGAATGGCACCGCGTACTGTTCCCTCTGGTAGCAACTGACGTTATAGTAAAACTGGGTAATCATCATCTACTGCTGAAAGGAGCAGAAAAGGCTATGTCCTGTATTTATACCAGTTGGGGTGCTCTCCAGTTTATCTGTGAAGTCAGGCTTGCAGACTCTTGAAATATAATTTGGGAGATAACTGGATCAGTTCTTCCCAGCAGATGTAAAGCAATGAAGGCTCTGATGAGAAACAAAGGGAGAAGGATTTGTTCACTGAAGAACGCAAGTTCCAAATTAAACACAAGAAAATATAAAGCTCAAAGAAGAGCTTGAGGAAGAAAGGGGGTAGAAAAGCAGAGATAAAGGAAAATAAAGGGATATTGTAGAGGAAGCATAGCTGTGTGTTGGAGTGCATGCTGTTGGGCATGGAAATGAGAGGAGATGTCGTCATTCTGCTTTCTGTGCACTGAATCTTTAAATGTAGATGAATGTCTTTCCTTGCTGTGGAGGCAGCTCCAAGGCAGCTGCTGTCTTGTGTTTCAGTGCAGATGCAGAATAGTACCAGAGCAAGATGGTTTCCTGCTCTTTGCTGACCAGAAACTTCTTTTTAAATTATTTGATTTTCACATTCTGTTTGTTTTGTTTTTTTTTTTTCAAAGTTCCCTTTCTTCAAGAAATGAAAGCAATCTGGTCTGGAAGATAAAAGCAATACACTCTGTAAACAGGAAAATTCACTCTTGTGGAAATTGCTGATAATATGGCAGTGCTGGGCGCCTACTGCCAACCAGTTAAACCATCCATGCTGTCAGATGGCACCGGGGTTGTTTTTCCCCACCAGGAACACAGGACCACATGACATGCGGTGTCAATGAGATGTACACCCATGTTGCAGTACCTCCAGCTTTCTCCTGTCCCTATTTGGATTATTTCCATCACTACCCAACCTCAAAATCCTCAGAATTAAAACATGCCATTAGTAGTCAGTTCAGCACATTGTGCCCTGAAGCGCAGTCAGGATGACTCATAGTGCAGCTTTTCTTGTCCAGCTCTTGTATTGAGAGCCATAAATCAGTGGGGTCACAGTCTCAGCTTTTGCCTTGTGGTCCCCATAATATTTCTGCCTTCACATCATATGCCTTAATGCACTGTACCCATACATGCCCCGTGTCTTTCTGAAAGTCTGTGCACTTTGAATAATTGCATGCAAATAGGGTCACCGTACCACAGACCTTTAACTAGCATTAAACCCCTTAAATATCATTTGCAGTAGAAGAGCCTAAGGTTTATTCTCAGTCCTCTGTGAATTTATCCCATAGCTAAAACCCATGCATTTTTTTTTTCTAAATATGCAATAATAGCCAAAGTGCACACTTTTGTCTGTTAACCTTATATTGATGGAGACAGGACAAAGCTCACAGGGCTAAATTCCAGCCTGAGTTAACCTGTTCCATTCAGTGCAGATGAATGTATAGAGCTGAGCACTAACTTTGACTAAAGCATGAGAAATAGGAAGGATGTGTAAAAAATACCTGTGATTATGCATGAATTACACATATGAAAAATTATGGGAGTGCAAGTCTATCCATCAAGAAAATAGCCTGTGGAAACTGTAGCTTGCAGCCCTCTTCTTCCCCATCAGTGACATGAACTGTTTTGTAAACACTGTCTGACCACTCACTACATTGACTGCCTATAGAGATTCTCTTCAGATTCATGCTCCCATTAAAAAATTTGTGAAGGCAAGGAATGTACTTGACTACTGAATTACTTTGGTATGAAGGATCTCTCTGTAATGAGGAATAATGTCTTTTACGCAAGACAGAGAGCTTTCCAGGAAGCAGAGTCAATGGTAAGGACATCATTTGAACAACTCTGTCTGTTTGACAAGATCCCTAATCCAATTCCATTAGTAACTTTCGTCAGTAAAAAGAAAAAATGAAACAATAAAATAAAGTATGGAGCCTCTAACTTTCCAGAAATGTCCACGTACAGTAAGAGAAAGGAAAACTGGAAATAACATGTGAGTCTTGTTACCTTCTGTCCCCTCAGAAAAATTCTATTGAAAGCATTCAGCTATATTGGTGTGTAGCACATAAGAGCTTGAATAGAATTTAAAAGAGTATCTATTAGTAAGTGGCATACAAAATAAAAGAAAATGTATGGCCTTTCAGCCTCTAGGTCAGCAGGTCAAATCCAGCTCTCACAAGCAGTGATGGAAGTCATTGTCGTTTGAGGGCTTCATGGTCAATATGGCATTGGCTTCTGAGCCACGAGCTGCAACATTAGAAATCTTGTTCCTCACCAGGAGATGAAGACATGACATTGCTTCTGCAACCCTTTTCTCATTTAAATTCAAATCACATTAATATTTGAGGATAGTGATTATCCTGGTAAGTGCATGTAGATCTTGAATGCTGCACTACCTTCCATATTATGAGCATTACTCCTAAACAAGGGCACAGTAAAAATGCTTATCACTTAACAACTTCTTTTCATCAGTGCAGTCATGAAGGATACAAACTAGTGGAAAATCAGACCATGCCTGGCATAAAAATTCTCAATCAATTGAGAGAATTCTGGTACATTTACCTTTAAATAAAAAACTTGCCTGCCCTCTTTCTGCATTATCCAGAAAATTCTTCTCCAAAATAACTAGAAGGTATATAACGCTCTCTTTTGAGAGGAATAATCTTAATCTTTCAACCTACTACAAATACTTACTCATTTTTGCTTGGTATTCTCTCCTAGCCACGGAATTTTATACCATGGAGTATTTTAACAAGGATTATGAATGTATGTGAGGAGGGAATTTTTTTTTTCCGTAAGTGAGAGACCAAGTGAAAAAGGCTATACTGTTTTTCTAAAATTAAACTGTCCTCAACTACCTGCAATCAGGAATGCTATTGCAATACTGGGATGAATCAATCTGTCTTCCCTCTGACAATGACTTTTTCTATCGTGTTTTATGCTGCAAAATTTTAGCAGCACTCATTTCATAGATACTTTGCCTTACAACAGTTTTCTTGGCACTGATTTCCATCCTCCTACCCCCATATTTTGAAATGTGTTTAGCAATTTATTCTTGAATCCATCTGTGTCAGTGCTTAAATATGGATTTCAGCTGTGAGTAAAAGCATTATGGTCACAGTCAACTTTAAATTTTCCCAGTGCAACTTCATTTTATCTACAGGAAGATAGGTGTGAGGGGGGAAATGGAGGTATATCAATTTTACTTAAAGAAAGCTTCATTTTGCAAATGACAGAATTCACACAGTCTAAAATGAAGGCTTGAAAGCTGGGATATACAGGCTTGAAGACTGAACCCAAATCCTCTTGCAGAATCCATCAGGTACCTCAGGACACCCATCAGTTTTACCACCAGTCAGTTTGGACATTTACAGGCCCCTAAACTACACTGCAGTGATGGTGATCAGAAACAGCAAAGAAGAGTCAGAAGTCTGGCCCCATGAGGAGGTTTGAAGATATGCTGCCTACTTTCTCTAGTAGACAAAGCATCAAAGTGCCTTGCAAGAAACTCTGCATCCTTTCAGCCACCCTGGAGGTGATATTATTAAGCTCCAGTGGGATAAATCCAATAAGAATCTGCTCAGCAACATGAGTAAGGGCTCCACAATTCTGCCCTATATTTTTGTTTCTGGAAGCCATTTTTTAAAATCTGTTTGTAGATGAGGAAATTAAATGCTAAATTTCACATCCTCCCCCACTCAGACTGCAAGGCTCATCTAATGCACATTTATGTAGAGTCTGATTCCCCTGCTAAGTGTTTCTATTCTCCACCCAATTTGGCAGCTAGTGAACAGTACACAAAATAAATTTAATTGATTTGTACAGGTATTAAAACAGATTATCATCTACACACTTTTGGAAAGCAGACACTGTGTGTTAGCAGACACTGTGTGTTAGCCAAATAGATGACGCAAACTATAATGATTTACAAAGGGCTTCAGAGAGCTGGGTATTAGCAGACAGTAGATCACATTAGACAGCAAAAGAATTTCACATTTATCCATCAAATGACAAAGAAGATCCAAACTTAATCATGAGATGATTTACATATCCAGGAATGGTTGATTTAAAACATCAGTGTGGATATTAGGAATCAAATTTTCATACAAAGGCTCTTGATTCACCTATTCCTGCAAACCACATGCAAGATGAAATGCACCCATTTCCAGTGCAGGCCAGAACTTTCCATCCAGGCACTAACTTCAAATAAACATCTCACCCAGAACACAGAACTGAGCATATACCTGCAGCACCAGCTAGATATCTCTGCTGAAAATCCATAGCTGCCCACCCTCTGGAAGAAAATATTGACATACTGACATATGGCTGACAAATATGCAATGCAAATATCACCAAATTGCTGCTTCCAGCATGCAATTAATAAAGGAGAACTCTAGGAGGGCACATTAGAAGTCATTCCCTCTCTTGGAAAGGTTGTTGTCTGGAATATTTGGGAATACTGTTACCTGGTTTGGTGCCTCCCTTTGCTGCGTCTGCTCATGGTCTGGTGTGACACGGGGATGGTCAGGATGCCTGTCAGCTTGTGCCACTGCAGCCATGAGCAGTGGTGGATGCCCAGGGATGAGCATAAAACCATGACATAAATACAGCATCTCAGTGCAGTATCCACAGTGACTGTCGTTATTTTACAATAAATGAAACTGTGGAATGAAAATGAAAAACCTTGCCTGAAGAAAACGGAAGCAAGCTGTGGAGTTGTCATGTAAAAAGGCACCCTTTTGTGCATGTGAGAGGAGAGGTTGTTTTTCCAAGGGCACAGGATGCTTTTACTCAATCAGGGCTGTAGAACTTCCAAATAAATTGTATATAGCAGGTTCTTTAATCAAACATCTATGACTGCTGAATTAAAACATTAGCTAATGGAATTAGCTCTGAGATTTGAAATTTTTTTCTCTTTGTTATACAACCCAGGAGACCATTCTTTTTTTAATTCCTCCCCAATGTATGAAATCACTGTAGTGTCCTTTACACTGCTTCAGGAATTACAAAGGCTGGAGAAATACTTTTCTTGGGTAATAAACTCGTAGCTGGCCTGAATTTTTCCCCTTCTACACTAAAAACACAGTCAGACTGCTCTCCTTGTCCAGCAATGACCAGTGCACAGCTCTGACCAAAACCCTGTTGTTTCAGCTGATTTTGAAAGATGTCTTTTTAGAACAAGGTAAACTCCAAGGAAACACTCTCCTCTGAGTCTGATGTGATTGCACAATTACAGACATCATAGCTTCTAGGCTTTGATCCAGAAAAATACGTAAGTGTCTGACTTCCAGGGGGCTTTTCATACACTTAGTGTTAGTTGCTTACACACTTTGTTGCGCAGAAGCCTGAGCACAATGTGTTAGAAATAATGATTTTTCTCTGAAAATATGCAAAAAGCATTCAGGAAACATTAAGTTTAGTGTTCAAGTGTTGAATAATCTAAGAGGTTATGCTATAGTATAATAAAATCAGAAAGAAAAAAAAAAAAGCAAAGACTTCCTGGCAACACTCTGAAATATATTAAGCAATTCTAGAAAGGTACCAGAATTTATTTCATAGTTATAGAATGGATTTTATAGCTACACAGAATTTTCCATCACTGAAAACCTCAAAGGACTTTATAAACCAGGACTGAATTTTATCTCCTGGTTATAGGATACATACAGCTGCTGTCTTCAAAACTCTGATCCAATTTCTTACAAGCATCTCTTTGGAACAAAAGTCAGTCACTGCTTTTGCAAAGTATCATCTGAAGTATCATGTGAAGGTCCAGTGAGGTCCCCTCCCATCCTCTGGCCTAATCTTCCTACCTGCATATTACTTTCTACATGTTTCCTTCTTAGCTAGTGAAATAAAGGAAACCTGATCAAATTTCAAAGGGTGAAATGTATAAATAAGAATAAAATTAGGATTGATTGCGGTAGACTCAGACTTTATCCAGAGAAGTTAGTGGTATTAGTTTTAAAAATCAGTGAAGTAATAATGATTAAGAACTCTTGCCAAATAAAATCTTACAGTGAAATTAAACATTTCCACTGAAATTGGAAAATAACATATTCATATCTAGTACCTCAATTCTGAAAACAATATCATATAAACTTCAGTGGTTCCAGTTTTAAAGGTGACCCATTCTTATGTTACTATAATTTTTTTAGGCAAAAGTTATTTCCACAGTAGCCCTGCCTCTATGGGCAGAGAGATTTGTACTTTTATAATGGCTAAAGTGCAAGTACAGCTTTGTCAGGACAATGTAATTACATCAAACACAGACTTGATCCAGCCTAATGATGAAAAAACTACACTACTGAAACGCACATTCCTTTCCTCCTGGGAAATCTAAAACCCACTGAGGTGTTGCTGCAGGTAAATATGTCTTAGAGGCTTTTCTGTTTCATTGTTCGCCCACCTATTTGCCATTACTGAAGAAGGATGTCATGAGAGAATTTAAAGCATTTTTTGGACACTGGGCAACACGGACCAGTCTGATTTTATTTTTCTGAAGTTACTTGGCACTATGGATCTCTAAATAAATATAAATTCATTCACAATCAAACAGGCAAGAAAGAAATGACAAGGGTTTTGACAGTGCTCAAAATACTTTGAGGTATTTTTAGCATATTTCTGAGTCGTATTAGCTTAACCTGTAATAGAATATAAATGAGCCCATATGGCAGAGATGTAATTATGTTCCATGTGAGAAATCCCTGTGGTAGGTTTGGGGGAAAAAACTCACTACATGTGCCTTCTGGAGGGCACGATTTACACATGATTACCTACTCATTTGCATTGAGAAGAATATGAAGTAACACAATGCTAACAACACAGTAATGAAAAGGGCAAGCAAAGACTCCAGATCCCTGGGGGTGCTGATCCCTCTGACTGACATCCAGTTAGGAGCAGGGAATTTGTCCCTTTAGGGAGTACATTTTATGAAGCAATCTTTGATTATGTGGGCACAGTAATCACGAGTCTTAATTATTATTACTGTGAGAGAATGGGCTACAAATCTCATGGGAATGTCTCTGTCACTGATACTTTGCTGGCGAATGCTGAAAATTAGTGTTTTCCCAAGGATCATTTTCATTCCAACCTGATATTTAGCTGAAGTTTCTTTGACTACTAGTCATGAAACATTAAATATAGATTAGAGGCAGAGAGATGTTGAAAGTTAAAATTCACCGGAGGTGCACACCCGTGCACTTGAGAGACAGCCCCAAATGTTGTCCAGATGTTGTAGCAACAAGGCTGAGGGTTCCCAAGCTGCAGCACAGCCACAACAGAGGAGAAAGTGGATGTTTAGCATTCCACTGGCCTTCTGTTTAGTTTACTTGTAGCGTATTAATTTAGCAGAAAGTCCTAACAGCCTGTTAGCAGTAGATGTTACCAAGTGTACACTATCCTGAAAGAATGAAGAAATTCTTTTATAGCAATAAAGGGAGCAACTCAAAGCATGTAATTGATTTTCCACATTTTCAAACTGTGATAAGACTAAGCTTTAGCAGCAGAAACATATGTTTGCAGTTTCGTCAATGTTCTTCAATGAATTGAAAAAAATAGGAACCGATAACTTACTGGTTAGATCGTTAACATGCACTGGGCATTTCGGTGGCTATTGAACCATTTGCCAAGAGCATGTCATCTTCTAAACAGACTCAGAGGTAGCAGGGATTGCTTTTTGCCACAGGACATGTTTTTGTGATTATATAAAATCATTTTTTTCCATTAGGAACACCACAGAAGAACATCAAGGCTTTTTTAACTAGCTATTGTCACGTTTGTGTGCTGTCCTTCCTTACATCCTTTTCAGTCCGGAGGGGCAGAGCAGCAGCCGGGCAGGGCTCATGTCTCTGCTCATCCCTGCAGCATTCCCAACTAACTACTGCACACTGCAGCTTCTGACAGCCAGGCTGCTGTCCCCAGTCTTCACACCAGTAGTTAGGGTGCTCTCTGAGCCTCCCCATGAACATCCCTGATGATGCCCACCAGAAGAACTCAGAGAAGAACCATCCAAACAAGTCTTCAGAAAGGTTTTTGGGTTCTCCTGACACCAGAAAGAAGACAGCACAGAGTGTAAGAGCCAACCTAAAAGAGGTCACCTACTAAGGCCTGGAAAACAGGTCACCTACCTGTCCTCAGAAACTTTTCCATTTCAGACTTCTTCCCATCTTGCATTATGAGAAACCTCAGGTGCTTAGCAGTTTCATTGTAAAAAGAGAGGACACATCCTCAGAATAATCTATTTATCAGGATATACAAGGGAGATACAGAAAATTTGAGTCCTATTCCTACTCTGTTTGCCTTAAGTTCTGGGTCCACATATCTGCTCTAAGTCCACTTGGCATGCTAAGCCTGAATTGCATTTCAATGAATACTTGTGAAGAGTGATACAGGCTGTGATGGTGACACTCATTGGCTCCCACTAGAGAACAGCAAAGTTTCCAGTAACTGAGGTAGTTGTGGTAGAGAAAAGAACAGAGGTTCGTGTCCCCACATGTCATTTGCCTCAATTCTTGTGTTGGAAGACTTGCCAAAGTGAGAAGGAAACAGCTTGGAGGGATGCCTGCCCACAGCCAGGAGGGAAGAGGGTGTTTGCAGCATGGGGGTAAGGAAATCATCTTCTGGCATGGTGAGGAGTTGGCAAGGCTGACTGAGAATCAAACAGGGCAACAGTAGGGCAGGGGGGAGAAAAGCCCTCAAAGACTAGAAGCAAGCTCATTCATGTTTGCTCCCTCAGGACAGCACAGAGCATCCCCCACAGAAGATGACTTCATAGCTTTGAAACTAGGTAAGCAAGCTACAGAGAATAGGAAATGGGGATGCAAGACCCTTTAAACTGAAGTCTAAAGGTTTGAATTTGGGAGACAATGGGAGTAACTATCTGAGTTTGTCACCATCTCATTACCACTGGGTTTCAGGTAGCAGCAGATGATGGTCTTGTATGGCTTTCTCATGGGCAAACATGGGCAGCAGAGATCACCATCTGAATGAGGCAGATGCTGTGGTTATGGCCTGGAGATGGAGGAAGGGGACAGTAGAGGCAAAGAGTCTCTCTGGGCCTCCACAGGAGGGATGGTTCTTCTGGGCCAGGGGCACCCACTGCTGTACACCACTGTGGGTGATGCATTTGGAGTGCCATGCCCTTCTACCACAAAGAGGGTTTTTAGAGCACCTGAAGTGTGTTGAATGGCTGAGTGACATGCTTGCTGCTCCCTCTGCCAAAGGAACCACCATATTTATACAGCCACAAGGCTTTTCTTCTACAAAGCAATAAAACCATAAGGGCAAAATACGGGTCAACTCACCCTCTTATTTCGTATGTCAGCATGGAAGAAATAGAAAACCAAACAAAATCCCCAGTGGTTGCTCAGTCCCATCCCTCCTCTATACGTGCCTCCTCCTTTTCAAAAGCTGTGCACAGGGAAAAGAAGGAGGAACGTGGTTGCCTTCCCAGGGGCTTAGTGGAGCTGTTTGCAGTGACCTCCACAGGCCCTGCTGTTTACATGGATACATTATCAGTGACTGCACACACCGGCTCTGCTCCAGATCTTTGCAAATACTTGTGCAAGGTGAAAAGAAATACCATGGGCCGTGCAGGGCTCCTGTTATGGAGATGATGGGAATTGAGGGTACTCAGCTACAAATATAACCAAACCCTTCTCAGCTATTTCTGGTTTCTACTCTCAATTTGCACTTAAGAATGCCAAACAGAGCTCTCAAGCAACGACAGACAGCAGCTTTATTTTGACTGCTTCCTAGCCTACTTTTTTTGGTTTGTTTTGTTGTAGTTTGGAATATAATTTTTTAAAAAGAGAAAGAAAAAGGGGAAAAGGTACAGGAACCATGTGTGCTTTCCTGCAAATGCTGCTCATGTAATTCTCTTTGAAGTGTGCAGCAAAACTCCTTTGTAGGTTAATGAGAACAGGATCAGGCCCTCCACAGTGAACTTGTGCTGAGAGCAGATAAGATCTTGAATCATTCAGAGCCAAGCATGTTATTTGTGCAACATGGGCAGGCTGAGTCAATCTCTGAATATTTTTAATGGGTGTCAACATGAAGTGTTAATTCCACAAGTAATGTTGTTTTGCAGTTTGCCTGTGCCTGCTCTCCAGGCTGCCTTCACAAATGGTGCACATCCTCTTACTGGCTGAGACAGAAAAACTATTTCCAGAACTGCTGCAGGAAAACAACACTTCTGAAAAAGTATAAAATGGGACTTTTACAAAGAAATGGAAAACCAAATTATAGTAGGAATACCTGCTAGACATTCAGATTGTCAGCACACATAGAAGTAAAAGTTCCCCATTTCAAACACAGATTATTACTTTTTTTTCTTTAAGGACCCTAAAATCAAAACAAGCATTTCGTAACTGACCATTTTTGAGAAACTAACCTCTTTTTTTACAAAACAGAGGACTGAGGTACTGAAGTCTCAGATGCTTAGATAATGTCTGCCCCTGGATAGTACCTATATAACCTTGGTAAATAGGATCAGAAAAACATTGAAAACATTTTGAATTTCTGATGAAACTAACTAAGCACTATGAACAACTTTTGGATGAGAAATCTTTATTCTTGACTTTTCCTTTTTCTGTTCCCAGGATCTCCATGCACTTCCTAATGCATCTTGAAGCCAAGATGAAATTACAGCCCTCATGAGACCAACAGGAGGTTCACAATTGCCTGTTGCCTTCAACAGAGCTGGGATTTTACTCTTACTGTAAAGATATCTTAAGAAACACTGGGCCCAGCTGCCCACTTCTATGGAAATAGTCAGCCGGAAACATAGCAAAGCTTACCACACAATTTCCTTTCCATTTTCCCCTGTAGGGAGATTTTTAATCTTGGAGTGGAAAACAGGATCCAGGGAAACCTGTGGAAGCCTTGTGGTTGCCATCTAGAGAGAACTGGCTCTGGCTGGGCTCCTTGCCTTGCCCTGGTCCCCATCCCACCATCACCTCAGCCCCAGCTTTGCAGCCTACTCTGCTTGTCCCTCTTCCATGATGCAACAAAGAGGGTGTGTCTTGTCGGGATTCCGAAACACCCAGACAAGCTGTTTCCCCGCCTCCATCTTCCGTGACTGTGGGGCATGTGCTAGAGGACCTGCCCATGGTTTCTCCATGCTCTGGAGAGCCATCCCCTTCCCACATCTGAGTTATGGTGGTCTTCAGCTACCTTTGGGAAAAGAGGCACAAATCCTGCACTGCCACAAGTTCCCAGTTCATCATCTCAAACCTGGCTTGTGCAGACAACCATCTCCTACTGCCTCCCCCCTTGGCAGTCCCTCTCCTCCTCCTCCTGCCTCCCTGACCTTTCCTTGCCTGCACATCACAGCTCACTGCCTACCCAGGCCCTGATTTCCATCTCTCTCCCCCGTGCCCTCGCACCTGGACACAACACAACACCAAGGACTCCAGGCTTAGCAGTGCTCAGCACAGCACTCCCCATCTGCTGTCATATGTGGGCTGAGAACTGGTATGCTTCACCACTCCAGAACTGCAAATCTTTGTGTCAGGAAGTGGAGATGGCGCTCAGACACAACGTTAAGTCATCCCAGTTGCAACTACTTACTGGAATTGGTCAGAATCCATTTTCTTACAACTGAGCACCATTTGCTTCTGTTCGTTTCGTTAACAGTGAAGTGCCCAATCCTACAAAATGCTAAACCTTTGAGCAGGTTGCAAAATTTTCTTTCACTTCCCTCAGAATTAGAATAGCTATTTTCTTAATTAAGAAGTAAATAAATAAACTACTTACAGTCTTTTAAGAGACAGCTTCATGCTAAGAAGAGACTAATTACCCTCCTCATTCACAGAAAATAAAAGCAAAGCTTTCACCATTATAGAAAACTAAGTACTGAGAAGTTAACAAGAGCCATAGCAAAATCTGACTTTGTGATGAGCTGGTTTTCCTGCAATTTTTCATTTATATAAATATTTTGAGAAACCCACCTTGAGGTTTTGTGTTGGCTTATTATTTCCTCTTTAGATGCAGTTGTAAATGACTAGGCTATAGATGAAACACTCATTTTTCTGAAGGCAGTCATAATGGTGTGCTGCAGCCTTTTCTTCTCAATTTCACATAGAGTGAATTTACCACAATGCGCAGTAATATTTTAATTTGAACAACTGGAAAATTCTTACCTGCCCACTCTGTACTGTTAGTATTAACTCAAGATCAGCTCCTTTGGGATAATCTTTGTGCCTGTATTTAACAGTGAAATGTCATGAATAAAGAAGCCGTCAAATGCCTTGAGAGCAAGTCACTTCTCTGTCTGGACAGCAATGATTTTGTGATGAATGTGATGAACACTGCACAGTCAGTTCTCAACAATAAATGGGGATCTGACCAAGTTCTACTCTGACAATGGTTGGAGCAAGGAAACTTCCAGAGTAGTTACCTGAGAGTAACAGGCAAGAGAGCAGTAGAACAGGAGCCACAGTAGGTTGGCTGGGGATGTTGTAATGGCACATACTGCCTGTAACTTTCCTCCATCAAATGCAGGGATTAAGAGCAGCCAGGATAGTCTCCACCCTAGGTAGGAGGGGAAAAAACAAAAGAGCCAGCACACTGCTTGGGCAGCCAGGAAAATGAGCCAATTCAGCACAGTCTCAGCAGTGCTGCTGCCAGTGGGGCATCCAGATATGGAGTTTGCAGGAAAAGGCCAACACTTCCTCTGAGTGAGAGTGACAGACCAGTACCCAGTGGAGCTACAGGCATTGAACCAGGGGTGGGCAAGGTGCCAGGTGGGGATTGGCATCTTCCTCTGTTGCTCAAATGCACTGCACAGTCCTGTGGCTGGCAGTCCTGCTTCCAACTGCTGCAGTGTTCTGAGCCTGGTAGTGGAGCTCAAACAAGATACCAGTAACAAAGCAATAGTACTCAACCTGAACAAGAAAACATGACAAGTCATAGAGCATCATTGAGCCATACTTTTAGTCTCAGGTAAACACAGCCAGTGAGACTAGCACTGAGTCACGGGATGTAAAACAGTTATATGGGATCTGAATTACACAAGTATGGAACAAAAGAGCATCAAGACATCCCACCTGCAAGATACAGGACATTTTCATTTTTCTTGTGGTCGTTGTCATTAAGCTACCCCATAAATATTTCTAACTATGTGGTGCAGCAAGTAATTAGTATTAGCCATGATATACTAGAACTAGACAAAAATACCCTTCTCTCTCACCCAAGGGGATCCTGGTGATACCATAAGGAGGATGAATTCCACCTACTGTGCTGCACTTTTGACATAGGGTAGCATTCTATGTTAGCCTAGGATAAAACCTTATTAAATGCTGCAGACATTTATGATGTATAATAATGCAACCATCCAAATGACAGCTAATTGCAAATAAAAGTCTATCACTTCAGCACTTCTGAAGAAGTTATTTCTAAGACAACCCATCAAAAATACTTTACATGGTGGCTGACAGAAGCCTCCCAATGCAGTATGTTTACATCAATTTAATGGTTAAGGTGTTGTTTTCACCTTAGTGAAGCTAAATCATGCCCAATACTTTTCACACATTGCAACAAAGCCTGAGGATACAGGTAAAAGGCAAGGCTTGTAAGGGTCTCACTTCATAAGAGGTCAGTAGCTGAATGTGCGTCTGGGTCTTCATTAAGTGTTGTCTGAGTAGAAAACTAGAGTTTATTTACCCAACCTCAAGATAAGCAACTTAATGCTGCTGATTTGAATGCAAACAAGGGCAAGACCTCATGTCTGGAAGACTCTCTGATGTGGTTACACTGGAAGTTTAGAATAAACACAAGTTGGGATCTGAAACACAGTTGTCATGGCCTACAAATTCAGCATGTTTAAAAGTATTTAAATTTTTTTAAAGCATTGTCTACAACTGAACTAACAAAGTTGTATTGCTTTTATCTGGAAGGTGTTACACTTGCAATTACATATTGATTATTAAGGTCTATTTTGCTAATTCACTGAAATCTCTCTCATATGACAGAAATTACATTTGCTTCTCCATTTAGTGACCTCAAATGACAAAAGGTGCAGAATTAATTTAAGCTGGCAGGTAAATGAAATTATGCCTTTCCTTTTTTCTTGCACGACTTATCTAGTCTGCTTTAACACCATCAGTGGGTGGTGATGGTGTTTAACACCATTCACAAATGAATATGGGGCTCATAATGCTTGCACTGTGTCCAGGACCTAATCCTGGCATGCTTAGTTTGTCCTTAAGAAGCTATTTCACATCTTAAAATGCCTGTAGACTTCTAAAAACTAAACTGTGAAAACCAAGGCCTCAGCTGTAAGACAATTCTTGCTTCCTAAACCTGCTAACCCATTTTTAAATTATGGTACTGCTATTTCAGAATTGATCAGGAGCTTCAGAACAATGCATTTCTCTTTTATGCTGTAAAAACAGAAACAGCAAAGGGGTCAGTCCAAAGCAAGAAAAACAAAGTTCTCCTTCTCCAAATGAGCATGTAACATTGCCTAAGCCTTACAGCTCAACTGATGAACAACAGAGGCAAGAGACTTACAAATATGAAAAACTCTCACAGCTATGGGTGCAAGACCAACCCTCTCTTCTAACGGGACCCAGCAGATTACCAACTTGCATTTTTGAATCAACATTTGAATTCAGAATCCATATGATCCATTGACTCCAAGTTTGCACAACACACAGAACAATGATGCTCTGGGTCCAGCAATGCAAACAGCAACCAACAAAATCTAGGAAAATTGAAAGGGGGGGTGAGGCTGATATTCAGAACTGATTTTGCACAGTATTGCCAGTTGTGAGTGCTGTCATTGGAAACATCTGTCAAATAAAATGCAATTTCAGTGCCTGAGCACTAGAGGGTAAATTAATGATAAAAACAGAGCTGTGTCTCAGTTCCCTTATTTGGATAGGTAAGCATTTAAACCCTTTACTTAGCTCCTCTTCATCTGTCTTGAGTTTGGCTCGCTGAAGCTCTTTCCAAGGCCAAGCTGCACTGGGATGGAAGAGTTACATCACACAAATGCAAACTTCTTGCAAGAATACTCTCAATAATTTTAAAGCATGTGTCATGCCAAACCCATGATTACTTTCTCTGGTCAGCTTCAGGGTGCACACCTTTTCAAAAGGACTACAGTGTCAATCTGGAAGTTGTTTCTTGTGACTGGCACTGGCAAAAGACTGATGAGATACTAGCCCATAGCCTATTTTGAAAAACACTCATCCTGTAAACAAACAGCGGTCTCTTCTCATACCCAATTATCATCCCTTTAAATACTATTTTTTTTAAAAGTGCAAAGGGATGGCAGCAGAAGGGTGAGGATCATCCAAAGGGGAGAATTGAGCCCCACTAGATTTCAGTCTTTCCCTCTACTGAAAGAAACCAAAACCAAACACAACACAAACACACACAAATATGTGCATATACCAGACATTTTGGGCATTACTATATGAACAAACCAGAAATCCTTCTCCTTCCCAATAGGATTTGTTATGGAAACAGCATATAATTTCATTCCAATACCACAAATTTGCCACTACATTAAAGAGCATTACTGTTACTGAAGGATGAACAGTAAATCAACATCCCCAGCTCTTCAGGCTACAGCCCTCTTCAGGGGAATGGTGATTCTGAGTGTCCCTTCATTTTAGAGTATAAATATATCCCATGAGAGAAAGCAAAGCTGCTGAGTATGGAATGCCTTAACAAGAACTTTAGCCAAAAAACTTTGTTATACCAGTTTTGTTCTTCTATTAACCTTGTCAGGGACAAGAGAAGTGGGCAAAACTGCTTCGTTGTATTCTGATACTTTCTACTTATTATATATTGATACTTACTCTTGTAACCATGGCACATCAATTACCCAGACTATGTTGTAAAAACCCCCATCTAAACCCCCTGGAGCAATGGACAGATTTTTTTTTAACAGTAAACCATTACTGATGCCCCATGCAAAAGACATCTTTGTATCATATTAATAAAGCATCTGAAATACCATTATGTGTTGAGAAATAAAATATAAAAAGATGGATGAGCCACACAGCACCACAGCATTCAGTGATGACTGTGACCTTTGCAAATTACTGCCCTGTGAAGGGTCACAAAAATTAGCAAACAAAAAGCAGGGGGTGCTCTTTCAACAGATTTATGAACATACTGTGCTCTCTAGTACACTTATTAAAATAACCAAGATTGGACATGGAGGTTCAGCTCTGAAAAAAAAAAAAAATCCAGAAAACTGAAGGGGATCCATATCTGCTGCAAATAATGAACTGTAAATACTGACATTTTACTTACTGTACAAAAAATTCCATTATTCATTTCTGAGAAGTATTTTTAAAAATTGGTCTTCATATCCCTACTATGAATACATCATCTCTGTTACAAATAAATGTATTCTCCCATGCATAAATAAATCACGTACATTGTTGCAAGAAAACAAATCAGCCAAACGGCTGAAATGTAATTATACGGTGAGAACAAGAATTCCATTGCAACTGAAAGTGAATGGCTCGTACTTCAGGTCATAGCAGAGTGCTGACCAGCACAATTCTAAATGCTGAAATACACTCTCCAAAAAGGAGGAAAAAAGAACCTTGAGAAAAATGTCCAAATATCTGAGAAAGCAGGAATTATGTTTATGTAGAATGAATTTCAAAATAATGAGAAAATCCTGCCCCCTTGTCTCACCTTAGAGAAATTCTGTTAAGCTTCCCTCACTTCTCTATGGCTGTTTATGCATCATGATTTGAAAAAAGTAAACAAGCCAAAAATCATTTGTATTTGCCTCCAGATCTACAGAATGAAATGCTTTACTAGCTCATTAACACTAAAAATAAAAAATCAAGTTTGATAATTAACCAGTCTTTCCTAATAAACCCACACCTACTGAATGGCACTTCAAACAATTAATTACAGAAAAAAAAGAGAGGGAAAAAAAATCTATTGTGTTAAAAGGTTAAAGAATATGTATACTTTCCATAAAGAATATGTATACTTTCCATAAAGCTGAAATGCTTCCATGAACATTTAACTCTGGATTAACCAAACATTCCAAATTCAGGAAAATAAAACTATTTTACTCATTAAAACATTCAGACAATATTGCGACATAGTTTGAGAGTCATTTTAAGCACTGAGATTTTTTTTTGTTTTAATAGGAAAAGGAGAAGAAAGGCTAAGTTGAGAGAACCCTTTTCTGCAACAACAAAAAAAAAACCACACAAAACCAAACCAAAAACAAAATCCAAAGAAACCCCACCAAACCCACCAAAAAAGAACTGGTGAGCTTCTTTCTTCTCCTGCCATACAGCAGATCTCTTCTTGCATTTCACACCACCGACCATACCCTGTCAGAGATCTTGAACAGTTTACATTACTTCTTTTGAAGGATTAATCTAGACCAGCCCAGAGATAAAAACCAAAACGTACAATGAATTCCTACACTGAATTCGTGAACTCAACATAAGAAAAGAAAAAAGGAATCCCACATATCTTGTAGTATATACACTGCTTTCACACAGTATGAGTTGGAGGAATACGTAAAGGGACAAGATAGTTTTGTACAAAACCTCAATTTATTTCAGAGAAATTAAAAATATGGTATTTAATATATATAAATTTCTATTCCTCTATAAATATAGATGATCTTGTGATAATGAACAGAAATAAATGCATACCAAATTAAAATAATTTTCCATTTCAGGGTATGGTAGCCATAGATAATGTTTATGAACCTAAATACAGGCATTTGTAATATAAAAAAAAGTTTAAAACAATACAGTCGGGAGAGAAGCATTCTGCTGTTTTTCATACAGAGGTCTACATATTCAAATGCATCTGTTGAAAGTTACAATTTTCTCTTTAACTTTTTTAATGTATTAGAAGCACAATCCCACACACCCAGGAGCATACAAGGTAGTAGATACACTGCACACATGGTATCTTATCCTTGCACTATGCAATATTATTTCTGTACCGAAAAAAGAGGGGAAAAAAGACAGCAGAGGTTCTTTCAGGTCTCACATCTCACCAGAGTGCTTAAGCATTCTGGTTTTGTTTTCCTTTCCATTGTTTTTACTACTGGCAAAAATCATCACACCCTCATAATGTGTAATGAATTAAATCGCAATGAATCAAAATTCAGAGGAATGGCAACGGCTCCAGTGTTTCCCATATGAAGAGCCGGGGTATGAATATAACTAGGGGGCAGGGGGGAAACAAACAAAAGGCCCGAACTGAATGCTGCGTTTTATTCCGATAAAGCTCTTTTCACTGAGCCCGTATTTCCTGATCCTGCTGACTCCAGCCGGCAGCAGCCCGGCGGGGAGGGAACGCGGCAGGCGGCGGTAGGAGCATTCGCGGGGCGCCCCCGGACTGGAGAGCGGACTTAGAAAAAAACCACAGCAACAGGAGGGAATTTCGGTGTATTGCTGTCGCCATCCATCTCCCGAGCCATCGGAGGTGCTACAGGTGCAGGCGGTGCTGAACCCAAACTCCTACACCGAACCGGGCCACCTCCTCCCGAGCCATGCGCGGCATGGCCAGACTCTGTAACCCCAGTCGCGGACGGGCGGCGGCCGCCCCAGCCCCGGGCACTGTGAGGGGCCCTCCCTCCACAGAGAGGCCGGCCCACCCCGAGCAGGGCTGTTGTTTGTACCCCAGAAAGGCGTACCGGGGCCGGGACTCGGTGCAGCGCCGTCCCTGCGCCACGGCCGGGCGGTTTTCCGTCCGCCCCGTACGGGGCCGGGCAGGGGTCCGTGCTCCCCACACGGGGCCGCGGCCGGGGCCGGGGCGGGAAGCGGCGCTCCTCCCCATCCCCACCTCCACGCTACCGCGGGCGGGCCGCGGCCGGGACCGGGACCGGGACCGGGACCCAGCCCCAGCCCGGGGCAGGAGGCGCCCCCGGCCGCAGCCCCGCTCCGGGCCCTGCCGCTCATGCAGCTGAAATTCCAAGCAAAGCCATTACAAAACCTGTGTGGGGGAGAAGAAGGGGATTTGTTTTCGATTCTCTTACCGGCAGCTTTTCCCATCCTGCCCTACGAAATAAAAATCCAAAGACTTTTTTTCTTTAAATAAAAAAAAAAAGGGGAGGGGAAGCGAGGAAGTAAAATCCGCAAACGGGTTAGAAGTGTCCTAAATAATTAAAAAAGTGAGGTTTTTTGTAATTTAAATACAAATATACTTACAAAATCTTACAGAGGCTATTTACATCCCTCTCCCCCAACCTGACAGTGCGTTCAGCTCCTACAGGAGACAGCCTGAGCGGCGCGGGGAGGGCAGAGCCCGGAGATCCCAGGCACTGGGGTCCCCCCAGCTCGTCCTCCGCTCCCCACCGCCTGCGGAAGCCACTCGCAGTCCCAAAAATTTGCCCAGGCTGGATAAGGAGCTGCTTCCCGAGGCAGAGCCTCAGTCCTCTGCCTACCCGCATCTCCCTAGCCTAGCAAGCAGGGGTCTCAGACGGTGGTCTCGCCCTGTTTGCTGTTGGTGAGCCTGGTGTAAAACTTCCTCCAGGAGTTCAGGGTTTTCCCAGACCAGATCCAGAAGCCCGAGGTGATGCCCACGATCAAGGTCATGAGATACTTGATCATGAAGACCGTGAAGTCGGGGCTCATGGGCGGGTGGTGGCCGCTGTGATTGTTGGGGCAGGGAATGGCATAGCTCTTACAGCTCTGCGTGACCCAGCTCCTCTCCCACTGTTCCCTAAAAGCTTGCTCGTAAAAATAGCAGGCAATGACGATGGTGGCCGGCACCGTGTAGAGGACGCTGAAGATGCCTATCCTCACCATGAGCTTCTCCAGCTTTTCTGTCTTGGTGCCGTCATGCTTCATGATGGTCCGGATCCTGAAGAGGGACACAAAGCCAGCGAGCAGGAAAGAGGTACCGATGAACAGGTAGACGAACAAGGGGGCCAGCACAAAGCCCCTCAGGGCATCCACGTTGTTGATGCCCACAAAGCAGACGCCACTGAGGACGTCCCCATCCACTTGTCCCAGGGCAAGGATGGTGATGGTCTTGATGGCCGGCACGGCCCAGGCGGCCAGATGAAAGTACTGGGAGTTGGCCTCAATGGCCTCATGGCCCCATTTCATGCCAGCAGCAAGGAACCAGGTAAGGGAGAGGATGACCCACCAGATGGAGCTGGCCATGCCAAAAAAATAGAGCATCATGAAGAGGATGGTGCAGCCCTCCCGCTTCGTGCCCTGCGCCACAGTGCGGGAACCGTCCTCGGCAAAGCGCTCGTTGCAGACCACCCTCTCCTCCAGGAGGAAGCCGGCGATGTAGGCCACGGCCACCGCCGTGTAGCAGCCTGAGAGGAAGATGATGGGCCGCTCGGGGTAGCTGAATCGCTTCATGTCCACCAAGTAGGTGAGGACGGTGAAGAGGGTGGAGGCACAGCAGAGCACGGACCAGATGCCGATCCAGGTGCGGGAGAAGCGCAGCTCCTCGGGCCCGAAGTACATGAGCCCATAGAGGCGGCCGGGCTCGCAGGGCGCCCCGCAGTCCTTCTCTCCCAAGAAGCGGTAGTTCAGGTAGGAGGGCACCTTCAGCGCCCGCGGGCAGGTGAAGCGCCCGCGGGGCTCGCCGGGTCCCGGGCCCCCGGGCCCGCCGCCGGCGCCCCCGCGGTGCGGGTTGCTGGTCCAGCTCTCGGGGCGCAGGGCGGGCGTGGGGGTGCCGCGCTCGGAGGCGTTCTGCCCCACGCAGAGCTCGCCAGCCCCGTGCACCGGGAACTTTTCGCAGCGCAGCGTGTCGGGCCACTGGAAGCCGAACTTGTTCATGAGGGCCTCGCAGCCCTGGCGGGCCCGCTCGCAGAGAGAGCGGCAGGGCGGCAGGGCCTGCTCCAGCACGGTGCACACGGGCGCGTACATGGAGCAGAGGAAGAACTTGAGCTCGGCCGAGCACTGCACCTTCACCAGCGGGTAGAACTGGTGCACCTCCAGCCCCGCGTCCTCCTGGTTGGTGTGGCCCAGCAGGTTGGGCATGATGGTCTGGTTGTAGGCGATGTCAGTGCAGAGAGGGATGGAGATGGGCTGGCAGTAGCCGTGGTCAGGGATGGAGATACCCCGCTCGCCGTTGTACTGCGACGCCGGCAGCTGTCCCCCGGCCGGCGGCAGCGCCGCCGCCCACAGCAGCACCAGCAGCAGCGGCAGCCGCGGGCACCGGCCGCTGCCAACTTCCCCGCCGCCGCTCACCGCCGGCCCGCGCCGCTCGGCCATGCTCAGTCGGTGCCGCCTGCCCTGCCGGGCTCCCGCCGCCCCGCCGCCGCCGCCGCCGCCGCCGCCGCCGCCGCTGCTCCTCCCGGCCCGAACTTGCGACTCATGAAGGGAGCGGCGGGCAAGGACGGGGCAGTCCCGGCCGCCGCTCACGCGGCCGCGGAGCGCAGCGCGCACCTCTGCCCGCACCGGCGGCAGCGTCCGCCGCGCCTCCGACTACCGCCGCCGCCGCCGCCTCCGCCGCCGCCGCCTGACCATTTGTGCCGGCCCCTCGAGCCCGCGCCCCTCGCCTCGCCGCGCCGCGCTCCCTCCGACCGGTTTCCAGGCGCCCCGCAGTCTGCCTTCACCGGAGGGAGGAGCCTTGAAACCGACGCCGAACTTTCCTGCGTAAGGGACCGTCTCCCAACGCCTCACCCGGGGGCGGGCGCAGGCGGGCGCGGGGCTGCCCCGCGCCGCGCACAAAGGCGGCGGGGGCGGCGCTGGGGAAGGGGCCCCGCGGCGGGGGGGGCCACCGGGGGACGGGGCTGTGCCGTGCCGGTCGGCAGCGCGCCGGCCCCGGCTGTTCCGGGCGTGTTTTTGGATTCCCCGGTGGTGACGATTGTTGAAGCCCTTGAGCGGCGCACCCGGACTGGGCCGGGGCCCATCGGCCTCGGTGCCCCCCGCCGTGCAAGCAGCCGGGCTAATCCCGGGCGGGGAAGTCGATGTTTGGCACATGGCAAAGGCCAGGGTTGGAGGAGGCATCCGCGCCACTGCCAGGACTGTGCTTCGGGGAGCAGGGCGCAGTCGGGGGCATCTCTGCAGGTCTGAAATGTGGGAGACACACTGCGGTCACTTGGGGCGCGGGCAGGAGCCGCGGCAGCGTGAATGCACAGACCGCGATGTGGCACATCGCATACACGGTGATGTTCGAGTGGCTAAAACTCGCCTCTCCCCAGTGACACTTTAAGTAGCTTGCTACCAAGCTACTGCCAGTGTGTTATCTGCGCCTTCCTCCCATCGTGTCCACAGCAGCAGCCCGACATACGAAAATAATCCCAATAGGGCTGTCCCGTTTCCCTTCCTCCCTCTGCTCGGTGGGCAACTATTCCAGTGTAACTCAAGTCGAATGCTGTGTGACTTGCAATACTTCCCGTCAGATTTTTGAAATTCTTGCTATATTATGGGGAGGGGGTGAATGGGCATACAAGTGACCGCTAGCAGTGGCTATTTTTGCATGCCTGAAGCCCCATTGCACAAACAGAATGGAGGTCCTGTTGGCTCTCCCGAAATGCATAGTCCAGAAAAACGATGAAGGCTGAATGGGGGATTTACTGTACTCACTGGAATTGAATAAGAATAATACAGGGTGCTCCTGGAGAGGAGAAGAACCCTGCCCTGTTCTCCAGACATTCAGTAATTAAGGCTCTCTGTCGTGTGTGCAAATGTTCTCATATTTGTCCGAAAGTTAATTCTGCCGTTCTGAGCTGAACCAGGCATGGAACTTCTCCCATCAGCTGTCTTCCTTCTCTGCAGCATGCTCCCACCCTTTCCGCCTTACATGTTAATTGAGCTCCAAAACTCCATTAGCAGTAAGACAACTCCAGCATTTCTTTCTAGCTGTCAGAGGTGGCAGGGGAAAGACATCCATATTTCTTGGATAGCTACAGATAAAATTTGGACCATGCTATTTAGGCCACTTACTTTCTCCCAGCAGTACTGTCCCACATTCAAACTAATTAATAGCAAAATCTATGCTGTGTAACGATTGTAGAAGTGGGATCATGTTTAGAAATTGCACATCCTTAAAAATGTTGATTGCTGATGTCCTCGTTTACTGAGGTTTATTGAGTTCTGTCAAGAACTCTCTTCTCAGAGGACCATAGTTCAAAAATGGTATGCACAAACACCTTTTTCCATCTTCTGTTGAAAAGTCTGATTCCTTGAATATTGTATTTATAGTTTTGAGCTACAGGTTTTTCTCTTCAGATCTACATCAGTGATTAAAAGTATTAACTTCTTTCTAGCACAATACCTATTTATATTCAGCCCTAAATAGCAGTATTGTTTCTCTGTTCATCATAAAAAGACTGAACACTGGATCTTTAGATCAGAGCAAGTACTATACATACTCTTTCTCACAGAAAATGAATGTGAATTTTTGACTATCTTGGGAAGCCTCCTTGTCTTTCTGCCTGTCCTTCAGACCTGGGGACATATCACACAATCCAGGAGAGGTAATTAAGATGACTTAAGTGCATCATCACTTGGTTGAAATTCTACCTACTGGGGTCTGCATTTGAAATATTAAGGAAACACTTCTCAAACTGAAAAACACCGTCTCTAATAACCTAGCAGATTGTTCTAGGAGAAAGACCAGTGTCTACAGGAAAGGTTTGTACATGTACGTAATAGATTTTTTCAGACCAACTAGTACAGAAGGAAAACCAGACACATTTCTGGATTAACAAGCTCTTTTTTGTTGTTGTTCTGAAGCAGTAACTATCTAAATGCAGTAATTAGCTAAAAGCTAAATGCAGCTTGAGAAAAACTACTTCAAGTTCAGCTGTATCAGTAGGACCAGCTCAGAAAGAAAAAGTGGAAATGGGATGCAGGTCATATTGTGGGGAAAAGAACCAGGGTTGGGAGCTGGTAAGTTCAGAAAAGTTCCTAGGACTTGCTAATTTTAACTGTTTAATGATTTTTCACATAACAATCCTGTGTGGAAAGAATCTTCCCAGAAGCACTTGTCCTACATTTCAAACACCCCAAACCACAAAACTCATCATTAGAGCATAATCCTCTGTGGCCCAAAACACCAGATCAGTTTAAACCGTGCCTGAGCAAGAAATGCAAGATGTGTTGATGCCCATCCACTACTGCAGCAATGAACACCCCCTGCTATCAAATCACTGGTCTGACATTTGATGTTCTAGGGCTGCACTTCATCCACTGCACAGCTGCGTTCCTTGTAGTTCTACTGCTGAAAATGAGCACTCAGCTCCAGCATGAACTCCCAAAGGCCATCTTCATAGACCAAACAAACCACTGTGCTGTTTGTGAGGGAGTTTTTCTCACAAACAGGCATTCTCTCTCTCCTTTCAGACCTGATCCTTAAGGGAAACTAGAGAACTTGTCCCACAGAAGTGCACATGGGAACTGGGTTTCCTAACACTGTCCAAAACTGTGGACTCAGTAGAGATTCTGGTCTGAGAGTACATTATAATCATCTTCTGCTTCCACATGCAGCAGAAGAACTACTGCTACTCTCCTATTTACCCCTCTCCAAATCAAGAGACTGTAAGGTACTTGCCTCTTCTTCTTGTTTAGCTAATAAATGCCATTTTCTCCCATCATTAACATCATCAATGTCCTCTCTATTCTAAAGCTATCATCTTCTTCCTTTCAGAGCTGGCTTAATTAATAAATTTCTTAACAAATGGTAAGCATTTGCTCTTAACTGAAAGGTGATTCTAACCCACAGAAAAGTGTGACCAAAAGTCTGTCTTACTTTTCCACCTATATGTCTTGGTCTAACAAAATACACTACTTCTTCATGCAACCCCAGTACTGTACATCATACCCACAGGAGACGATTCATGTGTGTCTGCCTTGTTTAATGATTGCTTAGGTGTCCACCATAGGTGGCAGTTGGAGAGAGGAGACTGGACAGGATGCCACCTTTGCTCAGGTCAATATGACAGTAATCATGTTTTTATCAAGATACACAGTGCGTTTCTTAAAGCACAGACACTCTTCCCCCTTGCCATGGAAAATAATCTTCCATTCTAAAAGAAAGAAAAACTTGGGCATTAAATAATAATAAAAAGGATTTTCAGCTTTTACTTCAAAACAATATGCTGATGATACTTGGTATAGTAGCCATTAGGAGGAATTAGGACTCTGGCAGGTAGGCAGAATATGAGATTTGTCCTCTTACACTCTTTGTGTACCAATACTATCCTTAGAGTGCTGGTTTGTGCTCGCTTTACTTGTTATGGGAGATGGGGGATTGTCTGAAAAAACCCGAAGTTATGTAAATCTTTAATTTTGGAAAGAAACAAAGCAAAAAGTCGTCACAGTATTTTCTTGTTTTCCTCTGTGTGACTGGCAGAAATAGGATAGAGTGAATGCTTCCATTCCGCAGAACTTAAGGAAAACTTGTTTTCCTAGAGGAAATTATTCAGCTTTATCTCACAGACCTATGTTACATGCAGAGAATCCAAATATAAGCACAAATGTGTATGTAGTAAGGCTAGTGAGCACCCAAATGAATAAAATATAAACCCAGATGATAACATAAGTGTATGTTTGCCCACCAAATTAAAGCACATAAATAATAAGGTTTTTAGTTGATTCAAGGTTTCATTATTTAGATGTCAAATAAGGGGTTAAAAGTAAGATCATCATAATTCAGTGGGATAATTTAAAAGTTGATTTTTTTCTCATGTTGAGCATGCAATTTGGCTGATAAGAACAGTTAATATTTTTTGGGTACAGAGCAATTAGTTCTGTATGGAAAGAAAGGATTTTTGAGATTTGGGTGGAGAGAGGGTTTAAAATATGTAATCTGTAAGGGGCAACAATGTGTATACTAAATTAATGAAGTTTCTTGGGAATTTCCAAATGAGACAGTACAGGTTCATGTCTCAGGTGGGTCTCATTTCAGCTCTGAGTGCTGGCAGTACACGTCACATCCAAGTCCTCCCAATGCACAGACAGGGATACTTGCTGAAGAATCAGTACAAAATTGCAAATGCAGTGAAATGAAGGAGAGAGGATTACAGTGTCATACATTCCAAACTGTAAGATGAGATAAGGTACACCCTTACATTGCCATATTGAAACTACCATATATTTTGGGAGATAAAATCCTTAATCAAGATAATACACACTTCTAAAGTAAGGTGTTTGACCCTAGAAGTTGACACTGAGGTCTACAAACCAAAATTGTGAAGAGAAAGTACCTGGACAAGACTCCCAAGCAGCTTTTACAGTTGCATGCTAAGATATTTTTCGGTTTGCAACATGCCAATGACATAGCCATCTGCCCCAGGGCCATGGGCATAGCGTCTCACAGACCTATTCTTGCCAGAAGAAAAAAAATCCTTAAAATTTAAAAGCCTACCTTGGACATTTCTTGGAACATCTAGAAGACTCTTGGAAGTATGCCTGTGCTGACAAAAATAACAAACATGTGCAGTGATTGGCAAGAAAATCAGTAGGAGCTGAACACAAACCTTAGGGATGGTGCAGTCAGCAGCCAGAATACTTTCTGCAGCAAAGGGTCTCAAGGCTGTACAGCCAAGTGCTCAGAAAGTCACCTCAGTGCAGAGGTAGTTATTACTAACAAGCATTTGACAAGATACCAAGTAATTCTCTGACCATCAAGTGGCCCAGGTCAGCTTACCCTCAAATTCATCCCATGTGTCTTTATATATGCCTTTAATTAATTGGCTGTATTAGTTTGCAATTGTCAATTTAGGTTAAAAATTGTACTTTTATTTGTATTTGGGTGTTGTGGGAACAAGGGAAATAAAGTTTATTCCTGCTGAGTGATAGCTATTATAACATGAATGTTCTACCAGGTAGCATGGGCTAGGTATAAAGAGCAATTTTTGGCCAGCATTGGTGTAAGTCAGCCCCCCATTACAAGGATTTTATATGTTTTAAAGAGGCATGAGGAGAAGCAGTATGCACAGTCAAAGCAGACTACAAAGAGTCTCTTCCTCCCAATACCCACAGCATTTTTTCCTTAATGCTGTTTATTCAAGATAGATGGAGTATGTGGAGATTTGATTTGGTTTTCTTTCCTGTTCAGAAGAAATGTAGATGATCCCTTGCAAATTAAAGCCGCATGTTGCCTGCCTTCCTTGACATGTTCTGTGCTGGGGTGAGAGGCGCAGGGGCTGCAGCCCGGCTGCTGCTGCCAGAAGTTTTCCGGAGAACAAGAAAAAGTCACAACTCTTAAAAGGGCAATTGCAGATCACAGCTCATTTTGTTCAGAGAATGCGAACATTTTTACTCTCTTTTTATTTCCCTTTCTTGAGCAAGTTCTTCTACAGTTACATACAGTGCCTGAAAACACAGACTCTCTCTTGTTCTTCAAACACAGAGAGGCTGATTTAAGGGCCTAAGATGGCAATCCTTACTCCCAGGAGTAGACCCGCTGATTTCACAGATGCAGGGGAAAGGAGTAGTGCTTCATAAGGCTGTGATGCAAGGAGAAATTATGTGATGAGCTCTTACTTCTGGCCTCACGCTACTCTTGCTGTGCTTCAAGTACATTCCTTTTCAAGAAATGACTCCCCATTTCCACTGATGTAAATTAGATTCAGATCATATTTGCTGCATTACTATTTCAAGATACACAGATTGAAAAGGTGTGTGTGTGTGTGAGGTGGGGAGATAGACTGGAGGAAAGTTGTTTTTCTATGTCTTTTAGGTGTGTGTGTATTTTCCATTAATGTTATTTAGAGAGTGAGCAGGATGAGATCAGAGCAGGAGTAATTCTCAGACTGCATCTGCCTTTTTCAATGGAATGTAGCTTGGTACATGTTAAAGGACAATCTTGACTTTCCCTTTAGAAGAAATCTTTTGGGCTTTTGGTTTTCTTTGTAAAGATAGCTTTAAATATTTAACCAGTGTAAACAGAGGCAGAATGCCCAGCAAGACTGAAAGGAATGTGCCACAAGGATCTGCTTGTAAGCGCTTCTACCCCAAATACATTCTTCATCATACAGGAGGGGTCAGCTGTATTTTGAAAGAAACTGGTTTTGGAAATTTTAGGCTGTTTGTGTGAAAGGAATTGTTTTAAGGATAGACAGGAGTAGTGTTCTAGACCTTCCTCCAATTCTGCAGCTGACTTTTCTAGTTAGCATTTCCCCTACTCTTTGACCCTGGCTGCACAGCAACTGCTCAACACTGCAGCACCCTGATATCCCATGTGGGCCCCAGATAAACCATCCTTAGCCTAATCCTACAGTCTTCAATGAGGAGAAAAAGGAGCACTGCATAAAAATCTTGAAGTTCACACTAGGGAATGTTACCTTCAGGATGATGAAATTTAATTTCCTATTGTCACAGGTAGTCATTCTGTATTGCTCAAGTACACAACCACCACATTTAGCCCAACTGCAAATTAGTCAAGTCTCTCCTTCCCTAGTATCTCTGTCAGAACATTAACCTATCCCATGACAGTGGGTGCATCTGGACTCTGCTTCTGGACCTTGTGACGTCTCTGTTTTTATGGGTGACTAAAAAGATTGCATCATTTTTACTGGATTTGGACTTATCTATGGAAATCCACATATTTGCCATCTCCAGAGATGATTATTGTAATTCTTTATACTTTCATATGGAATTGCTGACATTAAGAAAAGTATCTGAGGGTTCCCAGCACTGAAGACCAGGAGGACAAGCCACATCACCTCAGTGTCCCAGGTCTTCTGTTCCCCTCAGCTGTCCATGTGCTGAATACAGAAGCTATAAAAGTTTGCTTCCTTATCTTAAAGTGTCATACCAGCCTGATCCCAGTCATGTCAGGGATGGCTGGTCTCTGCAGCCACAGCTCACTACAACTGTATCCCACTGCAGCAACACCTCAGCCTCGAGCCTGCCCAGCAGGAATGAACCCATATCCAGGAGACACAGCTACTGCTACATCTGGCTGACTGAATCTGTAACATCCAGAAGATTCTGTCATGCTTATGTACTTCTGTATTTTCAGATGAAAACACCTCCTTTTCCCATTTCGACTCTCAGTGGTAGTCACACCACTGGAAACAAGGTTCAATCATGCCTCTCCTTACATATTCTACCTGGAAAGTGAGAGAGACAAGGACTTCATGATTATTCTTCAATTTTCAGAGCTCTTTAATTCATGAGGAAGGACATGCATAAAAATATGAACACTGAATAGAAAGCATTAGGAAAGGATGGAAAGGGAAAAGACGGGATATCTAACTTCTGGCTCTTACGTGTTGTTATCAGTTAATGTTGAAATCATTCTTAAAACTCAGGAAGTACTTTGCTGATGGTGATTTTTTTTGGACATTGCTCCTCTGCCATTTATTATAGCTAGACAGATATAGTCTAGCTATTAGGATAACTATTAGTTAGTTAGTATTTCTGCAAAGCCATTACCTTTTAAATTTCTGTTTATACACTTTTTTACAATTATATAGCTTCTTCTTTGAATACATCATGACTTTTTAAAAATGCAGACTGATTTAAATATTTACTTAAAAGTCTTCACTGTACCTACACTTACATTCTTCCAGGTACATACGTGATGGCAATTCAGAGTTAGAAGTCTGGATCCTCCTTTTAGCAGAGAAGGGCTAGGAGCAGTTCATCCTAAACTTCATCCACACCACTGCCATAGCAAGCAAAAGCATTCACCAAACTGCTTTGGGAGGCACTTTTCCCTCCTTTTCACAAATAGTATATTTGTGACTTCATAGTGGCAGCTGGCCTGCCATAGAAATCAGGCTGCCATGAAACCACAGCCTTGAACTCACATCTCTGGGATATGTCAGTTAGCATCACTTGAACATTAAAAAAATGTGACAGAACTGTGTTCCCACATACTGTGTTCAGTAGCAGGAGGCTTAAAGATGCTTCAAATCGTAGCAAGCCTAATTGTGAGCCAGTGTTGCACTCTGAGTACCAAGGACAGGCACTAATTGGTTTTTGCCATGTCTGCTGTGCCATTTCTATTACTTTTTTTTTTTTTTTAATTTACAATGCATAGCACTAGGGATATGGGACTTAAAGGCTTGTCTTATTTGGGGAAAAAGAATGCCAATATCAAACTAATCCCTTATGTAGACACTCTTATTTCAGTTTAAAAGTGCCTTTCATGGCATTAGCAAGTTGATTCCTTGCTGACATGAGCTTAATCAATATGAGGCACTTAGCCTGATAGAAATTTGTCTCCATTATGGGGTTGCACCAATTTTTCTATGTGCCTTTGAGAAACCATTAAGTTAAATCAGTTGTTTCTTCAAATTGGCAAGTTCTCACTCATTGAAGATTTGCAGTACAACAGTGTGGCCAGCTGAAAAATGAATCACTTCAGTAAAATGTAAAGAACCCTTTGCCTTTGTATGGTGCTACCCATTAGAGCTCTGAAAGCTGCAAATATCAATAAACTTAGAGCAGCTTTGCATCTGTGTTCTTAATCCTTGTTTTCTAAATGCAGGAACTTAAATGTGGAGAAATGAAATGCATTTCCAAGGTCAAAAAAAGAGTATGTGGTAAAGTGGTTTCAGAAACAGACCAGTGACTTTGAATATCCCTGGTCCCAGCATCCTTTAGACACCTTATATGTAAGAAGTGCTGGTACCTGTGCTTTCTGGTAATCAGCCCTTTAGAATCAGATTTCCAGGGTTGGACAATGTATGCCAGAATAACAAGTCTGTAGCCTCTCATTTGAGTTTTGTAAATAAAAAACTGACTTCTTCTTGAATGAAGATCTGCCCTTGTAATTTTATCACCACCTTACTAAATATTTATTCCTAGTGGTATCCTCCTTTAGCTATAAACATAGACATTCTAATCTCAAATTCTGAGGCAAAAAGGATAATCTACCACTTGTTATGGCTACACCAAATATATTTTTTCAAAGGATAAACATTTAAAATCTTACACTGCAAGCAGAGCTTTTTAGGCTGGGAAGAGGACCACAATGACAGTATTGAGGCAGTACTAACACCCATTTCTGGAAAAGTGGTTGTGGTCCAAACAACCACTCTGTCTGCTCTGTGTTAAAACAAGGATATTAGTTTGAAGCCGTGTAAGTGATTGGTCTGGTCACAAACAAAACCACACATTAGCTCTGTTGGAAAAAATATGACAATGTCAGGTCAGATGAGCTTGAATCAATCTCCTCAGATCAAGCTGAGGTTCAGATGGAGCAAGTAATGCTATGGTATGACTGACTGAAAGGTAACTGCATGTAAAATAGACCACAGCTAGTGTTTTCACCATGGAGTGCTTGCTCACTCTGTTGTTGAGTGATGCTACTAAAAGTTACTGAAACTTGAAACACAGTGAAAATGCTTTTTAAAGCCTGAAAAACAATTTCCATCCTTTCCTCATGTATCTCAGATTTATACCCTGAATTCTATTATGTGGAATTCAGTTATACCAGTGATTTGCCAAAAGCGTGGATACTTACAACATGTTAAGCTACAAAGACCTTAGTTGTGCAGTACAAATGCTGTCTACAATTAAGGCAATTAAAAATAGAAGCTTGAGGCAGAAGCACTTTAAAAATATTTGCAGACGTATCAAAAGTCTTTCTGTGCCCCTATTCCCAGAGTACCTGGGCACCTCAGCACCTCAAAATCTCTATGTGCTTGTTCTAAAAGATAAAAGTACTGCTTTGTCTTTGTTTTGGAGGGGGAAATCTAAGGCAGAGAGAGATTAAAATGACCTGTTCAAAGTCAGGTAAGAAGTCTGATAGGAAAGGGAATTTAACCTAAAACTGGCACGCACATTCTTTTTTCCTGAGGCCAATTTTTCCTCCCTGGAAAGCTCTGGGGGGCTGTGAATCACAGTTTTAAGTCCCATGAGGGAGGTGGTCCTACACCTTACCTACTCCTGTTGTTTCTCCCACAGCAGCACCTCCACTGCAGGGCAGTGGAGAGAAGCAGAGCGATGTGCTAGCCCAGCTGAAAGCTTACCAGCAAAGCCCACTGTAGCTCCAGTTGCTGCAATTCCCTTCTCCAGCCCTTGGCATGGCTGCAGGGGTGCTAGTGCCAGCAGAGGGAAAAGGGAAGGAAGACGTGAGCTGAAACACGGGAGAGGATGGAATGGTTCCTGTCAGCAACAGCCCAGCTTTAATAGGCATGAAGCAATCGTGAAACTGCAGCTCAAACTGCACCTTTCCAAAGAAAATTTAATCATTAGTTGTTCTGACTTGAAATAAAAAATCTAGTCGTAGCTGGACCAGCCTCTGAGGTGGCAAAGATGGGGAGAAATCCCTGTTGTTTTGTTCCTTCCAGTACTGCAAAGGGAAATTGAGGGGCCTGGGAGTAGAAAAGACCTTGAGTCACCTTGATGGTGACTCATTCCCTGAACAGAGGGGCAGCAGGACTTGACTGCCATCATTTAACACCTCCCCCCTGCTATGTATGGCAGGACTGTTGACAACAGATTTGTCAACATCGAAGTGTTAGTCCGTGACCAAGCTATCACCTTAAACTCTCTCATAGCAGCATACAAGCTTCTTAATATCTATTCTCTTATCTGTAAAGCAATCAAGATGACAGATGAATGTTCTGACTAAGCATGTTCGTATTTATGTATTTACTTAATTTGCTTCATCGCCAGTTTTCTCTCCCTGCCTCCCTTTTATGCTCTAACTAATGTCTCTCTCAGCATGCCATTGTCAATTTAAATCACACATCAGACCATGCAAGCAGCTCACACGTTATCAGCTGATATGAAAAGGGAAACTCCAAGTACAGTGGTGCACAGCAGTCTTCCCATCTCTACCAGTGTGGCTTGCAGAGCACCATTTTTGAAGGGGCTGTACCCCTCTGCTGCTGTGAGGAGACAGCTGCCTGGCCTTGAAAAACTCTGGAGTGGGCATATGGACTTAATTTAATTAACCAGATAACCTGTGCTACATCTACTGTGAGTGGATCTCCCAGTGCCACTACTCACACTGTAGAGCACCTCTCTTCATGGGAGAAGAAGGAGCCCTTGGTAAAGATGAAATGGTGCAAGACGAGACACAAACTCTGCCTCTTTTATGTTGTGGGTAGGAGAGTCCTAACTACTTCTCAACAAGCCTAACCAATGAAGTTGAGAACATGCCACTGTCAATGGGTATTTGTCATATCGTGCAGCAAATCTTCAATGAATACATAAATTTACAAAAGGCCTCGATAAAAGAAATCTGACCAGAGGCAGATGGTCAACAATGATGACCACCAACCTGAAAACTCAGGTGTAGGCTGAGAATTTGAATCCTCAGGATTCAAATCTGCACTACATTGAAAAATATTCGGAGTAACTATTGGACAAGAACTTAGATATAGAATTGTTCAATTAAAAACAAGGTTGAAAACCCCCAAAATTTTAACTTTGCTGATTAGTGTTGAGTGGTTATTTATCTCAAGCCAGTCAGAGAAGATTTGGCTGGGATTTGAAGTGGAAGTTTCATAGATACACAGCCTTTAGCTTGTGTCCAGATATTTTACCTCCTCTTCCTTTGGCCTGTGTATAGACAGTGGCACTTGGGCTGCTTCTGACTGCACACGAAAATGAGATTTCCTTCAGCATGTACTTTGCTTTTAAAAGGATTTTCTCCCACTTTTTCCCATTTTTCTAGACCTCAACAGTCCAAGAGACTCATATGATCTTTTAGAAGCAATAAGTCAAACCATGGGGAGGGTTATTTACTACAGCACTTGTGAGGACTGCTTTTTGACTGAGGTACTACACGTGACACCTAAAATCAGCAAGAATATCTTGCAGAAGTACCTACCAGCCTAATCCACAAATTCTCTCTGCATGTACATAGTCATTATTGCACTGCTTTTGTTTTTTCTTTTAAAATTCTCTTTCTCTCTTTTCTTAAAGCAGGAAAGAACTAAGGAACTCACAATCTCATGCTAACAACTTTTAGCCCAAGGAACATAATCTGCCTTTATATTTTATCAAGATAAATTCCAGACATAATTTGTTTTCCCAGACCCAGCTCTTGGCCTGTATTTCTCACAAGTGGATAATCACCCCAAAAAAATAAATAAAAATGTCACCCTACCAAATTAATATCTGACATTGCTCATAGCTGACATTTTTCAGAGACCCCTTTTGCATCCGCAGGAGACAGCCATTACTTTCTCTCTGCTGCTCCCTGACCAATTCTATGTTGCCCATGTAGCATCTGCCTCTGAGTTCGTCATGCATAGTTTTCTCATGTTGCTGTAGACTAATGATAAAGAAATTGGGAGTGTGAACATTCCCATTTTGGAACCAGAATCTATCCTATCTTATAACAAGAGTCATTATAATACAGGCTGTCAGTGTCCATGATTACAGCTTATTTCCATGCCATGCTGGAGGAGAAGAGAGATCTGAAGTTGAAGGTCAGAGTCTTTAAACAATGAAGAAATGTCTCCTGCACGTACTTGGTTTATAATTGTCCAGGATAGAGCTGCTTTTATGAGGTTTGTTGTCATAGTAGAGTTCCCAAGAAAAACAGGGGTGTTTTATTTTGGTTGGTTGGTTGGATTTTTTTGTCCTGGCATCTGTCTACTGTCAGTGGACACCCACAGCTGTAGCCAGGAGTATGCCTTCACTTCTGGCCTCTGATGTGAACAGCTTTTGCTCTGGCCCTGGGGAGCTGTTGGGCAGACAAAGCAGTAGGGAGCAGGCAGCACACCAGGTAATAAAATGTCCAGTTTCCATTCTGATGTATGGGAAATTTTAAAAGCTTTGATGTCTGAAGGCATATGCACTCCAGCAGAGAAAACTTCACATCTCATCTCTCCCTAGCCAAGAGTAGATCTTTTCTATTATCTCACAAGGAGCCTGATAACACAACACATAAAAGTTGGAGCTATCACCATATCAGATCATGAACCAGCTTTCCTGAATGTTGTTATTAAGGCAATTCTTAAGCAAGATAATAATTGGTAGTTTAATAAGTCTCTGTAGAAGTATGCTAAGTATACCCGAAATAAGGCTCAATGCAATTAATTTGACTAAACAATTCAGAAGAAAATATATTAATGTGAAAAGTATAATGGAGGAATTACCACATGAATTCTCTAATTGCCTAGATTCTAAAACACATAAGGGTATCAGGGACCTGGCAGACACCAGAATCCATAATTTCCACTATCATATGTTTTTGCAGTAGAAAGTAGAATTAAGTAAACACATTCTTTGCTATTTAATTAAAGGAATGTACACTGGTATAGATAATAGTCTTGATAGTGAACCAGAAAGCACAGCTCTGTTAACACACTCAGCTAAGAAAGTGCAACCATTTCCTCCAGGGAATATACTGCGGAACTTGATCTCCTTGGTACTGAGCAGGTAGAATATGCTCTCTTACAGAGTCACCCCACATTCATCCAGCAGTGGAGGCAGAATACGTCTTCTCATTTATGCTTCACCTCGCAGTTCTGCTGTGCTCATGCACAGGCAACAGCTGGAGTTTGAACTGCCCTGGGCAGAAGGTGTCCAGTTCTGAGCAGGGGCAGCAGTACCGTGAGACTGAGCATGCCAGAGCTTTGCCATGGTTTGGCTCAGACAGCCCGGCTGTTTTGCTGGATTTGGGCAGTCAGGGAGAGCAAGTAAAAGAAGTCAAGGAGAATTAATAAAAACATGGTGATTATCTGAAAAGCTCTTGAAGTGAGCATCTGCCTGGAGTTGTATGCCCAGGACTGTAGACAGTGGTGCTTCATTTTTTTGTGTGTATGACCACAACACAACTATAGAGTTACAGCCTGTAGAATGCAAAAGCTTTTACAGTTTCATACCCCTGTTTCCTATGTACTTTCTATGAGCAAAGAATGAGCAGATGCCACAGATCAGCAGCTGCACAGTAACCTGTAACCTGTTATGCTCTGGTAGCTAATCTGGACATGCAGTTTCTCCATCCAATTTCAATTAAGGTTAGAACCAGTGGGGAGAAGAGAGAGCAGATAGTGCTGTGAGCATTTTAGCTGTGTACATCCAGTGCCATGCTGGGTTGCTTTTTGGAGCACTGGCAGAAGAAGAGAAGCAGCAGCTATGGAAGTTGGAATGGCAGGAGAGGCAATGTATGCAGCAAGCTCCTATCCAAACAGTTGCTGCTAAATCATGAGGATCCACTGAGCAGATTTGATGACCCATGTTGGCTTTCAGGTTTCATACAACTGCCTGCTGCAACCAAGAATTTTAAATCTGGCTGCATAACATTGCATATTAATGCACATGGGATGGTTTTTGGAAGCTGTCCTCTCCTGTGAAGATGGAAACTTGGGCTTTAGGGACCACTTTGAAGAAATCAGACTTCAAAAAAATAGCATTATTATGACTATATTAGCTGTGCATACAGCTGTGATAAGCTGGCCTTGGTCGAATAATCGTGATGATGTTTTGGGTTTTTTTTTAAAGTACAAAATATATTTGCATCACTGACTTGAAAGGTCCTGGTAGCTATGTTGATTGTTTATTGGTTCTACTTATATTTGCAAACAAAGAAAAGTGAGGAGAACAGCAAAGTGGTCAGAAGTGGGATAGCTGCAGGAACAGAAAGTATAATGGTTGAGCTGTTGAAAGTTGTCAGTGCAAGTGTCAGCAAAGGGGCCAAAACAGATGTTCATACATAAAGGAACACAAGGAAGTTGCAGGTAAGCAGATAAAGGCAATACCTCTACGAGCTTCAGGGAAAGGAAGATCCTGCTCATCCAGCTAACTACAGAGATCTTAGTCACTGGTGGAAAAAAATAATCCTGAACATATTTACCAACAGATTAAGGCCAGTTTCAGAGGAAGCAGATGGCCAGAAACTGTGTGACTTCACAGCAGATGCAAGCTTTATTGATCTAATTACAACTCTTGGCAACTGATGGGAGTGGAGTAATAAAAGTGGGTTAAAACTTTTGGAGGAAAACAACTGGCTTGAGTGGATACAATATAGAGTGTGCATATATGGAGTTTCAGGTAACTGTAATGATAAAAGGTGCATGTTGAGACTCCTGTAGTGCAGTAAGAAATGTCAAGCAATTGGCTAAGTCCAAGTCTGATTTAGGAGCAGGGGACATGGAATCACACTCATTTTCAATCCTGAAGAAGAATGTTGCTGTGAGATGCCTTGGAGGGCATAATTTTGAAAGATCTGTAGCAAAGCTTTTCAGTAAATATAAATGGTATGTGATCACTGGCAAATAGGTCTGATTTAATGAAAGCATTTTGTGCCATGTTGGAAAACTGGTTTTGTAGACTTGAACTTAAAACTAGTTCCAAGAAGATGAGATGTCTGCATCTTGGAGAAGGAAGAGTACATACTGCACTGACACGCAACATAAGGGAAGTTACGGAGAAGTGAGAAGTCTAGTCCTCATGTAGTTACATCCACATCAGCATCAGTTAGTTCAGCATCAGTGGTTCAGTAAAGATGAATTAAAACAGTAATGTACCTTAGTCAAAAATGCTGCACAGTAGCTGATGAGATTATAGATCAATAAGGATAATACATCTACAGTCCATATGGGTTTTTTTTCAAATTTATTATTACTTCAGGGACTGAGAACAGCTCCAGTAAATGAGATAAACTTGAGAAAAAGACTGGAGACAGCAGTTAGAAATGGAAAACATTTTAAAATATCAGAGACTGAGTCAGGAAATCAAGGCAAGGGATTGACTTTAATTAAAAAGATTATAATGATACACCAGACCATACCAATACATAGGGAAAAAAAATAAGCATTCAAGGCCTAAAACCTAATATCAAGTTAATGACTAGATACTGCGTTAAATTAAGCTTTGTTTAATAGTGTAATAATCCCTGAACAAGAAAGATCAGCAATGGCATAGTGTTCCCCAGATCTGCAAGGACACTTTAGAAAGCCAGAGAAGAAAAGGACCATTTATCTGTTTTGGATTATAATTAAAATGCCAAAGTTTTCTACAGCCCTAAAATTTATCTATCTGGCTACAGAAATAGTCATAAACAATCATCACCACTAAAAACTTGTTCGTTTTTAATGCCCCACAAATCCAGAAGTTTTTTTAAACAAAGCAGTCAGTGCAGATTCACCTATGTATTTAGCACTCGTGCACATACTACACACACATTTGCACAGTAAGAAGAGAGAACAGATAAATCAAATACACAGAAACTGCAGAAATATGATGTGCTTGCCAAGACTCAGACACAAGTCTTCACAGGAGTCTGTTTGTAAGCCAACTCATATTTGAATAATTGAAATGACATCTAATGGAAACTAAATATATACAATAAATGTGTGTATTCATCTTTATGACAAAAGTATTAATAATAAAAAGGTACAATATTGAGATTGTCTAGGAAAACATCTTGTCCTAGAAAATGTAAGAGCTTTGTGTTCAAAGGATTTAGAAAATAAACTCCCTTTCTGTGGAGCCCTGCCCGTTGGGATTTGGCATAAGAAAGAAAAGAGAATTTCTAAGAAATATCAGGTTTTCTTTGCTGGCGTATTTTTTACTTTGTTCTGAATGGAAACAACTTGAGCTCAAAAGGTAAATTTCATTGACTATAGATTTTACTAAGTGTGAGTTTAGGAGAGAAAGCAAAAGAAAACGAAGGATGTACTAAATATGACTGCATTTTACAACCCCTTTCTTCTTCTTCTTTTGATAAGCACTCAACAGAAGTCTATTCAGTGAAAGCTGCCAATTCTTATTTTTACCATATGTACAGATTGAGGATGTCAGAGGAAATGTGTATGGCAAATTAGGGTGAACTCTGTGGCCTGAATGTTAAATGAGAGGGCAAATTATGCAGGATTTGTCTACCATTTCAGTGCTCTCATTTGTGATGTCTTTGGGCAGGGCACCTTTATAAGACTATCCTGAAGATATTATCATAATGGAATGTTTTGCATAATAGAAAACACAGTCACCTCAGATCTTCTTTTGCATGACAAACCCTTGATTAGAAAAATAATAAGATGGAAATGGAATTTCTGTTTATACAGGCAGGCATCAGAGCCAAGGAGAATGGAAGCTGACCTCAATACACTCACATAGGCAGATGCAAAACCTCTCTCTTTACAGTAAATTTAGCCTGGAAATAGACTGAGAAACAAGCGGGAGTCATATAAAAGTCTTCATACAGTGAAAAGTTCCTTATTCATGAAACAAGTACCTGTGATATGCAAAGAGTATCACATATTTTCAAATGACTCATAGCTCTTGTGACACTGTAAGGTCCACATTACACCCCTGTGAAAACAAGAATGATTTGATATTTGACAAAATGGTAAACGTTTTAAATTTTCTACTACACATCTGATTCAGCTTTGGCAATTTATAGTCTTTAGGTCCATTGATGTACAGTTAGAAAACTGAATGAATATACTGCCTTAAATCAGGATAGCCAACCATGTACATAATTAGGAGCTGGATTATTATTTTCAGAATTGAATACAGCCATGCTCCCATACTCATCTGAATTAACGCACGCATCTGCATATGTGTTTATAGGATTGCTGCTGATGTGCATGTGTCATTAGACACGTAAACCTGCTGGTTTTATTTAGTTAGTCAGTATTAATGACAAAATTTATTCTGCAAACAGAAACATAGAAAAAAGTTTTAAAAGTGTGCAATAATTTGGAAGACTGTACCTTCAGGAAAATTGTAAAATCAAAAGGTAGATTTTACTAACTCTTTCCTTCTCACTATCTAAGAACGTAATGTGCTATTACATGACTGGACTTAACGTATGTTCAACTTGGAAGACAAGATTATTTCATTAGTGTCAGTGATCCTGGGAGCACAAAACAGTATTGTTCTCTGCCAAGATCATATTGCACACAGGTTTGATGTGGATTTTGGGTGGTAAGAATTCCAACACAGCTGGTTTACAGAAGACCCCAGTTAAACTGCTTAAAATGCCTAGTCTAAAATATGGTACCTGTGAAGATAGTGTTGTGATAGTGGGAGTTCTGCATGCTGGGAGAGTGTAAGTGCTAATTACAAATGTGCTCATGCTTATTTCTATGGCTGCCCCAAATTAAAGAACATTGTTCAATCCTGATATTTGATATAGCCTGAGAAAAGAATCAGTATATTGCTCTGAGGCACCTCATCTCAGTGTGATAAGGATAAAATCTTAGCCTGCCTTTGGTTTTCTGATAGCCATTTCCTCTCTGTTTTCCTCACTGTGATTTGTTGAGATGATCTTAATCTGATCCAAAGGCTCTGAACACCCAGAACTGCCATTAAAAGCAGCAAGGATGGGTGCACCCAGCATCTCTCAGGATCAAGCTTATCATTTTTAGCTTTAAATATCTGTATGATTAGAGTTACATGTGTCAGCTTTAAGATAATGTCATGATTTCATTGTGGTCTAAGATCTTGAAAAAAGAAAGCATGGCTGATCTCTGCACAGTGTCTGTTCATGTTTATTATCTTAACAGTAAACTCACAGCTGATTGCAGTTTGGCCCTTATCAGTTCTTCCTTCTAGCAACATACAAAATCATTTCAGCTTTTTCAGGAACAGATCCATCTTAAGATGCAGCTTTACAGAGAACTGACAGATAATACTAACCTTTATTTTTCAGCAAAAGTAATTTTTGTAAAAAAATGTAAAAAATGACACATAAGTGGCCACAACATTCAACATACATATATGAACAATGGTTAATGAAATCTAGGAATTCAGCTTTTCAGTGCCTGAAGAAGCAGATTTAATATCTGGGTTTAGTACTGCAGATTTCTTCACCTGGATTAGAGTGAGCTGTAAACAGATCAGTTGATTAGAAGACTAAAAAGATAACCCAATTTAATGATCATACATAAAATGTCTACCAGAATCCTCCACCTGAATAGCGGTATAGTTACTTTCTTTGAGGAATATTTTGCAATGTATTAGAGAATGAATCTCCCCTTCTTCCTCCACAGCAAGAGCATGCCAGCCAGACAACCCCCTGCTAGCAGTCTGAACCCAGAAGTACATGTTCCCAAATGCTGCTTAATTCACCTTCTCTAAAGTGCTAGCAGTAAGTCCTGCACTGAGGCTGCATACATACTCTGTATTTGTTGCCCCATTTTGCTTTCCATTAATCAATTACTGGCTCAAGGCTGCACTTAATCCATTAGGACAATAGTTACATTTGTAAAAAAAAAGAAAACCAAAAATAATTTATAAAAAAATATTCTGAAGTAAGAATCAGAGTTGTAGTAGAGTCTGTTCAGCCCATGCTCTGAGACAGCTAGAGCATGCTCCCGGGATTATTCCCATAAGACAAACCAAAGCCAGACTCTGTAATGACACCACTTGCAAATGCAGCAGTCATTATTTCTACTCTTCCCACTTCCAGTAAGCTCATCCTGAATGCCTTTGAGCCAGCCTCAATTTTGGTGTCTCCTCTATCTAACCCAGTGAGAAACACACAAACAAATCCCGTAAGGAAGGGCAGGAAGTTGTGAGAGCTGTTACGTGGTTATTGTTACTAGGGAAACCACTTCCTTAGTATTCATGTGTTCAGCAGATCTGTCTGGCTGTGTCTTGGACTCCCAGGCAATATTATGAAATAAATGGCAACCAGGAAAATAAACCCAAACCAGCACAAAATACACTGTAAGTGTCTGTGACACTTAAAATTAAAATCTTGTTCTGGCAAATCAAGTCTAAGCAGAAATATCTCCCATAATATGCTTTTATAACAAGGGTGTGCGTGTTTGGAAGAGTATGCTATATTCTATTCCTCTTTTCCTGAACATTAATAATATATCTGTAAAAGCAATCAGTACTGACAGTCTAGAGTTAAAATGCTAAGCCCAAGCAGCTACATTTTTTGGCTGCTGACCTTAGCTCCAATTTCATGAGCAGTATCTTCATCCAAGCAAAGGATGAGTGTAGCTAGTACTTTGCTTTGAAAACCAGATTGTAGTGTTGGGATTAATCTCTAACAACAGACCGTCCATGCTCCTACTTTATGGGACAATTTTTTTTTGTTTGTTGGCTTTTTTAAGATGCAGCTTGTTTCTGTGTTCAGTCACAAAAGCGTGTGACTTACAAAACAATCAGTAGAAGTATCTCAAGCAGCAGCCATGCCTCTTAATGTTCCCTGTATCCCTTTTGGCATAGTTTAAGCAAGCAGCAACTTTCCCAGGATCAGTCAGAAACTGGTGCTGGAAGGGCTCTCAAGAAATCAGCTGTGCTAAGCAGGTTGTGATATACCTGGTTTATACAAAGACGCTCACCACCAGTTCCTTAATTTCCACAGTGACTGGGATTCAATGCATCTCATCCTCCATAGGAATTCCGCAGCTGATTAATTGATTTTGCCTCTTAACCATCTTGCTGAAAATCTCAGCTGAGTGATAAGGCCTGAAGAGGATACACACACCTTCCCTAGAGCATTTCCAGCCTCAGGCTGTCAGTTCCAGTGCTGGCTGCATTGCAAAACCAGCTCAGTGTTACTGCTCTCCCTGATGGACTCCAGGCACAGAGCCGGTTTGCTCATTCACCAGAGGTCTAGGTCTGGCACTTCAGAAAGTTATCGTTCCTGAGGATCTCGATAACCCCAAGCCCAGCCAGAAACAACCATCTCAGTCGGTTTGTTCTTGCTTTAGAGTGGAATGACTTGCAGTGGGGAGATACGGTGTGCAGCATAACCAAGTATTGCAAAGTTCACTTGCTGCTAGAGAAAGTCTTTTCTAAACAGACATTTCAGAAGACAACATATATGCACAAATGTGACCAGTTACAGGCAAGACTGCAGGAAGGACAGTGGTGCCTGGTCTTCTGAAGAAATGGAGGTGAGGAAAACAGCAGAGAATGAAGTGAAAATACTTTATTATGGAGTAACCCTCTGATACAAAGCGCAAATGATTAACAACTATTTGGGCCTTGCTGAAGCAGGCTCACAAACAAGGTTATGCAAAACTCAACCTATAAATTGAGATAAAAGCTAACACAGCAGATGGATAAAAAGATAAGATCTTTTTGACTACAAAAATCACTAAAGATAAATATCACTAAAGATAAATAAGTGCTTAAAGGTTTGCTTCCTTTTTTTCGCAGTATTATTTATACATCTTGGGGCTAACTATAGCAAAAATACTCTTGCTTTACAACAGATGAAGCAAAACAGAGAACCAGGACTGCGGGATTTAGAAATATCCCTGCCACGAAGACCTGCAACACAGGACAATGGGAATATCAAGGTACAGAATTAGAGTTCAAATACACATGGGTGGCAGCTCATTTTCTCTCAGCATGTTTGTGTCTTTGCATGATCCCCAGCCTGATCCCTAGTCTACGGTATGATATAGGCTTGTGCTATCCACAGGGTGACCATATAAAACAGATAATTAGAGACCGCTAAGAAGAGACTTTGGCAGTTAGCCAGCATAAACCAACAGAAAGATTCTGCTCATAAGTATATTCACTGATGGCACTAAATAAAGGGGCACATGTGAGCTACAGCTGGAAAATACAGGGAACTAGAGTTCATACAGAAAAAAGCTGTTGGAGAAATACAAAAAACTCCCACTGATGTCCCAAATTAAAGATGATCTAATAAATATGAAACTCAGTTCCTGGTTTCTTTCAAGAGCACAGCACTACGTTGCACAGGAAGCAGCTCCTATAGTTCAGATGTCTGGATGTAAAGGACAAGGAGACACTGTCCAAGCCAAGCAGTGTGTCCAGTAGGGCTAGGTACGGAATTTGGCACTGAGGGACAGGCATGCTCTGGTTGGTTTGCTATGGCTCCTCCTGGCCATTTCACCTAGGCTGCTGTCTCATGGGGCAGTAAAAAGGCACCCACCTCCAGCTCAGGATGTACTTTGGTTGGACACTGTTGAGAGCTGGAAGACTACTTAGAGGAGATATTTCTATGGGCTTTCTTTATTCACATATCTTTCCTCAGATAGTGGCAGCCAGGTTTGGGGTTGGAGAACTGGAGAACTTTGAGCTGAGAATTAAGGCCGTTTCGATGAGGCAGGAGACAGCCATGGTGCACACTAAGCCCTGGAAGGTGTTGAGTGCTCTCCACACCCACATGGGCTAGGTGTCTTGAGACCCCCATGCAGTGGGCAGCTCAGTTCTTGGGGGCACTCATGGGAGCATAGCTGCCCTTCTGGGTCTCCATGTGGCAGAGTTACCCCACCCAAGGAAGCTGCCACTTCACTTCCAGAGAAACCTACAGTGACAGAGGAACAGCTAAAAACACACAGTGACACAAGGAGAACCCACATGTGGGGTGGTTCAGAAAAAGTGGCAGCACTGGGAGTGAGGCAGAAAATCTGCTCATTTATCAGATGAGGAGTGCAGGCAGCAGGGCTGGAAACACCTCCTGTGGTTCTCCGAAGCTGTAGATGTTGAGAGGGCAAGGGCCAAACCACCCATCTCGCTTGTGCTTTGAGGTGTGCAAGTTGGAAAAGCAGACAGACACCCCCCTCCCAGCTGAGTTCACACTTTCAGTGGGAGCTTTAATAAGAAGCCAGGTTTGCAGGAGAGAAGAGGATGGGGACCCACAGGGTGGCCCAGATTTACATGTAAAAATCCTCCAACAGGATGCAACATCTCAGTGTGGGTGGAGAGCAAGCAAGTAGTACAGTTTCATTGCTTCATGGCTCAAAATGTCCCCAAGATGTGTACTCATAAGACCTACATTTTGAAGATGAAGACCTGCTTCTGGCCTAGCTCTGCTTTCAGTATTCTGAGGAGCAGTGCACACCAGCTAAGAAGTCCAATACTGGATATTGATAGCTGCGGGCTGCTGTTCGATCCCAGGATGGCTTGCCTGTTAGAGGCTGGGAGGGAAATCAATGCTTATGACAGCACTTTCAGCCAGGAACTGCCCAGAAGTCAAACCTGTCAAAAAGCCATTTACACACTCCAAGTGAAAACAAAGTAGCCGTGGCTTTTAGCAACACTGCTTAGAGATCGTTACATTTTCCACAGATTATAGAGCGAATGAAATGTTTGCCAGAGTAGAATATATGTAGACAACAGCTGTTTGATGAGGGTTTTGGAAGGGGAAGACTGAAGTCACCATTGCTTTAGAGCCTCAGGTGTTGGCAACTGCAGAGCAGTGCTCGCACGGCATCCGCACTGCCTCTCCAACTATAACTGCCTCCTGTAGTGGGCTGGGAGCGGGCAAGAAGTTGGGAAGGGACACAGCCAGGACAGCTGACTCCAACTGACCAAAGGGATATTCCATACCATATGGTGTATGCTCAGCAATAAAAGCCAAGAAAAAGGAGGAGAAGGGGGGGGGGCATTTGTCATTAAGGTGTTTGTCTTCCAGAGCAACTCCTAGGCACACTGAAGCCCTGCTTCCTGGGAAGTGTCTGGACACCGATGGGAAGTATCGAATAAATCTTTTGTTTTCCTGTGCTTCTGTGCATGAGCTTTGTTTTTGCTTTATTAAACTGTCTTTATCTTGACCCATGAGTTTTTTCCATATAATTTTCTCCCTCCCAGTGCTGATGAGGAGGGCAGTGATAGAGCAGTGTGGTGGGCAACTGGCATCTATTGAATGTCAGCCCACCAGTCCTTTTAACAACCAACATGGGGCACCCTCTTTGCAGTAAAGACTGCGCCTTCACTACACTTAAGGACCAAATTCTGAGCAAGCTCCCATTTCAGTAGGATCAGAATTGGTCCCAACCACTCAATTTTATCTCTCTCATACTCCCATAGTGCCTGGTTTGGAGATGCAGGGAGGCAGCATATTAGGCCCTTACACCCAAAGCATGCTAGGCCTCTTTACACCCAGAGGGAGAATTCAGCAAACCAAGAAGATTAGTGTGCCAGGTGAGGCCACAGCAGAAAGCACCCTGAAGACCTGCCTGGATTTTTCCTTACACCAGATGAAATAATCTTCGTTTGTCACTAAGCTGAATAGCATTTAGTCCACTGATGCTTTAAACTTTCACGGAAAGTTTGGAAGTGATGTGATGCAGCATTTGCAAGATCCCACATCCCAGAGGATTGTATCTGAGCTCAGGTATGGGTGCCTTTGTAGCAGGATTCTCAAGGACAAACATCATCCTGAGGCTGCTGCTGCAAATGTTTCAAAGTAGGAGCAGAATGTAACTCTGGAGCATCTGAAAAAACCCACTTTTTTCAATATAAAAATACAAGAAAATATGTGTGCACAATCGTCTCATTCCCCGGAGTGTTATGCATATAATCAAAGGAGAATCACTGTGGACTTTGTGGCATGGAGGAATAGAGTGATCTTCCTTTATGAATGAAGCACATACAGCTGAGCAAGTACCATTTCCATGGGTAAAGGCAGTAGACTGCTTTTAAGGAGAAAATAAATGGATGGCCTCTTCTCTGTAGCAAAACCAGGGTACACAGATCAGGCTATTCTCACAGTCAGTGTTCAACATTATACTTAAGAGCAGTATTAGACTAAAAAGCACCTAATTTATCTTGAGCTGATTTAAAATGCATCTTGGTGCGTCTCAGCTATTGTCTAATCCTTTTGTTTGAGATGTTCTACATTAGTCAGCCACTTTTGATTCATGTGCTAACAATTCCCCTTAAGGCAGGTAATTCACAGACAATGTTCAGGATGTGTAAAGTGGCACTCCAGTTCCCACAGACAAAAGTCAGTAAACTTTAAATCCCAGAGCCCCTAAACTTATTTTGCATAAATTGCCCTCACAGGAGGGGAGCGGAGATCTGTTTATATGCATCTCCTGTATCAACTTAGAATTCAAATCAAATTTTCAGAACAGTGGGAATGCTGATTAGAGACAAAACACAGCAGAAAGCAAAGGCTGCAACCAATTTTGAGTACAAACAAAACAAAATGTGAATTACTTCACTTTAACCTCTATATCCTACTTCAGTGTCTTTTCCATTAAAGGTTTCTTAGCACAACAATTAACAGAATGGAGATATATTTCTGTTAAATAATGACCTCCTACAGATGACCTTTTTTTTCCTTTGGTACTGAAGTTAGACATGACAGCATTTACTCCTGTAACGAGAACAGGTTTTAAGCCTAGTAGCTGTTGATTTTGCCAAGACAGCAAATGGGATCTTTATGCTAATGAAAGTTAAGATTTCAATCTTTCCACTATGATGCAGTTTCTGTCCTCAGAAGATCTTGAGATAGTGTGCTGTTTCAAATGATGTAGTACTGAGCATAAAGAAGAGTTTGGATTCCTTTTTCTGAACTGCAGCACTTAGACATTCACATTCCTTTTTTCCCAGAAATGCACATATCTGTATTCATAGCAGACAAAAAACCTGTCATCACCTCAAGGTAAAAAAAAAAACCAACTGTAAAACAGTGGTACCAGTAAAATCTGTAAATATGTTAAAACAGGGCAAAATGTATATTTCTCCATTGGTAAACCACATAGCTGTGGCAACTTATATAATTAACAAATTAAAAGGCTGTCAAGGTTGATTTCTTGCTTGCATAAGTCATCAACATTCACAAAGTGGAATCTAGACACAGCTCTAATCTGTGTTTAAACTGCTGTGTCTATCTTAGCAAGCCATCCTGGACAAAGTCCTAATGCTACTGAAATCAAGGCAAAGAGACAAAAAAAGAAAAAAAAAAAAAAATTCAGGGTTGCCAGGATTCCGAGTGATTTCAAACCAGACAAAAACCAGACCTCCCCTGCCTAAATGGTAGGATGATCTATTAAGTCATTATTTTCTTAGTGGTAGTCTGAATTTACCAAGTGCCTCCTCCACCCAGTGAAGCTTGTTATCCCCTCTCGGTAGGTTTCATTGCTAATGATGATCAGTAATTCATTCTAACGTGGGAAAATGTTTTCTAGAAGCCCTTCATTCCAAACTGAGAGCATGAACATTGAAATATAGTGTCTAAACTGAAATACTGAAATATCTGGGGATGGCAGTTCGGAGAGTTTCATGACATAAGCCCGTGGAGTCTGAAACCAAAATAGTCAATGATTTCTGGCATCTGCAGTGTCCCATAGCTGCACACACTGGAGAATTGCATTGGCTCCTGGCTCTACGGTGAAAAAACAAAAAATCCCTAAAGTCTCCAGCCCCACAGTCATTGCAATGGAATCTTGTCACTGAGCTGAGAAACCTGAGCTCCTGGCAATCCACAGGTGAAGGAAGTTAACTGAAAGATAAGTCTTTCTCTCCTGATAAATCAATGGCTTTCAAAGCTGCTGAATAACCTGGCTTTGTTGGGAAAACCTTCCAACCAGCTCTAATTAAACAGTCCCAGATTAAGCTAAGAAAAGCCATTTAATTGAAAGAAGGTGCAGGGAGAGCTCTGGGATATTTGTTTAAGTGCCAAGGGACACCTCAAAAGAAAGAAGTGTGTGTGCGCTGCTACAACATTATCTTTATTGGGACAATCATGTATAGAGGTATGAAAAAAAAAAAATCAGTGTGAATGTCTCCATTTTTCCCTTGCATTGCATCCTGCAGTAGGAACAGTGCAGGCTGATCATCTGTTAATCAGCTGTTTAGGTGATTATTACCAGAGAACAGAAAAGATGGTATGTGTGGAAAAGAAATCAGGCAGAGATTGAAGAGAGATTAAACAGCACATTTTCTTTCTCTCTTTGTAGTAAGTGTCCACGTTAAAAATAAAAAATGAGCAAAAAAATTTCACCTAAGGCCATTCCTCTAACTCAGGCTCTAGAGATACCTTTAAAAGAACTTGGTTGCATTTTTTTCTCTCTCTCTCTATTGAAGAAATTAATAAAAGAATCTGCATCTGGAGCAAGTATGAGTTTGATACTGTGTTTTACTGATGACAAACTCCAATTCCATCGTCGGGTATTCACACACCAGTCCAAAGCCCGGTTGCTGCACCAGCTGCTGCATGGATCCACCTGAGGGCAGGTCAGGGATCTAAGGCAATACAGTAAACAACACTGAAGGTGTTGCACATGAACTGATGGATGTAGCAAAGTGCCTTCAGATGTGCTAAGATGGTGGAACAGGCTGCCCAGAAAAGTTGTGGCTGCTCCATCCCTGGAAATGTTCAAGGAGAGGCTGGATGGGACTTTGAGCCACCTGGTTTAGTGGAAGGTGTCCCTGCCCACGGCCAGGGGATGATCTCTAAGGCCCCTTCCAACGCAGGCATTCTATAATTCTGTGAAACCCTGCAGGTGACAGCGTTTGGATGGCTATGGGAAAGAGGCGAGGTTGGGGTTGGGTCCCCCGTGGCCCCAGGGACGGCGGGATGCCGGCGGGAAGGAGCAGTGCTGAGGGCCGGGCTGCGGCAGCCCGGGACGCCGTGAGGGGAGCGAAGGGCCCGGCTTGCCCTAGCACACCGCACCCACTTTGCCCGACAGCCTGGAACCGTGGGTGGGAGCGGGGAGATCTTTCCCCCTCCCCTCCCCCCTTCACAGCAGTATTTCCTACAACCTTCGGAAAGTATCAGTGAGAAGCCGGACCCTCCCCGATCCCGCCTCTCACGGCGGCACGGCTGCTCTACCGCGCCAAACCCAGCGGCGGCCGCGCCCTGCCCAGCTCGGCATGTAACGCTCCTCCCGCTCCGCAGCGGACACTCCGGAGCTGTTTTTCCCTCACGTTGGCGCCAGAGTTCCCTGTTTCCCAGCGGGCGCAGACACAGCCTGGCCCTTCCCGGCCCCGTTCCCGGCGCTTCCCGCCCTGCGCGGGCGGTCCCGGCACGTGGGGGCCCCCGGCGCTCTCTGGGCCGCCGGGCGGAACCGGGCACCGGCGGAACGGAGGGTGACGCCGTGGGACTGCCCGTGAACAGCGCTTCGGGCAGCGGCCCTGCCCCGCCACCGGCCCTCCTCCCCATGGCCCCTGAGCCGTCGTGTCCGCGGCGCCTGTGGGGAACGAAAGCCTGTGTGCGTACACAGGGCACCTCGGTGGTGTCAGCACAGCCGGCGCACCTGAATGTGCTCCTTGTTCCTTCCTGGCACTCCCTCCTACCAGACAGATTCCTGCAGTCAAAACATTTCGGTGCGAAGCAGCTCAGCAGCCTGAGTTGCAGGTGCGGGAATCACCAGGCTCAGTGTTTGGAAGGGTGCTGCGGTTTCTCACCATGAAGTTCTTGTAGAGCTAACATGGCCCCATGGTGGGAAGGGGCTGGGAGATCCCACCGAGTGAGCCACCGATGGTTTGGTGTTTTTTAGACACAGCACTAACGAGGAGCAGGGGGTAAAGCTGCTTTAGCTCCAGTCTGTCATCAGGCCTTCAGTAAGAGCAGATGTTATTACTGGGCCCTAGCTCCTTTCTTTCCCCAGTTAAACTGGTGACTCCTTCAGCCCACCTGGCACTGCTGCCAAACTGGGGTTTGTTGCAAGCATCCTCTCCCAAAAACTGGGTACTGTTTACTTCAACAGCGCTGTCATAGGGAGCCCTGCTAGCTAACACTGCAGAAACACACTGGGGTGTTCAAAGCTCTGTTATTATAGGTGGTGAATGTATAGTACAGTTCCTCATATTTAGGGACTTGTAAGGGCTCATCTGAAACCCTCTGAGAATCTCCCCTTTCCTTTGATCAATTAGTTATCCTAAATCTTAACTGCAAGTGCTTGGGGGAAGGATGTCCAAATGTCCCTTTCTCATGTGTGGGTTATAAAAGAAAGGCCCAGCTCGCGGTAAGGTGAACATTTTGGAAATTTCTAGAACAAGGGAATTTTCTACATCACCAGAACTTGCTTGTGACCATGTCCTAACTACTGCCAGGTTCATGATCTTGCCCCTAGACTACACATGCATCTGTCTCATGCTCTCTCTCCTGCTTCCTCCACCTCCAGTCCTGGTGCACCAACAGATGTATCCAAGAACCAAAGAGCTTGGAAAAGCGGCTGAAGCTGTGGAGCAGCAAATCCTCATTCTGCCAAACAGAGCTCACTCGCTGCTGCCTCTGGACTGGCAGAAGAGTGGGGTATCTCTAACCACTAAAGGAGCTCTCCCAAAATTACAGGTTCCTGCTATTCCAGGTTAGTCACTCTGCATGCATGAGTGCAAGCTAAACAGCCAGCAGTGAAAACACGTACATTGCCCAGATGCAAACAGGCATTTCTGGAGAGAACCTAGTGGATGTGGGAGACCAGAAGTGCAGCTCTTCCATTATTCACATTCCCACCAAGGAGGCAGTTTTGTTCCAAAATACCCTGTGTGGGGTTGCTGTAGAGTACAACCTTCCGTGCAGGAACTCACTTCTCCTTTGCTGTCTATATAGTGTGTTACAGAAAAAAATTAAGATTATAGAAGAACATCTGAGATGGTCTCTGAAAGTTGTGTTTCCTGATGCAGCTAAGTGGCGGTTCATGTTTACAGTATTTCCCAGTGAATGATGGTACATGCAATTTCTCCTGCTCCACACTGACATGATGCCAGGCATTTGGTCAATTAACAACTCTTCGCAATCCTGTTAGAGCACAACACTCTGGCATGTCTTTGGAGCTGTCTGCACTGTAAAATGTGGCTTGTTTTGAACACAGAAGTTACACTTTGTTGTTGGGAGAAACTGTTCTAAAAAGTATCTTAAATGTTCAGTCTTCACTGAAAACCAGGTGAAATTCTCTCTCAGGTGTTTTTGCTCATGCAAAGTTTTGAAAATAAAAAACTGAATCTGTACTTTGGGTTTTGGGGCATGTTTGTTTTTTTTTTTTCTTCTACAAAAATAGGGATCTTTACATCTGTGTGGTATATTCCAGAGCTGTGTATACAGCTCATTTCTTTGATGCATGAATATCTCTGAGCTCCTCAGGTGAAAGCTGGGGACAAATTTATAATTAGCTGGATTGTAAGATTAACACCTACCCTTGTGACACCTACACTATAGTCCTAATTCCAGTTGAAAAGTGAGGTTGAAATGTTTCTATGATATCATAAATCTCCTTAGGCTTCAAGACTTTACTGGGATATACAGAGCTGCAGTATCTGGTATAGCACTTAGAGCTGTTACGTCTTTTATGTGAATCATCATATGGGTCCTTGAAAAATTAATTTTAAAATGGTTGATTTTAATTTAGCAGTTCTTTCAAGGTAGTACAGCCCCAGCAATCACTACTGGGTCCTTTGGGAAACAAGAGAAAAGGAAAAAAAAAGGAACATTTCTGGAATCACATTCTTTTGCCCAACTCTGTATCAGCTGGCAGAAGCAATAACGAAGGGGCTGTAGGACTGCTCTCAGCTATTATTGTGCCTGGCTCTCTCTCAGCATGAGTCACCGCAGACAATATATAACACCACTCACAAGGGAAATGAACAGTAAATACTTGGCCCTGGATTTTTTCTTTAAAATCTCTTCAGTTGTTTTTTTTTTTTTTTTCCTCTCTGATTTGTATCCCTTTATCCCCTGGACCATGAGCTATATAAGCCTCTCAAATCTAGTGTCCATAACACCACCCCCCACTGGTAGCAGCAAGCCCTTCCGCTGCTGTAGGGTTTACTTTGCAGAGGTTTACAAGGAGAGGCATTATTGGGTAACTGTATGTGTTAACCCAGTGGCACAGGGTTGCTCCAACACCTTCCCTCTGGTTTTTCTATTCTCGGGGGAGGGGTGGCTGCTGTTCTGGCTAAATGCATCTCTTGCTTTGCTGTAGCAGCCAGGCTAGCTTAGGAAGAAAACCTTGGGGCTAAACAGGCTAGGACTGCAGCCAAGGGGGTCAGGAGACGGTTCTAAGGATTATACTACATAATTAAAGGCTGACTCTGAACATGCTTCCTGGTACCCTGTGTTCAAACATACAAACCTTTTTAGGTAATAATTCTTGGTCCTCATTTGTATCAGAGGGATTTGTAGGTTAAAGTTGCCATACAGGTAGTGAGTCAGGAATACATATTATTCATCTAGACTATAAAAAGCCAACACCTTCCTAAACCTGCCCTAGCCAGTGAGAACTGGGGGTAAAATATAAATAGATGAACATGCATGTGTTTTCTTAGTTTGTTTTTGTGCAATGCCCTCTGGGTGCAGCTGATGTCATTCTGCAGCAACTTTCTAGACTGAAAAATGAGGATTCTTCTCCTGAAGTGCTCTGCGATCAGAACTGGGCCAGAACATTGTTCTACTGGATAAAACCTGAGACACTGAAGACCCACGTTCAAGCTTATATTGTGCTAGCTCCAAGGAAGACCCTTTTATCTTCAAATATTTCTAATTAGCTGGAGCCAAGACTATAATCCAGGCCTTCTATATTCATATTCTAGGCTAGGGCTGCTGCCCCATTAGCCTACACAGTACAAGCACTTGCTCTCCAGCCATCCCCCATCCGAGATCAAAATGACTCCTATAGACTCTTGTGTTTGCTAAAACAGCATATTCTGACATTTCAGGCAAATATTCTAACAAAGTCTATGAAAGCTCTGTATTGATTTAGCATTCATTGTCTAAAAATAGGTCCTAGCAAGAAGTTGTTACCAAAAAAGCAATGGAAAGGAGGAGAAAACACTGAACACATATATTGATAATATATAGTGTGAACAAGCACTTGCTTATCTAATGCTATGATGCACAAATAGACAAAGAATCAAGGCAGCATATGTTCACTGATTGAAATAAATAATCAAGTATGAATAAGGATAAATCACGCTTCCATATCAAAGTTGTGAAAAATGCATACTGTTTGTTTTGCCTGATTTTCTACCAGAATTACCAGTTTTCTATTTCAAGAGAAGTTGCAATAAGCCAGACTTCATCCTTCATACAATGATATATTTAAATCAGACCTGTTGGGTTTTTTTTTCAGAATACTGGCTTTTCTACTACTTCAGTTAAGTTCCAGTATGCTGTAAAGAGGTGCCTTGTCACATATATAACAAAATGGAAAGAGACATCAAATCATTAACTTACTCTTACAGACAGAAATGCAAAGAATCTTGCCCTGTGTAGTCAGCACTGCCTTGTAGTTTTGATGAAGCTCATGTTTGACTGAATCAGTGCCTAATCTTTTCAACTCATTGCTGTCCAGTGCCTGCCTGCTTCCAAGTACTTTTCATTCCTTAAAAATCTCTTGTTTACAACCATTTCCTTGTTCGGTTTTTGGAGAACAAAAAGGAAAAGAAAGGCTTTATTCCTTGAGTTAGGTCTAGATCACATACACAAAGGAGAAGAGATTCTGCTACACTTTATTCAATATGATGTTACAAGAAAACAACAGTTACAGCTGACAAACCATTACATCTTTCATAATACAGACAAATTACAAGGTGTAACAAATAATGCGACATTTATTTTACTGTACTGCTTACTATGCTGTTCTTCTGAAGTATATATATTTAATTACATTAACATTGTTTTCATGTACCAGCCCTCCCCTTTTTTATTTGTTAAAAAAAGAACACCTCTCAGTGCACCATACAAAAATCCGCATGGAAGCTGGCAAGCAGGAATTTTGTATGCAGCACCATTGAAATGCATTTTGGGGGATGGGAATTATTAGTGCATCCTTTACTTTTAGATTTTTTGCTTATGTGAAAAATGCAAGGCAGTAACATACAGTCACTCCACCTAAATGCTGGTAGGGGAGAGTATTGTTATGCTCAGTAACGCAACCTGATTCTGGTTATATGGGGTATCTGCATTTTACTCCCCAGTCTGTACAGCCTAAACCTTTTATATAACAAAGATTATATAACCAGTAATATTCACAGATGAATATTTTGTATATGAGCATATCAGAGCATTGACTACACGTTTGGTTGCGTGCACTGACACAGGGGTGTACATAACCCATCAACCCACAGGGTATTTATTTATTTATCTTACCTTCTCTTCCCAGGAGCCTTAAGTGCAGAACCCCTACACGCCAAAGAGAAAGCAAAACCCCCTGTGCCTCTGTCTACTGCAGATTGAATTTTCACCGTTGTACTGATGACTTGTCCTAAGCCATGGTTCTGATTAAAAATAAGACTGAGAATTAAAAGGACCCAACTGATCTAGGACACCATACAGTAATGTAATGTCAGAACTATTGGAGTGTCCTGTGTGGGGTGGTACCTGCTGGGTGTGGATTAGAGCTGATCTGAACCCAGCGGGAGAGAGGACTGAGCCATCTCCAGCTGGTTGACTTGTAAAATTAGGTTCTGTGAACTTGAGTTTGTAAGGACTCTCTGTATCATGCAGACCATATCTATCACCATCTTCCCTTCCCCATTCACTTAATATTAGATCCCATAGAGAGTTAGAACATGCCCTCCCTGCTTCTATCTGCCTGCTATACCTGCTGCCCTGTTGCTGCTCTCCTATCTCACAGCAAAGTCACATCCTCTCAAGTATCACCAGGAAAGACCTACTGGGTCTTAACCAAGTGGTAGGAAAATACAAGTGAAGCTGCTGCTTGCTACTGACTGAGCAAGTCCCATGGTTTCTCCAGGGCTGTGCCCCAGAGACTACTGGTCACTGAAGCCAACTTTTGACTGTTGACAATGTGAAACATCACATTCCAGGCACCCACAGCACATCTGGAAGGCTGGGGTACTTCTTGTCTCTTTGAATATTCTTTGGGGAACTGATTTCAGAAGGATGAGAGAAAAAGAGAGAAGCACTACTGATATTTGCTGAAGCTGTCTCAAGAGCATTGATAGGGTTTAAGCAGTCCATTCTGCAACACTGAGAAGAGCTGTGGTGAAAACAGCTGGAGAGGTGGGCAGCTGTCTGGGGGTCCTTACTGATGGGTCTCCATTGGGCTAACCATGCAGGTCAGGGCTCTGCTGGAAGGGGGAAGAGGGAAATAAGGCTGTATTGTCAACTGTCAATTCCCTGGGCAAAGGAACTTCTACTATCTCAAAAAACCTTGATATTTCCCAGCAGATTTCATGTTCCAGAAGATTAATTTGCAGTGCTCATGTGAAAAGCACCATCCTGCTTAGCCTAGGTCGCCTTGGTGGTGGGAGAACATCCCCAGGGCCCAGAGCCTCCATGGGAGAGCAGCAAAACCAAGTCACCACAGGGAATTGGGATGCCCAGAAAGCAGGTGCAGAAGTTAAGAGACCCTGGTCACTCCTTAATGATCACTAGGTGAGATAACTTCATTACTGCTGAAGATTAAGTTGCTATTTAGAAACCCAGATATTTATGAACTTTCCTTCAGGCAATTAACTGAAAATTTTTGGACCAACTTTATTTCAGTGGTTGCTTAAAAGTGGGAATGGGGCAGAGAGGATGCTCTCAGGTGCACGTGTGTTCACACACATGCACACACATAGAAGCAAACACTGTATGTGAGTCACTATGGATAGTAATATGCTAGGCTAGTGGGAACAGTTGGGGAATTACTCTTCTATATTAAACCTTCAGATGGTTAGTTGAGCAGTGTAATTGCTTGCCTTCAAATTTAAGCTGTCAAGTAGAAGCATCTATGAAACTACCCTTATATTCCTAATCAAAATCTTTGTTACATTTTCAAAAATTCTTCAGATTTTGCAGCAAGTTTTTTTTTCTAAAAATAGCTAATTTTAATCATCAAACTGCACACAATTTAAGTAGCAAAGATAATGTATAAAAGACTTTTCTCTTACAAAAAAAAAAAAAACATGAAACCCAAACAAACCACATCTAAGGCAGTTTCAGTGTGTGATAAATTCAAAAGTTCAGTGGTCACTTTTTCCCCAATAAACACAGGGGAAAAATTGTAGTAAGTTCTAAATAGGATTGTGACTGAAAGTGGCTTTCAGATGGCTTTTAGCAGATCCTGAAACAGAGATGTCATTGGGGAAAACTGTCTTTTAATGGCTGTGCAAATATTGAGAATATTTCCACGGTTCAGTTCTTTGAAAGTGTAGACTCCTGTCCTAGGTCATTAAGAGACCTTTTGTAGCTACTTGTTCATTCAAGGATTTGCCTTATTGGGTGTCTTTTTCTTATTAAACACTGCTGGAGTTTAATAAGATGGCAGTAGCACAAATCCTTTCCCCCTTCTTTTAAACACTGAAAGCTAACCAAAGCGTTACCAGACTTCCTTAAAATGTAATTCAATGCATCCAGCAAGCAAAGGATGTGAAAATTATGTGTAGAATAATATTGCCTAGCAAGTGTTTCTGTTCGAGCAGGACTATAACTCAGCAGTGATTTTTGCACCATACCCTGCCGTCTCTGAATGCAAAGCATTGTAAACAGTCAGGGCGGTTTTTTCACACCCCTGAACACAATGCTCTCCCCAGCCAAAATGTAGCAGGGGCTTCCTTCTCTAAAATCACACACACAACTTAATTTCTTGCAAAGTTTGCATTTGAATGATTCATTCAGAAAAGTTATCTAAAGACTAAGGATCATGTAGTGCCTTCCAGCCAGCTCAGAATACCTATGGAAAATAACTTGAAAGGTGCTTTGGTGTGGAACAGCAAACAGTCTGGGATGAGGAGAATTCTCCACCTTGCTTTGTACGTGTCAAAGTAACACAGCTAGATTTAATGGCTCATTCAGTTGAAGTTTTTCTGTACCTCAGTATTTCTGTACCTCAGTATCTGCCTTGAATTAACCAGAACATTTTCATCATCTCTGTTTTCAAGAAAATACTCCAAAAGGTAACTAGTGTGAGGAAAAACATAGAGATGTTAGCCAAGACCCATAAAAGAAAGATATGTTCTTGAAGGGAGTAAAACCATAAGGAATTCACTGTATATCTGTCAGCTGCATATGTCTCATAATTTTTGCTTTGTCCTTCTCACAGGCCTATTTTGAAAACTGGCATGCTACATAGCCTAAGCATAGTAACCAAATTTAGAGTACTGAAGTAAACATGCAATTATTGCCATGTTTTTAAATGCATATGAATGGTCTGAGGGGATAATGAAAAAAGAAAGAACCCAACAACACTTGAGGAAGAGTGGCAAGGTGCTGTAATTTTCAGCCTATCAGACAAGTTGGGTTTGCCTTGGGAAGAAATAGTCTTCCTGTTGGTTGCACACTATGCACAACCCTCAAAGAAAACACACAGTCCTTTATGCCACTGTTGGCTCTTTTTGTACAGTTGTTACTGAAAAAGTGTGAACACTAAATGTGTTGACTGAAAGTATTTAAGACATTGCTGGTGAAAGCATAAAAATCCTTATAAAGATGCAGCGCTGCAGTGGAAAATCAAACAAAATCAAACACAAAAGACTGAAAGAGTACATGCCATGTATCAGTAAGCAAAAGCTTAATCTTCACATAGTTCTCTGAAATCACTAGGTATCCAAATGCGTGCAAGGTTTTAAATAAATTGCAGGGAAAAACAGGGTCTTGCCAGCTTCAATTTTCTTTTGAATGAAATCCACCATAGAGAAAGAAAGGAAACAGGCCGTGGTTCCTTCCTGGTGTCAGCCTCCTCATTAGGTTTTTGTTTCCCTCCTCCAACCTGGTAAATTTAATCCTGTAAGGAAACAATATAAATTATAATAAGCCTCATGAATTGCATTTTAATTTTTTTTTTTTTACTTGGTAAAAGATAGGTTAGTCCAAAGCCAGTTATGAAGATGCCAGCTCAGAGCAAAGGGCAGACTTCCAAAGCATGTTTAGAACTGGTACCTCAGGAAAATGAACTTAAAACACCAATGTTTTCAGAGTGGTTGCCTAAGTGAGATATATTAATCCATATTCATGTGTCTGTGCCCCAAGAGCTCATCTTCAGAGGTGCCATTAGCACTGACATTCTCCTTGGAAATTATAGACAGCCGTAAACACAGAGTCCTCTCTTCTAAAGTTGGTCACACCTCCTGAATGCAAAGGAAGGTTGCTAAAAATGCTGGCAGAGTTTCAGGAGTTTACAAGCTTTTTTTGCCCCCTTTCCTTTTTGCCCCTTTTCCCTAGAGATCTCCTCCACAACAATGCTTGCAACTAGTTTCTGAAAAGGTCTCCTTAGGTTTCCTTCCCAAGAGTTGTTGGGGGTACCCTGAGGCAAATCACAAACATTTCTGCAAACATAACTATGGTATGGAGCTTCTTGATGCGCTGTGTTTAAATGTATTCACCTTTATTTCAGTGTATTTCTTTTACTAGGCAGATAATTAAAAACTCTCAAATATAAAAATAAACACTATCAATAGCTTCACTTATGTTGTCTTTCACTCTGTTGATGTAGAAGCTCAAAGCAATGGCTGGACCTGCACGAAGGTGTCCTGATGTTTTTGAGGTTTATACAAAACAGGAGGCAGGCTGAGAATGTGGGACAGGAAAACAAAGCATCCAATAACTGCAAGAAGAGCCACGTGAAGGCTGAATGAAGGCTAGATGAACTGGATGAACTGAAGCCACTGAAAAGATTTTATAATTAGCATATTTAACTCTTATTAAATCTCCAAGTAGAATTCTATGCCAAGTAATAAAGTGAGACTTTTTGAGAAATTCTGAAAATATATTTGTTAAGTTCTCCAAGACTGGAATTACAGACCTGATACATTTTTAAAATGCAGTTGCGGGAAGACAGTCAGATGTGAACGAATTTCATCCCTTAAAAGAAAGAATGCTGAAATATTCATTGAGCATGGAACTGGTTCGTATTAGCATGTCCTAAAACTATTTAAATCAAACTGGATGCAGGTGCCAGTGAATCTAGTCTAGCCCTCATTTCAAAAGCAGGACAAAAACAAGGCATCAGTTTTGAACTGCAGTTTCAAGCATAACATTTTAATTGTGGCTTTCAACAAAACACCCTAATGTCTATGCAATGTCTTCTGTAATTTCCAGGGTTCCTGTCATGATTCTTGAGAGCTCTTCTTCTTTCTTTAAGCACCAGGATACCTGAATTGGATTAACAAAAGCCTGTTCTTAAGCATCTTGGGCCCTCTTGGAGCTTGGTCTACCACCTCTAGAGTCCTTCTTGGGTTGTTTCCTAAATGCATCTGGCATTTGTGTGGACTGTCTATTCCACATGAAAGTCCCACTTCCCCCAGGGTCTAGAAGCTTGGCTGAAGTGCCAATAAATCTTGTTTCAGGGAATACATTTGAGCTGATGCATTTGGTTTACCTTAAAAAGATGAAAAAGAAAAGCAATGTTCAGAACATGCAGAGATTCACAACTGTTCAGTGACGAAACACCACTGATAATATTCCCCAAATTCCAGTTTTCTCTTCCTTCATGAGCACTTTTTAGGGATGTCCTTTTGGGAGCTCCTTCTTAGAAAGAAGCAACTAAACTCCCAAAGCTCCTTCCAGCACTGAGCTTGCATTTGCCCCCACTTCCACCTACACTTCAGCTGTGAAAAGCAGGCTTGCAATTTGGAAGCCACATCTGCCCAGATCCAGAATAGCTGGCCTGATTTCAGGCTAAGCCCAAATTACTGGAGCTCCAGGGACTGGCATAAGCAGCAGGGACATCTGAGACAGGTAACAAAATTATAGGGATAGAAAAGTCTCTGGATGGATGCTTTTCCAGTAGTTACCAAACTGCTCAGATTTGAGAGTAACTGCAATTAAATTCATTACACAGAACTTTTCCTTTCTATCAGTGGACCTGAGGACAATTTCTAAAGGAGGTAAGTATCACACTTCTCTTAGGATTATGCTACAATTTCCCAGTAACAATACTACATTTTCTGGTTTCAAGTTTGGCTTTGTAGGCAAAGCTGATGACACATTCTCCAGGGCAGGGCCTGAGCTTGTGGAATGAGGAATACCTTCAGTAGAAGCTTAGCACTTCCAGAATCAAGCCCTAGAGCATTAAGAGATTCTTTAGAAATGAATAAACAGAGAGCTGCTACCATATAACACATGGGGAGTAAAAAAATCTTTGCACACTGGCAACTACTGCCAGCACCAACGCAGACCACAGGCAGAACACTGAAGACTAAGGAAGGGTAGCAGAGGTTACAGGTTTCCTGCTCTGGCTCAGTATAAGGCAGATAAGAGTTTTATGATCACAACTCCACCAGCTCCAGCTTTGCTGCGTCCTGCCATGCCAGGGCTGCAACTGGTTTCCTGTGAAGCTTAGAGCCTGTGTAAAAGTATGGTGGGCAACACCACTCTCCACTTTCTGCATAGGCTCAAGATTTAGATTGGATCACTGGAAAAGAACATGATTTGATGCCATATTTCACCAATGGTTCTGGCTGGGGAAAGCTAGAAGACACAGTACAAGTGGAACCAGGGAACAGTATGGTGGTCTCAGTCTCTCTGCAGACGTGTTGAAATGCACAGCCCGCCCGGTTTGGGAAGCCAGCCTGCATGACAAACCTTGCACCAGGGCCTGAATGGGCAGGGTGTTCTGGGGCCAAACCCTCAGCTCTCGCTGCCGAGGTGTTTCGCCTGTGTATGAAATCCTTACATGACACAACAAGTGTGGTGGCTAGAAATAGATAATGTTTGCATCTGAATCACTAATTCTCTGAATGTTTATTGTCAATTCAAAAGTGGAGTCAACAGGTGAAGTCCCTTCCCCTGCCTCAGAGAGCTGTCGTGGAGTGCTAGCTTTCTCCGATGCTGAGGAAGAGGAAGAAACTGAACACAGATATGCCACTTGTCAGAGGAGTTCTGTAATCACTGTGCACTTTCTCTTCCCACTTATTTTTGTTTAAGATGAGACATCAAATGACAGCTCTCCTAAACTGGAGAAAGAGGAGAGCATCTCTTCATCCACAGCAGAAAATCCACAATAAAAAAAGCCAGAAAATTTTAGACTGGTGTGAACCAATCTTTTTATTAAAAAAAGCATTGTTTCTTCAGTGTGGCTCTTGAACTGAAACATCAGTTGTTCACACAACATAGACCCGAGGCAGGGCCCTCCACACAGTGCTGCCATTCAGTTCCCAGATGGCTTACTATTCCATGTTTGTATTTTTAAAGCAATATTTTAGAAATATCCTTGCTTAGAATTTATACATTTCCCTCATCATACAAATCAAAGTTTTGCCTGGTGACTTGGCAGATTATGTTTATGGCCTCTGGTCACAGCTTTGCTTATAAAATTGTAAATTGTTAAATGGAATATTTACAACTTGTGATTTCCCAAGAGCAAAATAGGGTTCTTTCATATCTCCTTAAAAACCAAACCAAAACAACAAACCACAAACAAACAAACAACAACAAACCCTGAAACATAACAGACTGACTTAAAAATGAACTTTTTTCACCACAGATCCTGGTACTTCTGGTTTTTATGACATCTCTACTAAACCTAATAGCTTTCTACAAGTAAGTTAATGATGTACTTGAAATATTAAGTGATCTACATGTAGTGACTCATTTCTGTGTTTGTTACCTAGAGAAATCCCAAATGGGATAGAATGTTAATCCACCTTAAAAACAGCAGATGCCAACTTCAGAATGCAGTAACTGTTGATGGAACAGTGGTTCTAGAAAGGCATACCAAAGCTTGTAATTTAAACATTAATCATACTCTGAAGACATGAGGTATAGGAGGGTGATTAAATCCCAAATATTTTTCTTAATTTTAATTAGTGAAAGAACGTCCTTTCCTGTAAAAATACCAGTTCAATACATGTTCCTTTTGGCAGCATCAGCATCCTTCTCTAGGTACTTTTAATTTCTGTATAAATTATCACATCGGGTGGAGCTGTGCTCCCACAGAGTCTTTAGCATGCAAAGCACACTCAGAGTGCAGGTCTATTTATGTGGCAGCTGATTTAGCATTATTATAAGAGTATTTCAGTTTTAAAATAAAAATGTGAGCTGACAACTGGAGATACTGTATTCTTTATGAGCTGAAACATGGAGGAATTTAAGATCATCAACAATAATACTCTTTCTGCTTCTCCCTCTACCACACATGCAGACACCACAGATACTGTTCATCCTCTCTGAAAAAAAAGTACAGTATTAACAGGTGATTTTTCCCACACCTTTTATTCCTATCTTTGTTAGAGAAATCATTTTTAAAAGCCAACCAAACATTAGCAGTACTATTTGCACTCAGATAATATCTACATGCTACTTGTTGCTATAAATATTAATTAATTGGATCACCAATACCCATAATGCAACTTTATTTTGACCTACATGCCCTATGAACTAGATATTTTTTGGATTCAATTTCCTTAAAACCAACTGTCAGCATCATGTGATGGAAGAGATGAAAAATGAAAATGAGCGTTCCTGCTGTGCAGGTGAGTGACCTGTGGGAGACAGCTCTGCCTGCTAGGATTTTTACACGTACCATCAGACACAGACCAATTGATTAGATCATCTTATACCTGCCACCAACTAGGCTCAAGAGACTAATTAGAGAGAGTACTGCCTGCGAAGGCACCCCATTGACACCTAATTTGCTCAGCCAAAGCCTTTGGGGAGAATGTATTATCTCTGCAGCTGCACTTCATGCATTTCTGATTTGAGGCATAAGCAAGGAGTACTTCTTCACTCTTTTGAGCAAACTGAGTATATAAGCCCTTAAGTGCTAAATACAAGCAGACAAATCTGGTCAGCCGCCATAAATCCTTTTTCCCCTTCAAATATATATACACATATATACATGCATACATGTTGTATTTTATATCTATGTCTATAGTATGTGTGCACAAATGCAAACATACAAATAATGTGTATGTATGAATCTGAATGTGTGTGGAACGGATGAGTACATAAAGACATTTCTATAAATATATGCTTTAAAATATGCAATTTTCACATTGTATAGCATGCCTTCCTTCACAGGGAAGTTTTACTTCTGTGAAATTTAAAAGAAATGCATTTTTTCTTATAGATGAAAAATAAATGATCTGCAGTGTTGTTAGCTCAGGCTCAGAATTACCCCCATGGACAAGACTCAGTAGATTGATGCCTATAAAGTTGCTCTGCATCTTCAGAGGTTCTAGTTCAAAGATTATTTCAGTATACAGGCTAGCTTTGTTGGAAGCTTTTCTTCGATGGACTATACCTTGTTTGTAGTTTCCTGAGGAATACTCCTCAATAAGGCTAAATATAAGGTTACTTAAATTGCTTTCTGCTGGGCTTTAGTTTTATCCAGTTATTCGTGCCCCAAAATACACAGGAGAGGTAAGACTCAAGGCTGCCATTAAAAATTTATTCAGAAGGAGAAAAAAAAGAAAAGAGACACACTAGAAAAACTAGGGATTTTTTTACAAACTGAGAAGGGTTTGAAAAAAATAATTTCAACTATAGGCTGGTTAGTGATTCCTGAACTCAGAAGCGTTGTAACACACAGGAGTATAGGGGATTTGCATCACTTCTAAAACAGCACTGAGCCAAATATCTTCTTCCCTGTCATGTGTCTACAAAACAACTTTCAGGAGTTGAATAAGGCTGAATTATTGCAGTTTAATTTCAGTTTCTGTCAAAGCCCATGTTGACAAGGTCAGTTTATAGTGTCAACTCAGGATCCTGCACCCCTGTAACTAAAGAAGTAAAGAAGCCATAGCAAAACACGTGCAAGTGACGTGTGTGGCCAAAATGTCAGGTGTAATCTCCTTTCCAAAACACATTATAAATGCAACTTCCAGTCTTGTTCCTAGGATGGAGCATAACTCAATACAGAGAAAATATCCTCACTTTTCTTCCCTCACACAGGCCACATCTTTACCAATTCACTGTATATTTCTTCAGCAATTTAATATCATTTAATGTTTAAGTGACACCCCTACATATCTTGGCAACTGTTGGCTACTACTCTTTCACAGATGCAGCACTATACAGGATACTTACACATTTTAATAACAAGTGATATCAGTATTTAGCAGTAAACTATACCTGACAAATAAGTGACACAGGATTAACTGATTAGTTTCTTCTGCTCTTTTCTCTTGTGTCTTAGTTACTGCATTGGTATTCTTATACACATGGGATTTCACAGACTCTATCTAAAGTGATGAAAATTGCTGTATGTTCTTCTCCACAGTTCTAACATATAAATCATAATACAGATCTTATGGACATATTGCTGTATTACAAATTCCTCTCTCCACAAAGAATTTTTCACAGATTGACTTTGCCTCTGGGCAGAGCCCTGCAACTCTAAATAGATTTGTGTGTGGGAGTTGACTGAAGTTTTAGGGTGGCAGCAAAGGGATGACCCTAAAAGAAGTGAATGCTAGACAAGGACTGTAAACTAGTAAGAAAATAAAAAATCAGAATAGTAGTAGAATTATAAACTAAATTATTTTATGACTATACTTTAAATAAGTGACTTAACCTTTGAAAGGTGAGACCTCTATGGCACTGTGGATATGAGGCTGGAAAACAGAAACCAAGATTTTGGCTTTGCTGCTGAATGTGACTGTAGGCATCATTTCATTCCACTGCAACTTGTTTATGTCCCAGCCTCTGGGTTTAGAGTGTCTCCCAAAATTAGTGTCCGGTTTTAGATGGAGCCACCAACAGTTCAAATTATATAAGTGCACTTAAATTTATCAAAAATGCAATATTAGAACAGTTGCAACATTTGGTAGTACTTGAAATCTTTAGGACTGTGAGTTTTCCAAATTGTACCCTTATACACAGTATGAGTTCAAAACAAAAGTCCAGCATCACCTGACTGTGAATGTGCACAGTCCAGTGTGGGAGGTTGATTCTGAAGAGCCAAGACTTCTCCTCAAACTATACATCAGTTGCTAAGTAGCATATATGCATATCAATAATTGCAAACCAACCGTGCATACTTTGCACACAGGTCTCTACAAAATATTATAATGAATTCCTTCATAGTGTGTCTTGTGAGGAGAAAAAAAGGAATGCAAGCCTGATCTTCACTGTAATATATTTTATTCACAGTATTAATTTCCAGTGTTATTTGATAATGTGATTGGTTTCACAGTTGATTTGTAGGTATACTTTTAACTTTTGAGTGGCTGTGGTAACTTCCAAATTAGTTTTCTCCAAGTCTTTCAGCAAAAATTCTTTCCTACCCTAGCTTCCCACAGCTGAAGTTTTTTCTTTGAGTTGAGAACAAAGTCCACAAAGCCTTTCACAATTACCATTTGAATAAGGCTTCACATGAAAAATGGCCAGGACTGAATCTACTACACATCTTCTAGTTTTTGAGAATAAAGCACAGCCCTCTGTGAGTGAGCTCTGAGAAAACTAGTACTTCAGATGAAGATGCTGCAAAAATAGCAGTGTTACTGAGCTTAATATAGCTTGCAAGCAATGCCATGGAAACCTTATTAAAAACAAAAATGCAATTTCAGGATTTTGGTACTCATCAAGAACAGAGAAATATTAGTGCTAGTTGTTTGCGAGAATATCCTTCTCAAACCTGACAAACAGCCAAATCCCTACAACTTCTTATAACCTTTCTTCTATCTGATTAACGTGATATATCTAAATTGCTATGCTTCTCACCCTGATAACTTGCAGAAAAACCTGCTAAAGAGGAACTGACTGAATGTGAATTGGAGAAATGCTGTCTCCCTGGATCTATAATGAGAGAACCTAAACCTGCAATTTTTCCCAGTGTTTGACACAATGAGATCCTTATCTCAGTGGTAGCACCAGCTCTCATCTCTGAAACAGGTAAGTAAATGCTATGCCTGAACAAAATTTGTAGGTAGCTTAATTAAAATATGCAAAAGAAAAAAAAGAAAAGAAAGCCTATCTGTTATAGTTGTATATAACAGAACTCAGAAAGGACATACCTGTTGGAAGATGATACAAAGGCATTAATGCCCCAGTTAACAGGTTTGTTACTGGTTTGAACCCGTCTCTGGAGAAAAGGAGCTCCAGAAGAGCTGCTGAGAGATCTTCTCATTGCTAAACTCTCTTGCAGAGCTAAACAGTCAAAGGATGGGAGGTTCAACTACAAGCAACTGGGTGCGAGTGAGCTGAGCTGTGGTACCCTTCTACCACGTCTCACCTTTGTGGCAGAGCCAGCTTAAGAAATTCCCACTGCTGCAGACCTACTTCCTTGCTCCAGCCCTTGCAACTTCTGCCCCTGTCACTCATATTGTAAAATTTTCTGTAGAACTCCCTGTACACTGGATCACTAAAAGTATCAGAAGTGAGATGAGAGAACTTCTCAGTGATCCAGTTTACACCGAACTTCGAAATAGGTGCAACATCACAGTTAATGGGATTTAAAACTGGTGAGGGAGCAAGAAGGAACTGCCTGGATAGAGCTAGACAGAAACTTATCACACTGTTCTTGTCTGCAAAGACAAAATGATGGAATAACATCCTTATTTTTCAGCAGCAGCATTCCCCAGTGCATTACTAAGAACAAAGCTTCATTCTAAAATCTGAAGCCACCTCCCAACTCACAAATGGCTAATTATTTTCAGGTATCCAGAAACACTGTGAAATCTGCCTTAGCCAGCCACTTAAGGGAGCAGACAGAAGTTGTCACATAATGACCTACTAATTAAAAAGGAAGAAAACCATACTCAAAAGATCTGGGAATACCCGTAAGATAGCCTAATAAGGATAATCTCCTGTACCTGTTTCAAGGGAGCAGCAAACAAGAGATGGCTGAGAGCCCATGCCTCTGACTGGAAGTTCTTTGAATTTTTTTGGTTGGTTTTAATTTTTTTTAGCAGTAAAAATATGTTGGCCTGCCAACATACCAAGGAGATGTTTAACGGTTTGTAAAGCTTCAAGTCATATCTAACCAGAGTTTAGAGAATTCAGATGGGATAGAAAAGCATCTGATTCTTTATAGGTCACCATCTAGCTTTGAATAAAGAATACAACCCTAGAGTTCAGGGAAAGCAGGTCAACTGTGCCCTCCAAATACCACAAATTAAACTTACTGACTGACAGTGTCAGGAATGATGGTCACTGTTATTAACAGTGCTATTTATCAACTCAAACCTAAGCATATTTATTTATTTCACCTGAAACACAACAGGTGACCAACTCAAAACCCAAATGAGATGATGTACTTGGCCATCTCCTTCCACTCCTCCCCATCTAACATAACAAGAAGTACATATCTTCAGAGAACTTAATCAGAAATTTATTCCTGCTTTTCCCTGTCATGGCTTTTATCCCCAAAGCAAAGTCTGCTGGACAAAATGACATATGAAAGACTAAATGCCTGCCAGATGACTCATTAGCATTCACCTCCTCCCAAAAATTAAGCCCTGCCTCGTGCAAAAATTAAAGTATCCACAAGTACTTTAAAACAGGGCATTTTGTATACATGTGATCGTTAACATTAGTCAAGTTACTTCTTGAAAGCTAAGTAGTCTTGGAACAAATTTAATGCTGCTGGTGTAATCAGCTGTCTTGAGGTGGGTGTGGACCATTTTGCTCTAACAAAGATTCCTTGGAATTTAAAGATACTTCTGCAAGGGATCACAACACTATAAACTACCTCAGACCCCACAGATAAATGCTAAGCATTAAGAAAACAAAGTGTGAATGTTTAGCACTACCAAAATCATTCTAGTAGCCTGCAAGTACCTACAGGCAGCTTGGAATTAAGTTATGTCATTTCTTTTTTTTTTTTTTTTTTCTTTGAGAAGACAGAGTGTTCAGGTGCAGAAGGAAGAAAAAAAGAGGGATGGGTAAACTAAAAAAAAAAAAAATTCCATTTCTCACCTGCATTTTTATTTCCATTAGTGTTTTTCCTGGGAAGCACTTTTCAAACCAGCAAGGAATTTTAAATCTGGAATGTGGAGTTATGAATGCCTTTGTTTTAGCTTGACAGAACAGATATTATTGCAGCTGCATTCTGGATAGCAAAGATCCTTCTAGCTAAACACCATCTGGTCATACATTCTGTTTACTGCTGTGGCTTTTGAGAGACTGAGCATCATGGCAAAGTGGTCATGTCAATTAAAGTACAATTTTTATCACAGCACTGCAACTCTTAAGCACATATAAATTAAGACAGAAAGCAGACCTCACATGCTGAAGCAGAAGGATCTTTCCCATGATTATAGTGTATTATATTAATGGCAAGTTTAAGTAATAGATGCATTTAAATTTTGGAATATATTTCCAAATATGATTATGCTCTAAACTCTTAATCTAGGTGTCCACCCATACCATGAATGCCATACAATGGTATTTATTGACAGAGATATCAGGAAGTCTTTGCAGCTGACATTTTCAAGCCTGAATTGTTTCCCAGCCTGAGACTTCTGGAGACCAGAATGGAACAGTAGAGAAAAAAAATCCCAGTTTAGGAAGGGCAATGGTGTCTTTATGAGATATTGCTTGTCTCTGTGTTCATTCCCTAGAGGGTGTGCTGATACTTGCTGAATACTGCTATGCAGTCCTTTCACCTATACAGCTCCCACTTGGGATTTTTGCTGAAAATCTATGACATTAGAAATAGTTACTGGCAGCTTCAGGCCAGCTGCTTTCTTCCCTGCCAGTTCCATTTTTACATACAAAACCATATGGAGCACTGAAACAGAAATATTTCCCCAGTTCAGTCTCTGTGGCATTAAATGGAAAAAATGTTCCAGAATTAGCACGTCTACAGAGCATCACTACAGCAATGAGAATATTCTATGTAGTACATAAAGAGATCACAGAGCAGCTCAGTGATTTTATTTCTCAGAGTTCATACTCTGGTTGGGGTAAGAACCTTTTCCACATGACTAACATGTTCAAATACTGTGCATGGTTTGGGAAGTCCAGTATGAGGTTCTTCTCATAGATGCAACTTTTAGAAACCAAGCAGGATCTACACTCTTTGAAATCCAGACCTCCTTCAGATATTACACAGGCTTCCCCCTTCCTTTCTGTTTTTTAAAAGACTTAAATGATTTTAAAAAGTAGTCTCACACACTTGAGAGGCTTGTGGGAGAAACAGTAGATGTCAAATCAGGTGCAACATACTGTGCATTTTGTGGTATGCAAAGACAGGGATCATGGTAAGATGGAATAGTAAAGGCTTTTCTTTCAAAAGTGCCATAAGCATGGGTTTTCTTGTAACTGCAAGAAATACTTAATCTTTTTTTTGAAGCTCCATTATAAAAGTAAGGTTTTGCATAGCTCATTTAAATAGTTTAAATGACACAAGGTTAAGAACAGGAAAGCCTTTCACCAAAGGTGGTTAGTCCTTTTCAAAGATTTCATATTATTTGAAGCTTACTTTCGCTGCATTCTTTTACCTTGGCTGCTTCCCAAGTGGGTGTAAGTTAATTAAATAGGATTTTGACCCTTTAACCTTCCCTATAAACTGCATCTTTACCTAACTCTATTTAAGTAAATCAGATAAAAAACCAATCATGTAGCAGAATATATATTTTTACAGCTGTGGAAAAAAACAAACATGTCTATTAAGCTTATTTGTAAGTACTTAGTAGTCAAAGCAACAGCCAAGACTCATGGATGATTTTAATTAAAATAAATCTGTGTGGGCACATAAATTCATTTACGATGGCTTTTTTCAAACTGAAACTTCTCTAGCATTACTGAACAGCACAGCACTACAGTAAGTTCTCATTTGCTTGTGGCAACTGACGCTCAATCCACCTGGTTAGTTTGTATTAGTTTTGAGTCATGTAAAGTGTAAATCATATATACAAAAAATATTAAAGATATGAGGCTGAAAATTGTTACAGGAAAGAAGAGAAAGAAAGAGCAGAACAGATGAACAGATAACAATTATACAGAATGATACCCAGCACCTCTGTAACTGATATGCTCTGGGTTTAAATATTGAAAGGAGGTGAAATAAATGTACCAGGAGAACACTGAATTGCTCTCTACAAACAGATAGTGTGACTTTCCGTATCTCATTAGCCTTTTTCACCTTAAAATACAGGCTTCGGATTATTAGACCCTTCCAAAAAGCTTTTTAAGTTCATCCAGAAACAAAATGCAGTTTAGGTATGAAGAATGATAGCAGTTACATATGGAGAAACGAGTAACTAGCTCATGTATAAAGAATGAACAAAGAACTAAGCTGCCGCTTTGTGCCTAAGTGATGTGCTCAGGTCTCTGCATAGGCAGTAACAAAGACGCTGCTACTGGAGCCTGAGCATTGATCACATCTCTAACCCCCAGCAGGGACTTCTAAAATTGAGTTCATCACAGAAATAAATCCTTCCAAAATGCAGGCCTTTAGTTTGATATATTAATAGAGATACCATCTAACCACCTCACTATGCATTTGCATTATGTTCAAATTTTGCAGCCATTTGGTGATAAGTTTTTGATCCTTGATTGGGAGATATTTGCCGCTTTCCTGACACTTCTCTCAACCCATCCTTGCTGAATAAACAGCAGGAAGATGACAACAGTCATATCATGCATAAGAAGCCCCCACTGGAGCATGAGCGGAGACAGGCACAAGTGGGGAGGCAGACCTGTGCATCAATTCCCATCTTCCAAGGTGCAACTCATTTCCTCATTGTAAAGTGCTTGGGGGTTCTTAATGGCATCATGCATCATGTTTTGTCCACCTTTGTCAAACGATGTTAGACCAGGGTCGTTACCATGCAGAGGCTCTGATAACAAGGATTAACAGGAAAAACGTCTTCCATTTCTCACATTGCACAGAAAAGGATCATATGCTCCCAAGAGCAAGATTTCTCTGCTCCCATTCACTATCCCCAAAACAAAGCTATCTAAATTAGGATGTAGCAGTACAGAGTGTCCAAAGTAAAAAACCAACCAACCAACCAACCAACCAAAAAAAAAACCACAAAACAACCCAACAAAACCAAAAGGCACTGGAAATTCTGGAAATTATAATAAATAGTTTCAAGGCATGTCAACAGCCTGTAACTCTCCCTCCTCAAACATTTTTATCCTGTCAAGTAATAACTTACAATAACAGTACTGTAAACTCAGAGAGATACGTTCTTTGTGCCTTGAAAAGGCTTTGCAAAGAGTTATTTTAATTATTTTCCTTATATAGTAAGTAGAGGATGAAAAAGATTTCAGAAATAAGAAATGTTATTGTTAACTCACTAATCACAGCTGAGGGACTTGGGGGCAGTCTGGTTCCTGAAATATCTTTGAGCTTATTTTACAGAATTGACTTAGTTGGTGGTATCCCTGTCACATGGATTTCAGTGCAAGGCACCAAAACTTCCTTTATGCAGAAGTACAATAGACAACACTGGACGCTGAAATCATATCCTGGAAAATTCTAGAACACTAACACTTGAACAGGGAATTTTTATTAATTTTAAGAAGCTGGTTTTTCATTTGTGAATGCCTATTTATGAGGTGATTGAGTTTTGAGTCAATGTGTAAATTACATGCTACGTTATTTATTTTTCAAACATAAAATATATATCCCTGCTGTTTTGAGAAACTTCTGACCCTTAAAAGTCAAAGCAAAGGCTTGATTTCTCTCCTTTGATTCTGGGGGTGCCACAGATGAGAGGGTTATGAGCTTCCCTATTTTGCTTCTTGACACTCAACATGCTTATGGCTTGGGACCAACAGAGTAGCTGGGAGCAACCCGGGTATCAACATGTAGGAAGCGCTGCTAAAGGGACCTTGGAAAAATGCTGAGACGATGGCCAAGGAGCCCCACGAGGCAGAGCAGACCAGGACAGAACTCTGCAGCCAAAGCCAGGCAGTCACACAGCTACAAACTACGAGGTTTCACAGCAGAAGCTGCTATAATATGGAAATAGATTCTTACCCTCTAGGCCCGTATGTCATCACACCAAGCTAAGCTGAAGCTGCCAACTAAAATGGGCAATTACACATGAACTTGGCAGGGTGACTGCCAACACAGAGCTTGTTTTCCACTGGTGCCACCCACTCTGCTAATCCAATTCTGTCTCCTGATATGCTTTTAAATAATAATGAACACAGCAGATGGGAGGGGAAAATGTTGCTGGCTGTTAAGCCAGCATGTGAGTGAGGCTCTTTGCTTTTCACATATCTTGTGCAAACTAGCTCTAAATGCAATGTCAAGTGATTAACAGTGGTTAAACGAGAAAGCCAGGATTTGCCATGTTCTCAGTCATTTAGTCCTTGACCAGGACAGGCAGGCAAACAAAACAGTCAGAAGAATAACATGTTGAAAGAGAAAGAACCAACTTCCATATCATTTAACTTTGATAAAGATAGGGATGGACTCTTCTTCCCATCCTTGCAAATACCATTTTTGATGGGGGTTTTTGGGTGGTGGAGTAATATGGGGTTGCTAAGCACCAGAGCAATATTAAAAATACCTTTCAATTTAAACACACAGTAATCAGGACAGGCATTATTACTGAGCGTAATCCCATGGCTGACTCCTTTTTGACAAGGAGAGCAGAAACAGGCTGAAGCACCAGGTTGGGGAATAGGGATGTGAGTGTCAGGAAAAAGGGCAGAGGGAGGCACGGAGAGGCAGCGGGCAGACAGCAGAGAGCAAACAGCCAGGAGGCTGCCTGTCTCTTCAGCAGCAGCAGGAGGACCTATTGTTCCTGGGTCACACAACATTATCTCCTGTCCAACAAACAGCAGGTAAGCTTGTTTGCACAATGCACTGTGTTTTCTCTTGTGTCAGCCCGACACAGAGGATAATCACCTCCTACTGCTACCTACTGACCTCACACTGAGGGTTGAAAGGTAGGAATCCCACTGGAAACACATCTCAATGAAGGTGAAAGAAGGTATCAGTATGATCCCATACACCAAAACCTCTTCCACTTTATCAGTTTCTGAAAATTTGGGAATTTACAACTCTTGAAAGGAGTTAAATTGCTTGTGCAATATATCTAATCCGTTGTACACCTGTAGTAGTCTTTAACACATGATCATTTTCTTGTCCACATAGAAACCTTTGCCGCATTTGGCGCTCGAACTATGTGCTGCTTTTGTAAGACAAAGGGTTTTATTGAAAATAAGATCCTTGACTCCTTTATTGTGGAAGTTGGAAGGTCTCAAGTAAGTTGAGCGGGCAGACAAGAGAAAATAACAAAGTTTCAGTACCTGAATGCTTGGAAAGTTGCATTTGAGTCCTGCTTCTGCCATAGTTCCTACATGATGCTAGAAAACTACTATCAGAGCTCCTACGTGATACTAGAGAAGTTATATTAACCTTTTTTTTTTCCCCCTAACAGAAATTCCATTGGCAGCTCTCATTTTCTTTATAATCCAAGATGGATCCTAGCTGGGGCTGCAGATATGCTGAGCATTCACTGCTCCAACTGAGGTCAATGCAGAATGAAATCCAATCTGAACATATTTGAGCGCTAAAGGATGCAAGGAGCTCTGAAAAATCAGGCAAGAATAATTGACTAATTTTTAACAATTGCCATTTTATTACCTGTGCTTCAGCTTCTAGTGCGTAAAATGGACACCTTCAAATCATGTCAGCTCATGGGGGTACTGTGACAGTGGCTTCACAATGCTGGCAAAGAACTAAGACAATGCACAACATGAAAAGCCACCATGGAAAATAACGATTCCATATCTGGTGCAGATTATGGACGCTATAGCCATAATGCATGGGATGAAACACTGAATGATGGAGATGAAAGGAAACATTAACTATCCATCTGTGTTCACAATCCATTATCCTATAGAAAAGGGACTTGAAGGCCCAAAGAAATAAGAGTATGTGATCCTGGCAAATGAAAACTGCAGATGAGTGCATAAACCACAGGTGGAGGAAATTAAATTTGAAACCTTAATTTTTGTATTTCCTAAGTACTGTTTAAATTTACCACTTTAATAAATTTTGTGAAGCAGACTTCAGAAGAAGACAGTGTTGCTAAGAACTAATGGTACATCTTCCCAGTTAGTCACATACAGGATGAAGAGATTCCTAATATGAAACACAAGCTTGTCTCAAATTTACTATCAGATTCTTTGCCTTTCAATTGAAATATTTTTTCTGGTTTGAGGTTGCAAGACCACAGTTTGAGACAGCAACCTTTGATAATACAGGGTAACAGATATTTAATTGTCTGAATGTTACAATCTCTGTTTTTCCATCTAATATAGGGAGTTTAGCATATGCCTTCTAAAAACTGAAAGAATTTCATACAGGCATCTGTACTGGCCTGTTCTTTGTACTAATTAAATTAGTTTCCTGTTGAGTAAGTAAAGTACTGGCAGCCAGGAACAGTTGGGGAGACAGCTCAGAGGCTTAAGCACTGAACCATGAACTTTTCTGTTTACTACAACATTTAACAAGTAGACACTCTTGCTGACATTACGGGGAATGAAAGAGCATTCTGTTAAGATTGTTGTTTCATTACTGTTCGTGAACTACTGATCTTCTTAAAGAGAGATTTTTAAAGATACAAAAGGTATTTCATGTGATACAGTTAACTAAATAAACTCATTATTAGGTTTAAAAATACGTGTGTCAAAGTTAAAGCTGAATTTGAACTTCAAATCTAAGGGGTCAAAGCTCAGAAGGGAGAAGTAAGTCAAAGTGCCACCCAATAACCCATCTGTGTCCCTGGTTCTGCACCTCCACTTTAATGATCACAAAGATGAAAACTTTATAAGACACAGAGATTTTCAGCCCAAGCACCTCATAAGGGGCACTGACACCTTGAAGGAGTAGGGCAAGAGACATCATGTCTCTGATCTTCTATACTAGTGGCTTTCAGCAACTGCTGGAGAGTTTGCCATATGTTTAAATAAAGCACAGTGACAAAGAAGCACAAGCAGTATATGAATGGAAGATCTAAATAGCTGTTCTTACTTCAGTTTCATTTTTCCTTGTAATGTAAGACGTCTTAAAATATTATAAATTGTTTACATTAAAATATACATGCTTACCACACTACATATACACTGAGCCTTTGTGTGCATATATTTAGCTCAAAGCTAATCTCTGAATAAAAGCCCTTTCTGAAAATAGAGATTTATAAAAAGAAATACTGATAAACTTTCAACTATAGGGACTCTAGTGGTCACTGCAAAAACAGCATTACAACACAAAACCTGTGTGATTTTGCAGATCACCTCATAAATCTTCCTTTGTCCCATGAGTTTAAGTTTTCAGCCAAGAAAAACAACATTCTTCATAAAATTAATGAAAACAAGCTGCTCTTTGCCTACAGAAAAAGATTTTTCTTAATTACATTTTTTCCTTTGAATCATATATCCTGTAGTTTGATTAAATTCCCTTAGAAGTCAACTAAAAATTCGAGCTTTGCAGCGTGAACCTCAAACGTGGTGTTTACTTGGAGAATATAAACCCACCATGCCTTTGGAAGGTGATATTTAAAGCAAGAATAAGAGCAACATGCAAGACAGTTTTTATTATTTTCATTATGTCACTGCATAAATTTATTTTCAGGGCTTAGAGTTTGCAGAGAAATATGATCTGGCCAATGTATTTATTAGAAATAAATGGTCTGTGTAAATGAATGTAGATAAAGCAAGAATACTGGAATTCTGGTTAATCCCTTGAGGCAGTAAATCAGGATTTCTAAAGCACTTAATGCAAAATATCTGCATCGAGAGGTTAAATATATAAAATATGAAAAGTCAAAGACAAGAACTAGATTAAAAGGTTACATGGAGACGGTGTTGAAAAAACTGGAGCCTGCTGCTAAATAGATATCCAACAGGCATTTATTGAGGTTCACTGGCTGCAGCAGCCGCTGGCATACTCTAAATGAACTCATACAACAAACAAAAATCAAATTCTAGTGTCAGTCTTTGATCGTTTTTTAATAGCAAAGCAGAAAATTTCATAGAGAGCCAAGCTATGTGGACGTGATTAAGCTAATGCAACTAATTGCCCTATCTGAAAAATAAAAATACCAGTTCTCTATACCCTTACTGCATTCTCATTGCCTCAATACTTCAGATGAGCCCTGTATCCTTCCTGGCAGACCGTGCCTAATCCCCAGTAGGGACAGCAGACAGTGAAAAGACATTACTCATTAATTTAAGCACTAATTGAATCAGCTCCTATTCAGCTGAAAATCTCCCTCCACTCCACAGTGAAACTGGTCCCAAAACCTAAGTCTTTGCCAGGCCTAAACCATAATTCTGAAGAATTATAAGACTGAAGAATAATTTTCTTTTTCTCTGGCTCCCAATGCTTTCATACAAACAAGACATTTGTGTATGTACTGCTAAATAAGATCGACTTAAAAAAAACCAGCCCCAAATCCTAACCATTCTAACCAACAAAAAATGAATATATTGCTCATTCAAACATCAGTGCTCCCTGAGGTTCTCTGTGCAGCAGATGTATTCCTAACACGACTGCAGCTATCACCCATGACCAGTAACTGTTGGCTCCAAAGCTCAGAGGTACACTTTGTTTTAAGTTCTAAGGCAACCAGACATACCTATATAGACATATATATATATATTTCTGCTTTTATGCACACACCTGGATAAAACTGACCTTTTTTTTCTTTTTACTACTGTAGCCCTGACCCTTTCAGGGGCTCCATGCAAAGAGGCCAATACCCACACAGAGCTTGTTTGAAGCCAGTGTGGTTTTCCCAGTGGGAGACAGGAAGAGATGGGAATTACTGAGTTAAATTTCTGTATCAGTATTTTCAACATAAATTAAATATTTGTAGCTAAAGCAGTAAATACTGAAATCCTACTATGCATTGATACCTTTTAGATCTCTGGGAAGGCAAGTGACCTTGGTCCTGCTTCTGTCGTTCTAACTTAAAAGTTTTAGATTTTAAAGGAAATTTAGTCCAGATTGAGAGACGGATTCCTAGTACCCATACTGGCACTCCAGTAGCTTCATTTGCTTCAGTAGTCACATCCCTAAAGCCAAATATCTTTTCAGCTATGTTCCTAAATTCAGTTTTTTATGAACAGCATAATTTGTATGACAAATTACAGCGCTCATCACTTTTGTTCAGCAAGGTCTTACCAAATACTTTCACAGTTCAAGGAATGCATTCAAATTCCTATGAAGAGAAGCAGAGGATTAGCTCTGGTACACATCTTTTCCTGTTTGGGACAAGGCTGACAAAATCTGAATGCTGAAGGCTGAAATTCTGAGTGTGGTGAAATGTACTTGTTAGACCTTTTAACCTATAATTGATAGTAAAAACTAGATGTTGTAAAATCTGAGCCTAGCTGAGCAAGCTTTAGGGCATTTTCTCACTTGTTATTTTGCCTCTTGATTATCACTCATGCACAGAAAGAAGCTACCAGAAATGCCCACGGAATGGCTAATAGTCTCAAAGCTACTATTTAAAAAGAAGATATTGATAGAATTAGCTAACACATAAAAAATGTGTGAACTGTGATTTGAGCTCATTATGCACACAGTTTATTGGAAAAAAATTGGCTATTATGATTACCATACATTTGTCAAAATTGATTGTAAAATGCCATTATTTTGACAAGCCAGTTTTACAGTGACACAAATACTAAACGAAGACAACATACAAGTACTTACTTGGGAGAAGAAAGTCTTGAAAATAAAGGACATTTCAATAATTATTTTTATTTATTTCACAAGGCTGATACCTTAACTCCCATGGGTCTCTGAATGAGTGTGTGAATATACAGGGAACATGCTATCACAGCATTGCTAATGCATCAGGATTTGACCTCTGAGGAGCAGTTTGTGTCATCGTGGAGCAAAAGCGCTGGTAAAACATTTGTCTAGATAAAAGACCTCAAGCAGTTAACCTGCACAGCAGAGGCAATGCAGCTGGGCATGAGGATAATGACCTCTACCCAAATGGGGAAGGTACATCAATGTAACACTATGACAGCAAGACAAAAGATGACGGCAGCTCAGCAGGAAAACATTAGCAATGATATAATTCTTGGTACTGTATGTGAAGCAATGCCTTAAAAAGTACAATCCCAACCTGCTTTTACCTAATAATTATTTCAAGTTTTAATATTAAAAGAAAATTAAACATCGCACCCAACTTTGTTCTTCACTTTTATTTTAAACTCTTGCTTTCATTCTGTTTTATTTTTCCCTAAATAAAAATCCTGATAGAAGTAAATACATAGTGCGGGTAAAAGTTACAATTCAGATGAAATAAACTTTTCTCATTTGATACATGAATTATTGGATGCATGTTTTTCTGACTTCAGGTAGTTATGACACTGCTCTTAAACATAAACCAGAAGAACTTGATGAGCCTTGTTTAGCAAGTCAAACCTGTCCTAACAGACAGATTAACTCATTTCTTATGCAGATTATTTACACTTAGGATACCTTTCATTGTTTATACTGAAGTTTTCTTCTTTCTGTTTTTAAAAGGAGACACTGTGTCACATATCCATTATTTTTACCAGGCTGAATGCCTTGAATATTTAGCTACCACTCTTTTAGCACCACACCAAAAGTTCTGGATTTAAACTATTTATTTTTAAAGTAGTAGCATGATCAGGCCTGCATGCTTATCTAAAGATCTTTGCTTTATGAGGGAGATTTTAGTCTGTGAGGTTTCCTCTACACATGGTAGGCAGCTGTCAGCAGCAGTGAGCAGGGCGAGGGGTCACTGCAGCTGCTCTGTGAAAGCACAGGGTTCCATCAACATCGCAAAAATCCTGCAGAGTGGGAGCTGGGAGACCACAGATTAGAGTACATTGGAGTGTGTATATAAGGTCACATCATGTCTATCAAAGTGATATCAAACTGGTACACTGTACAATACATTTTACTGTGCTCTGTGTTCAAAGAAAATAAAAGGAGAATGGACATGTGTGTAGCAGACCATGGTTTAATACAGAATTTCACGTTGTCCTTTCAAATAGATGGATTTACTAAGTTCACAAAGACACGTCAAATATGTATACACAGCGGAGATGTGTTGACTTGAGAGAGAACTAGATTTCATGAATTCTTCAGGTCAGACATGAATGAGATCAAAATAATTCTTATTAATTAAATAGTAGAAAATACTATTAAGAGAAACCAGATGTTCACATTTCCTGAATCCTACACACACACAAGGACATAAATGTCTGTCCTTGTATACATATGTCAATAGTTTCCCATGAAATGCTGTTTCATATCTCCTCATTGTAGGTTACGGGCGGGTTCGGTCGGGACGGAGACGGATGGAGATCTCTATAGGCAGGTCTTGGGACACAGTCGGTTTATTGTAAAGGGCGTGGGTATAGGGGCACTGCTCAGAGCTGCTAGACTCAGCTCTGAGCAGGCCCAAGAGAGTAAGCAGGTGAGAGAGAGAGAGAGGGTGTAAGAGCAAGAGTGGAAGTAAGAGTAGAAGTGGAAGAGAGGAATAGAGAAGAGAGAATCAGAATCAGAAGTGAGAATGTCTGAAGTCCTGGTTACAATACAATAAATCATCTTCTGTACTGAATATTCTAATTGTCACTAACCAATCTAATACAAGATACAAATCCTATAGCATTTACATACAGCCTATAAGAGTTCTTATATTACCATAGAGTGTTACATCTTAACTTCTAAAAACTACTCTTTGGACCCCTTCTGCTGAGCTAGTAGGGTCTGCTCTGACCCTTGGACCTGTTTGCAAGCAGAGGGTATTGTTTCATCAAGAGGGGATTACTTCAGTGGCCATACCATTGTTTTCTAGTTGTTCAGTAACTAAGACCTGGTATTTCAAAAGTGGCTTTCATTTCGATGTTGCCTGTAGTTTTCATATTCCCAAAATCTTTTGTCAGGCAATCATATTTCCAAGGTTTTCCTGTTCCATCTTTCCCAACACTCATGAAACTTAACTTTTATGAAATTGATAGCTGTGTTTAAGATAACCCTAAAATAAAGATAGATAGGTAGCAAACAAATAATTCTGATTTGTGGGTAGACACAAATCTCTCCTAGATCTGGCTGTTTCAGAGGACAGTTACATGACATCGAATATCATATATGTCATGTTGTATAGAATCCACAGAATCCAGATATTTTTAATTCTCACTGTTAGGGTGCTTCCACCAGATGAACAAAACTTATGCTTAACAACAGCAAAAACAACAAGAACAAGTTACCGACCTGACATCTTGCATTAGGGAACAAGGAAATGGGTAGGGCAACAGAGAGTTTATTCTGGCTGAAATATGCAACAAATGAGATGACTAGACACTAAACAATGTCTCCTATTTTAGCAATCTTGTGCAAGCTGAAAGCTAGCAGACCTATTCAGGCAACAAGGTTTTATCAAACTACATATGTCTACCAAGTCAAAGGATTGATGACACTGTAACAGTTTTATGCTGTTTCAAAATTGTTTGCACAATTTTACAATTACTGGTAATCACTTTCAGCAACAGAAAATAAGACATGTAGGTGCAAAGAATAAAAAAGGAGGAAGCATCCTGATTACAAACTGTACAGTTGTGAAGTATGAGCTGCTGAAACAATTCACATGGTGTGATTTAGACTAAAGCATCCCAAATATCTGAACCAGCAGGACTCTGTGACCTTCAAATTTCCTCTGAAAAGTTCGGAAGTTTTTCTGTTCATGGGGATCACTTTAAAAATTGCTGACCCTGGCAAAGATTGCAAAGCTCTCAAAAAAAAAAGTTACCACCTTAAGCACAAGTAAATTACAAACCTCCCTTTCTCCTTACCATAAATACCAACACTCACTTGCACAGTAAGCCCTTTAATCTCTTCCTCACAAAATCCTTCATGCCTGGCATTCACTTACACATGCATTTGCACTTATTTTTCACAGCCAATTACTATCCTGCCCTCACCCAGTCATTACCCAATCTTTCTGGACACACACATTCACTTGAAGGCATCCTCCTCCACTTCAGCTCTTCCCACACTGAAACCCTCTCTTCTTAACCACTGGCCCAAATACACCTGAGCTGCTGAGAGGTTTCTGAGCCACCAGAGCTCAGCGTGAATGGGCTTTGTCTCTTTGGATTTCTCCAGTTTTGTTTTATTTTAAGCAGAAAATCTTTGATGCAGGACCATTTCTTCCTGCTTTCCTGGGAAAGGCTTCCCCTAACACTGGACAGGCAAGAGTTGCCAAGACTGAACTGAAGAACAAATGTGGATGAATACCCCTGGCAGTGCCAAGGTCTCTCCTCAGCTTCACTGGCATTGCCCTGGGTTTGGTCCCCCACTTTGGCCCCTCTGTCTCTGCAGTTTTCTATATCAATATTACTGCCCAAGCACCAATGCTCCCCCCTCCCACAAATGGGAACACCAACGCACCTGCTGCCTTAAGCGATGTACTTATGATCAGAGAGGATCACATAAGGGCTGCCTGTCTTAGTCTACCCGTCAAATAACACTTCACCTGCTTTACAAATGGTTTCTCAATCTTAAGTAAATTATCTTTGTACATGTCTGAATAAATGAAAAAGATTAAGGACAGTTGGTGGCAGAAATACGAAAAAGTGGAAAGTTTCCCATGGCTTTCAGCCTTGTGATTGCTCTTCCAAGCCATGGTCTTGGAGAAAAAAAAGTTAATCTGCAAATGCTATCTTATTTTCTTATAAGAAAAGGAATACTGCTTTTTCTTTAAAAAAAAAAAATTAATCCTAAGGACTGATCTTTCTAAGAAAAGAAAAGTTCCTGACAAAATAGAAGGGGCAAAGAGTCATAAGAAAAACATATCTCAAAAAGAATTTTCCACCAGAATTATGAGACGTTCTGTCACCCATTTCACTTTGAAATCCTATTTGCCATATACTCTATTGCAAAACCATGGTACATTACATATTTTTCTCCCATCAGTTCCTTCTTCTCGCATTATTCACAGGTTAGAGATCAGTTTCCTACAGCTTGTAGAGCACAGCAGGAGCTGAGAAGAAGTGACACACAGACAGCCCTAAGTCTGCGTACCTGAATTCCCAACTTCCACAATTTCTTCTGCAACATTACTGGGCACATGATAGATGACTATTTCCCTTATTTTCTGTGGGGCATAACCATTTTTCCACTGGATAGGTCAGCCAGCTAGATAATAAATACCTGCAGACCAGTGGGCCCCAAGAGTCATCCTGTAAGCATGATAATTACATCCAAAATGCTGTAATTAACAACATGCACCACTACAAACTCCGCTTTTCAAGTGACCAGAATGATGATTCAGAGCACAGGCCTGTGCAAAGCTTCCATTTTAGGCTAGAGAACTGGAAAACTGAGAACTTGTCAATAATTCTATGTTAAAAACATCCTGGTTATAATTATTATGTTATGCTGGTAACAATTTCATATATAATTATTGACCCATATTACAGGAGTAGGGCAACCAGTAGCTAGCTTAAAGTAGTTAACTTGCAATTATCTCATAATGATTTCATTACTTGGCATATTGTTTTCTTACACAAAGCTCCCATAATTTCTTTTCTAAAATTACAGCGAGGATTGCTGATTAGGAATCTCCATGTGAGCCTGGAATTTATGCACTTGTTTAATTTCAAAATAAATAAAAACTTATGCACATATAGGCCAGGCCTACTGAGATCTTTAGGAGAAACATATTCAGGCTTTCAAAATAGAGGTACAGCCATTAGCAAAATAATCTCCATCTGCAAAAGAGTCTTTCCTTCCCTTTATAGTATTTGCAATAATTTATTCTGCATGTAGCAGAATATTTTCACAGCAATCTTAATCTTTGTAATACATTGGAAAAGTTCTTTGTGCTTCTTGTGTGTTTTTAACAAATGAATGTTTGCTGTGGCTTTGGCAAAAATTCTACATGTATTGATTACACAAGGAGAAAGCTAAACCTTTGATTTTATATTCTTTCTAAAAATGTTGATAATATTTGCACACATGTACAAATTTTTTGGAACATCCTTAAATATTCCTAAACAATAACAAAGAACCAGGGTCTTCATTTTTCCCTTCTTTTTTTGTTACCCTTTGCATTCTCATCTTCTGCTTCCCACTGGTTTCCCTATCTGCTCTTCTGCTTTGGTAAGAAATCCTGCTGCATATCTGGGAGAGTAGTAAGGAAAAGAAAGTCTTGTAGTGACAGCGCTGCTCTGCAGGCTGACAGCTCGAGACATGGCTTCTAAATAATTCAGTCTGGGACCAGACATGGCAATTCTGTCTGTGCAGAAATGCCTCAGAGTCGAGGTCAAACACTTCATGTGGTCAAGAACAAGCAATTAATAAGTGGAATTTCCACACTTTGAAATGGGCTTATTGTTTGCTTTCAACTACATGGGTAGGAAATATTAGTATGTGTGGAACTCAAGTCTCCATCCTTAAAAAAAACCCCAACAAAACACTTAGTTGCAACTTTAGATTACTTGTGAGTTATTTCATTCCCTTCTGCATTTGAGTTGATGGTGCCTGGTCAGTATAGTGGTAAGTTGAAGGCTAGAGGTGTTACCATCACAAACAGGGATGGTTCTGTAATTCACCAACAGCAAGGCAACAAAAAAGGCAGGTTATGCAAAGACAGCAGTGAAATGCATGTGATCAAATATTTAATATTTAATATTTACACTTCACTTACACATATAATTCACTTTTTTCCTGAGTATACAAGCACACACATTTCCATTTTCACCCATACACTTTAGGCAGACTAAATTGTATAAATGCAATGGATTATCTGAAGGCTAAGTATGTCCTCTAGGTGCGTGCACACATCTCTGCGACAAGTTTCACACAAAGGAACTTACTCTCAGTCCCTGGAGAAGAGGATTTCTTAGCACACTTCACTGTCCCTTTTGCACTGTTACAAAACAAATGCTGATGACAGCAACAGGAATAATAGTTCCAAAAAAAGGGACAGTTAATGAAAGTCTATAGAATGCAAATTCACATTTATGAATACATACTATTCAACATGAAAGTTCTTTTCAGCTAGATAAAGGGTTTTTTGGGGGGTTGTCTTTTTAAATTATTTTTTTCAAACAAACTAAATGTCTTAGGTCTGGAAGCAATCAAACTGGTTGTGACTGTGAAGTATAACTCTGAAAATGCTTGCAACATAACTCTGGCCTATTGCAATGTTATTATTATAGTTCTGGTTTCTGCTGGAGCCATGACCATGAAGCTGCACAGGAGTCATTGAAGAGTGTTCACAAAAATACCCCTTCTCCCACCACCCCTCAAGCAGCATGGATTAAATAACTGCCACTCAGCTGCTGTCTTTTAAATAAAAATATTCTCTTCATTGTACATGTAGCAGTGGCAGGTTGAAGTACATTTTGCTTTTGTTCTGTTTTTCACTCCCCCAGTCAAGGATCACCAGGCAGGACCACAGTGAGAAAGGGTTTGGCACGTTTTACAAATTTTGCTTGTTTTCTTTTAGTTCAGGAGAAAACACGCCCAGAGGAACTTCTTTTCTCTTGTTTAACATGGATGAGAAACATCAGAAAACAGTAATTATTCAGATCATACAGAAAAGATGTGAAATCGTGGCACTGTTTCAAGTGAAAATTCAGGTGTTTTCAGGGACATGCCCTATGCCTATGGTAAGTATGAACACTCAGTACTGTTGGTTTATGCTGCTACCCTAAATATTTTTTTTGGAAAAATTATCCACAAATAGTTTTATTCTCAAAAACATGGTTTTTTTCCTACAGAATTGGATGTACTGGAGAAAAGCTTAGCCCAGAGTGTTAAGTGGGTCAGAGGAAGACAAAAAATAGAAACAGATTGGTTTGGTAGAGGATGTGGGAATGGTTATGTGATAAAAAAAACCTCCGGATTCAATCTTTGGTAGTTTCTACACCAAAGATTTCTTGTGAGGCAGACTGAAAACACACTATTATGTATTTGTGTCATCCTCTGCTCTTTTCCCTTCCACTTGCCAATGGCAACTGTCAGGAACAAAATATTCATCTTGATGGACTTATAGTCCACCTCAATATGGATGTTTTCATGTTTGTAGGTACCTTGAAAACTTCAGGTTGGGAGGAAGCTAACCCTGAGATTCTGAGAGTACTCAGGATAACCTACCTGCTCTGTGAACTCACTCAGCTATTTTTCGAGAAATGTAGTTCTTAAGCCTACAACATTATTTTAAAGTTGTAGTGTAGTTATCTACAGGTACTTTTGCATTAAATTTCATATTTAATTGTATGCATTTTCCTGCTAATCCTTAATTTTGATACTTTTGGAGCTGGAGTTCATTAACACCTTGAAAATAATGACTAATCAATATCTTAATCCCATGATTTGATTCAACACCAATATGTGTCCTACAAATTGCTTTTTTCTGGAGTAAAACACAATACTTCATGAAAAGAATGTGCATAAAATGTATATAGTGGATAAAAATCTTGCAGCACTATTCAAACAAGGAGAACTGTTCTGGTCATCTGTGACAGCCTCTAAATTAGTCATCAGAAAGAAAAATATCTATCAATAGTAATTTAACATTTTCCAGTAGTGTGTAACAAATCTCAGATATCCAGGTATTACCTTTCATTATCATGGATGTTATACAGTGCTTTCATTGTTTATCGAACTGGCTGATGGTTTCCAGTGTAGGTGGGTGACTCAAACGGCATCCACAGCGCCTCCCCAGCCAGAGGTGTCTGCATGCTTAGCCATTCTCTCAGGAATGTGAAACAGTGAAAGCTGAAGACAGACTGAAGACTTGGAAGCAATTTACAAAGCTTAAGTCAATTCCTCTACTTATATGGCAAAGCTGAGAAAGAAGCTTTTTTATGCATATTTTCTCCCATTATACCTCCTCTCCTCCCACACCAAGGAATACTCGCGCTTATGAGGACACTAGGATGAGAGTGGTTGAGGCAAATGTTCCTATATATGGAAGAGTCTGAGTTAAAGATAGCTCTGGATGACAGATCATGTTAAATTCTCATCATGCCCATGCTCCTCACAGTTACTGTAGTAAAGATTAAATGATGAAGGAAAAACCCACCACTTAATTCCAGAAGCTTCTCAACAGGAAAAAATACTTGAAAAACTGAGAAAGAGTCCTAAATTCCTATTTATTTCCTCTTGTGATACCATTCATAATGTTAGTCTACATGTTTCAGTGAACCTGACACCTGAGCAAGCATTTATGTTTCCAGTTAACAGCAATGTAAAGGTGCCAGATAATATTTGTCAAAAAATGGTGCTGGTTTTCATTTGAGAGGACAATCTCCATAGCCAAACGACTGTAAGATCAGTGTTGCACTGTAACCATAATTCAAACCACAAGCCTATAATACGTGGTTTCTGCTGCCAACATAAAATGTTTGCTGAATATTAAATAAAGTGTTCACAGACTTTATATACAAGTATTTTCCTTAAATGGATAAGGACACTGATAAGCAATGTGATTGCCATTTTTATTGTCAGTCCTGAGGTATGCGTGTAAATGTTGATCTTTACAATCTGGTTCTACGCAGACAGGTTTTATCCATATATTTTGTAATTTTTAAATTAGAGGTGTTTGCTACAAAAAATATTTCTATCACGTGCCTTTTTCTGGTTTCAGGTTAAAACTTTATCTCCTAAAAATGACATTTTATGAAATCTGTCTTTTTGTCTTGAATTCCTGTGCCACTTAAAGACATAATGAAGACTTCTCTTCCCAAAATATTTTTTAACAGGAAAACTTCTAATAACTAACTAGTAAGCCAAATAAAAGAGGACTGAGAAACCAGAAAATACGCAAGGTCTGCTCTCACTCCCTGTGAGAAAAATAGAAATTGGCACAGCTGAGGACCACACTGCTCTGGAGACAACAGCCTCCTCCTGCTTTCCACCCTGTGGGAAATGAAGAATGGCTGGTTGGTCCACATAGCTGCAAACCCATTATTTCTCCTCACCTCCCACCTATCGCCCAATCTGCCTCCAAGGCTCTGTAGGTGATCCCATGGAGGACAGATCCTTGGTGTACAGGCAGATAACATTTGGCACGGACTCCTCTGCCTGAGGATTTGACTCCTTGTCTGGGTTCAGCAGCAACAGGACCACTCTCTCCACCATACACTTCTTATCTGGCTGGTAAAGGCTTTCTTTGTAAAGATGCCTGCCCTGTGCTCTACTCACGACACTGGGTTCAGCAATACTGCAATTCATTGCAATTCTGAAGGAATCCTGCTTTCATCCAGGTTCCTGTCTGAGCAGGAGGAGAGGTTCAAGCTCCATCAGGGCCTTCAGTGCAGCTCGAGACCACAAGAGCAATGCCAAATGAGGGCTAAATCAGCACATGCAGCCCACACCCCAGCCCTCTCCTTTGCATCCAGCTCCTGTGGTGGTCTTTCCATAGAGGCCTGCAGTGGGGCTGTAAAAACACAGCATGGTAAATTCAGAATGAATATGTAAAGTATGTGTACATGGGCGTGCATTCAAGACGTACACTTCACAGCTGCATTTCAGAACTGGCAAAGCCAGAGTGTAAAAAATGAGAATAGTTTTCTATGAGACAGTTTCAATCTTGATAAAGAAACATCATTTGAAGAATGAAACAGCACTCAGGGACTCCTTTTGAAATTCCTGCCGCTTCTATCTAGAGTCTTGGTTTCAGCTGTTCCCTCCGCCTCTCCATGGGTAAATTTAAGCATCCCATAAACACACATGGTGGGAATGAAGGGCAGGATTGAGGGGAAAAAATGGGACCAACTTCATCCGCATTCCAGAAAAATGGGGAACAAACCAAAAAACAAAGCAATTTACTGTGAAGCTTAGTGGCAGACTGGCAGAGACTGATAGTTACTTAAACATACTGTAAGCAGATTAATAATAATTATTTAATAGGAAGCTGAGTACATTGTACCTACTTTTGTTACAAGCTGTACAGATTGCTACAAGCTGTACAGATTTCTTAGCCTTTTTAGAGTGGATAAAGTAAAAAATTACTATGTGCTAGAAGCTTCTTTCTTTGCTGACAGGAACCAACTACACTTTTGCCCCCTCTTAAACAAACCAGTGTACTTTTCACTCCATAAATCTCATATTACTTCCTTCCTTTTCATTTATTTTGAACCAGAAGGAGGAGTTTCTAACAGAAGTGCTTTATGGCAGCAGGAGGAAAACAGCAAATCAGGATTGAAGGTGCATAAGGAAAGTAAATCAAAAGTAATAAAATCATGGAGATCTAGCAAGGTTTGTGGGGGGAAATGAAGTCAAAGTTGACTGAATCCAGAGCTGAAGAAACATTACACATGAGAAAACACCATTAAAAATAGGCTGCACTCTTAACAGATGAGATGGGAAATGAAGTAATAATTTATAGCAAAGATAGGAAAAAACCTGCCAGGTTTGCAAATTTCAAATGAGATGCAAGTTTGAATAACAAGTGATAATGAAATGCAAGCACACACAATCTTAAGGGTAGAACACCACGGAACAATTTAATTAAAAGGAAAACAATATGCTCTGCAACACAGGATCAGAAATAACATACTGCCTGATGTTTCTGCTCAGCTAACCAGATAGTTATCTATCTGATAGGGCAAGCAATACATTCTGGTGCTTGAAAAATTTTGCATAAAGGTTCAAATTTGACCTGAAAAAATATCAGTAATGACTTAAAACTTTCCAAGTAAGTATTTTCTAAAAACTCTTTCATCTGATTTTAAGTGATGCAAGTATGAAACAAATGGAAAATGTGTGTGGGCATAAGAACTTCAGCTATGCATGTATACTTTTTAAAAGTAGCTTTATTTTCAAAAGCAGAATATGACAAGCATTTACTGTGATAAATATGGCCATTTTTACCCCAGTCCCTAAGAATGGTCATAAAAATATTCACACAGTTTGGCGAGCCTTCTAAAAAGAAAAAAAACCCTCACACCCTAGAAATATCATATATGATATTAAGCAATGCAACAAAAGAGTAGCTTATTTTATATTGAAGGATATTAACTACAGTATGGGGTATTGCAGAAGAAGAAGGTCTGCAGATTTGCAAATGAATTTCATGCATGATTTATAAATGCAAATGTGAGTAGTAGGTGATAATGAAATACAAGCAAGCAAATACACATGGTAGATCAGATACCCTGGGGAGGTGGGGGAAGTGTGCTGCACTAAATGTACTTTTTCAAATGTCAGAATTGGACCCAAATGGCATGAGAAAGCAGCATCTTGATAGAGTGGAATTACAGGAAAATTGCATGTGGGTAACACCAGATGAAGGTAAAGGCAGAGTGAGTGTCAGCAGTTGTGTAAGAAAATACCCTACTAAGGTGTGTTAAAAATAATGGCATTAATCTTAGTCTGAAAAAGGAAATACTGGTTACATTGATCACTAAATTTAGCCAAGATTACCAAACCTCAGGAAAGTCCACAAAAGAAGACAATGTATGTGGATGAATATTAACCTAAGTTAATGGATGTTCCTAATTTACTATGATTAGTAATATACAAATACAATACCCAAGAGATAGATAAGGACAGTAACTCCTCCTGGGGAGCCAGGGCAAAGCAAACACCAAGAGGAGCTTTTTCACTCAAAAATACCTTTGGACACATAGCCCAGGTGCCTGCAAATTTCCTTCCATGTAGCAATGACAGATTGAAGGAACAAATCCGTGCTGTCCTATATTTTGACTGCTTCTGTAGTTAATCAGCTGCTGTTTAAACTGAAGAACTGTGCATCAAGAAACCTTACAAGTGTCTTTTGAAGAATTATGTGGAATTCTTTTGAGGGAGGAACTGGGGTCAGGGTTAAAAATGCACTCACCATATACAACTTTGCCTGACAAGAGAGAAGTGGCATACTTTGATAAGGCTGTTGTCTTACAGAGATTAAAAACCCAGAGAGGGTGAAGTCAGACACAGCTCCATTAAAAAGAAAAAAAAAGAAAAAAAAGGAAAAAAAGAGAAAAAAAAAAGAAAAAAAACCTGTGAACTGTGTTACATGGGTCTGCTTATTTCATCTTGGCTCGGCATCACTGCAGTAGCTGTCTGCTGTTTTCCTACTGTTTTTTAAAGCTGCAATGATTTTTGTTGTTGGTATGCAGAGTTTGATGGCCTTCCAAATTTGTATTTACAATTTAAGACTTAGTCACACAGGGCTCTATTAAAATGCAGATTATTAAAACAGAACACTAATAAAATAAAAGATAAAGAGGTTAATTATCTAAAATTATCTGTAACTTGTAACTTGATGCCTCATAAAGCCTATATGCAGATAAAATGAAAGCTTGGAATTGTTGGGCAACTTTGACAGCTGACTTTTTAGAACAGTTTTCCATCAATTAAAATCATAGATTTACCTGAAATTGAGCCACGTAAGGGCTGGGTATCTGGCTTACTTTCCTTTCATATATTCCATGATGTCTACCTGAAGCAGCTATACCAGCTCAGAGAATTTAGTATAATGTTTTAGGTGGCACATGTAAAGATATATTATAAACAACTAAGCATGAAATGTAAGAACTCCTTAGCATGGATATATGGAATATTTAAGTATTTTTGTACTATGTAACGGACTGCCAGTAGTACCTGGGCACCCAAGATATCCCCAGGATGTTATGAGGGAGGCATTCAGAAAAGAGCTTTCAAAAGAGCTGCATCATGGCCAAACATTTAAAGGGTTAATTACACAGCTGAGTGTCTACTCCATTTACTGATAAGCAGAAAATGTTGTAATTTTTTGGGTTTATGAATTGCTGGTGTCAGTGTGTATCTTTCACACAACAGTGTCTGCCTAGCTCTATCCCTTACATGCTGGGCAGAGACAATCCCTCTCTTGCCTGGAACCCCAGAGCCCTCTAAGCTGCTTGCTCTGTAACCTTGGCAGCTGGGGCTAACACAATTCTTCATTTTTGTTTTTGCAATTGGCCTCTCTAAATAAAAACTACAGAGCCTTGTTACCCAACAACTGAGTGTGAAATCATGACATTGCAATCCCCTACTCTAAGAGTCAATCAATATTTTTCATTACAGATTTGTACAGTAAGGTCAACAAGATGAAAAATGTGCATGGAGCAAAACAGACAAACCAGCAGAGAATTACAAAATCTCTTCCAAGCTGTAAGATTATTTTCTTTGTAATGATATAAAAAATATGCCCTTGATGAAGTTTTTAAATAAAAAATGAAGGAAACCTACATTAGACTGGACACAACAAAGTGATCTGTACAGCCTGCACTGACACATCTTGGTAGTACAATCTGTTTGACATTCAAAAGGTTTACTCTTCCTTTAAAAAAAAATACATCATTGTACATCAAGCAAGTGTAAATATAAGAGATGGGTATAAACTGCTAATTTTTCTGCATGATATTTTCCTTGCATTAAGTAGTAGGAAGGAGGATTAGATAGAGGTACAGGGCTAAGCTGGTACATTTCAGCTTGAGAATCAGGGGCAGTCTGCTCCACAAAGTAGGTGCTACTCTGACCCAACAAGTTTTAGCTCAGTAGTAGACACTGGACCACTCATTTTCCTGAACCACGCTGAAAAGCATGAAGATAGAACCAAAGATACTTGAAATTATTGGTAATGCAAAGGTGGTCACTACAGACTTTTACTAGGCAAACAGGTTTTACTTTATCTTCTACACTTTTGATGGCAGGATAACAATCCCTAACATGAAGCTTCATGATAAATCAGGATAATTTGGTAACAGAAATAAAGACCATACCTGCATTTTAAAAACCTTATTTTTACATAATCAAACATTTGCCTGAAATAATATTTTTCTCCTTTATTTGAAGAGAAACATCACTTTGTACCATCAAATACTCTTACTCCCAGGAATTATGGTTACAGTAAGCCAAATATGTGTTATGTGTTAGATGTGAATCTATTTCAGAGCAGCTACATTACAATGTGAATCAAACCTCATATGTCTGTACACTCTTGGTGAAAAATCATTGTCACTTAATAATACTAATATGAAACCATGGCCTTGATCTGAAGGACAGCCATCACAGAGGGATTTAGAGCGATTTTATAATCCTATTGACTATTTTACCCTAATCAATTTGCTTGCTGAAAGCCCCAAGACCAGTTTTTTTTCTGATAGGAACACCCTTGGAAAGGGTGACTTTATTTTAGGTCTATATTGTTAAACTATTCCTTCTACTGGAAGAGCATCCACTCACTTGTGCAAAGAAGGTCTCACTGCTGGGTAGGAATTTGCCTCTTCCTATGTAACTTCAGTTTTCAGTCTACCTTTCCTAAATCCCAAACAAAAACCTCTGTCCTCCACAACTGTCTTACAGAGTTCAAAAAGCCAAAACACTTTACAAAGACTGAAAAAAAAAGTCACTTTATAATTTACAGATGACCAAAGTTTAACTTAGTTGGTTAGAGCATGGTGTTAATAACACCAAGGTTTTGGGTTCAACCCCCGTACAGGACATTACTGAAAGAGTTGGGCTTGATGGTCCTTGTGGGTCCCTTCCAACTCAGGATATCCTGTGAAGTGTTTATAAATTTAAAATGGCTTTTGCAAACTCAACTGGTCTTTGTGGCTGCAGCAAACAGAAATAACTACGGATTCGAACCACAGCAGGACCAGCCAAGTCTTTCTTGATGTCTAACAATAAGTATAGAGAGTCTCTGGAACAGGCTACCCAGAGGAGGTGGTGGTATCACTATTATTGGATGTTTTTAAAAACAGGTTAGTCAAACATCTGTCAGAATGACACAGATAGAGCTGATTCTGCCTTGGGGAAGGCAGGATAGACTGGATGACCTCTTGAGGCTCTTCCTGCCCTATTTTTTATGATTCAGTGATTCAGCACATAGCTTTGAAACACCCTGGGGCTTGATTCTTTTCTCACCTCATGTTATTTTTAAACTGGTGCAACTTCACTGACTTCGATACAGCTTTTCCTCCCTGTCCTGCAGTAAGTGTGAGGAGAATCAGAACTCACATTTCTTACACAAATGGAGACTGGGTCTACCCTCCCACTGTGCTGCACAGCTGATTTCCTGAGATAAAATTTTCTACCTCTTTAAAGCAGGCAGTATCAGTGATTGAAGTCAACCTTTGTATTATTTTAGTAAAATCTGTGTCCCATTATGTGAAGCAAAGATGAAAAAAATGTTGAGTAGAAACATTCTTTGCAATTTTCAGCAAATGTCAACTTTTTGTCCCAATGTATTTCTCTTTGCGTAGAGATAGAGCTTGGGACTGAGAAAAAGTCCACCTCACCTACAGAAGGAAGGCACAGCAAAGAGGAGGAAAGGAAACAGGAGAGCCAATACTAAGTAGTGCCTCATAACCAAGGACACAATACACGACAGTTGGCTGCAACATCTTGTAGACAGGGTATTCTAAAAATGCTACAGACTGGGCATGGGTTTAGCATGTGAGCTAGTAACTCACATTCCTATCCAGCAATCTCTAAGGACAAAGAAATAGATAAAATATGTCAGAAGTCCCCGAAGCTACACAGCATCTAGAATACTACTTATTTGAAAATGTCAAAGCTATCCACATTCCACATGCAGTCAGCAGGTTTACGCAGAGCTTCAAATACCCAGAAAATCTGTAGTCTGTGCCACAGCCAGTGAAATACTATTACACTGCACCAGCTTCAAACAGAGGAATGACAGAAAATACAGTCCATACTGACTAATTTGTTCTTTGGCTATCATCATCCATAGAAGTTACCTATCAAGGGACATCACCACCTCTCTTGTGGCATTCACATATATATATATATATATATAAAATATTTCAAAAGTATTTTCTGCTCATTTGATTTTGTTTTTAATGGATAATAAATTGTCTACTTATTTTTTTGTGTGTATGAATGAATGACATTCAACACCAAGCAGAAAACTACGCTTTTCATATATTTAATCTAATTCGAACTCATAATAAAAAATAGAGAAATGGTTCTTGCAAATTTACTGTCTTCATAAAAGATTGACTATAAATATAAATATAAATATAAATATACTTGCAGGTGGATTTTCACTTTCAGAAAATTCGTAGAAATCATAGAAATGAAGATTTTAAAAACTGAGAGACTTCACCTGAAACATGCTGCTCAGGACTACAGCACTTTTTGAGACCTTTGGGAGATCCTATCTTCTGATCAGTTCTAAAGTGGTCACTCCTTTTCTACACTCTCACATCCCACGAACAACTTACGCAAAACTTCATGAAAAAGATGGTGAAGATGCGAATGGAAAAATTCTCATAGGCTGCTAATTCCAGTGGTAATTGAACCTGGCATATTTCCTCTGTTCTGGTCTAACTGGGATTTGAATATTTGTTTCCCTCAAGTAAAGGTTGTGAAATCCCCTGAAACACAAAACTATGATGAAAAGGTCCCTAGTGTGCAAAAGAGATTTCATCTACTTGTGCAGTGCTTTGAGATTTGATTCTTCACTTAAGAGTACCAGATTTCCTTGGGATGATGAAACACTGTATAAAACCCCAAGGAACATGGAAAGGTTTGACTCCCACTTCTGGATTCCTTTCATTAAGAAAATGGTATCTGCAGATTTGGTGGGAGATGGCAGGGGGTGTAAGTTTTTGGCCTGAGGAGCAGTTAAAAATTAGTGACAGGTTTCAAATATATTCAAAAACATAGTTTATCTATACTCAGAGAAACAATCTTTTGAAGCCCTTTAATGCCAAATCACTCAGACAAACCTGTACAAAGTTTCATGTGACAGCAAAATATACAGCCTTGTCTTTTAAGAAGTCCTCTGTCAAGCAGCCTCCACGGTACATCAGAACATGACTTCTCTGCTTCTGAATTTGAAAGCCTGTTTTGCCCTGTTCCTTTGAAAAGGCCTACTCTGCATCCAAGTTTATCATAAGGTCATCTTCCTTTCTGTGCTTTTTTCTGTCATTACATTTGCTTATCTGTATTAGATTCTGACCCTTTGAGATGGGTGATGGCAATCAGAGATAGCTGCATGGTGTCACGTTAGTTACCACATGCCAGCTCATTTCGAACTTCCCAGCTCTTCCAGAAACGAATACTATTCACTTGAACAGGACCTTTCTTTAACTTGTTTGGTTGGTTGGTTTAGTTTGGTGGGTTTTTGTCCTGGGTTGCAGTGTATTCTATTACCATCCCCATCAGCTGTTAAAATCAGGTGGGGCAGTGTTTCCTTGCCTCCTCCCCCCCAGACTATCTTGCTGTTAATTGCCCATCATTGTCCTGCCGCCTGACTCAGAGATAACTCCCTCCGGACTATCTTCTGTTAATGAGCCTAATCAACACTCTGCCTCATGACTCGTTACCCCATTGTGAGATGCTCCACCCAGAGGGAGGAACCAAGCATCCCATCGTGGATATAAGCTGAGGCTGAACACCAGAGACACCAGGCTTCCCACTGGATTTGCAGAGGACAGGAGCTACACAGCCACCACTGGACTTCCTGAGGAAGAGCAGACTGTTTCACTACAGGATCACTGCTTCAGAGGACTGCAGCCACCATTCTACCAGACTGCTACCACCACCCTGCCTAACAGGGTGTCAGGTTGTACCTTGACTCTGTCAGTTTGACAGTGTTTTCTTTTACCTTTTTTTTCTCCTTTTCTTTAATTTCCATTAAGTTGTTATTCTGACTTGGTGCCTCCCACTGGTTTGTTTTCAAACTAGCACAGTTTTTTATTTTGTTTTCTTTTCTAGCAGTGAACCGTGCACAATGGGCAAGGCTACTGCTCAGCCTGAGTACTAAGTATTCTGGGTACTTTCTGGGGGAAAACCCCCCAAAGTTCGCTGAAGCATCCTGAGTTTGAAATCTTTTTAGTATTATCTTACTGGTCAGCTGCCCAAATCTCTTCATAGGTAAAGACTGAAATATTTGCAATAATAAAGACTTGATAGAGAAATAAAGAGGCAACGAAATGGATATCCTTCTAACTGTGAACCTTCATGACTTAATCAGAGGCATGCTTGTGTATTCTGTTTTTACTCAAGCTTTGTGCACCTCATCCCTTTGGTGCTGGCATATGGTTCTTTAACGTGTCTAAAATGGCATCACTTGCTGTTTACTCATTTAGAGGCTCAAGTCCAATATAGTTAAAACAATGAATACAGCCTCATTAACACAGGAGTTAAAACAGGGCTACCTTGTCTTCTACAGATACAAGGACACTTCTGACAGCATTCTCAAAAAAATGGACAAAAATATTCGCATCTGCCACCTCTCCTGCTCATCAGAAGCAGCTCTTCTTTGCATCAGCGTAGAGGCTTGGACCTTGACTCCCTTCGTTGAAGGAGAGAGATGAGGAAGTGAGCAGTCTTTACACTGGGAACCTAGAAGCAATATTTTCTAGCCCTAAAAATTTGGTTATATTTTTGTAAGACTTCTCACGTAATTAGAGTTAAGAAAGTTCAATAAATCAAATTTACTTCTGTCTCAGTTTTTAGTTCTCAATAATAATATGAATTCCATTAATAATATGCATTCATGGGGTTGTCTGAAACTGTGCATTAACATTACTCCTAAAGCAATATGCTTTTTATCTATATGCTGTTTTCCTATCTATCTGCATAAGGCCCCCAGAATTTCTTTTAAGATATTGCAATTCAATAATTAATCAAGACTCCCTTCTACAAATTAATATGACTGGAGCATTTAAGTATAATTGAACAGGCAGGAATGAATCCTGAATGGAAAAGCCAACCAGTTACCTCAATAAAAACAGATTGTGTGCAGAGGGGGGTAGCAGTCTGCAAAGCTGAACACATGGCCTGAGATCTCTGCATGAAGGAGCATTATTTAATATACTATTGCATGGCACTTAACATGACTGAACTTAGTCCTGCTCTGAGCCAGGGGAGCCTAAGACAAATGTAAAATAATGACATTTCTCTTCCATAATACACAGGACACATTCCTAAACAAAGACCAAAATTTCTAGAGCCAAGGATATAGTAGATTTTTAAACACTGCAGTGTCAAGACCTTATTGTGCACTTCAGGCTAGTGACCAGCCATTTTCTGCAGATAATGAAGAACTTCCTGAGAAGAAGGAAAAACAAAGTCAACAGCAAATACACAGACTGATCATCATGACATAGCAACTATAAAGAAAAGAAAACATGAGATTGTATTGGATCAAGTAGTAGTTGATGGCAAAGATGAAAACACATTACTATGTAAATGTTGTGGCTAGAGGTGAGTTAATAATGGTCTGGCAGGTGTAAGTCATTAGGATTTCTTTGTGGTAGCTGTGTAAATTATACATGGGCCTGCTTTGAGGGAAATCACCTTTTTGCTCTCCTGTAGCTTTTATGCCAAATTAAAAAAATTAAGGAAGCAAGCAGAATTATTCTTGCTTATGTAGCAATTTTGATAAACAGGAAGAAGTCTCATAATTAGATTTAAAAAAATTAATCACATTATGTCAAAATGAATCAATGCAGTCAAGAGTTATGATAGTTCAGTCTGTCCTCTTGCTCCTCAGAAGGCACGCTTTACCTAAGGACTACTGGGGGAAGCCTGGGAAGCTCCATAATAAACACATTAACACGCATTTTGTGAATGCCTGGTGTTATCCAAGTGCTTAAGAATCTCACTAAGTTAAGACATCTGTAGGGATGTTATGCAAAGCTGTCAAAGTGAAGTACAGCCCATATTCAAAAATGCTAATGGGTATTAACCTACATATATTACTAAATAATTAACATGCAACAATCTCTTCACATTTAAAAAAGATACTTTCAAATCTTTCAATCCACTCAGATTAGATTCTGATCTCTTGAGCAAGCAGATTTTTCAGCAACCCCAGACAGAAATCCTTTCTAATTTCCAGGACATCAGGTTTTTCCTATCTGATTCAAGATTATTATCACAATTTAAAAATAAATTATCCAGCAAAATTATTTTAATGTAACCAAGTGTTGGAAGATGATTTTTTTCAGTTAAGAATTCAGGAAAATCTGATTGACAGAAGTATGTGTGACAAGGCTACAAATCCAGCTTTAAAGCTCCTATGATTGAGTGAAAATCGTGATGACCCAGTAGAATCTAGCTCTGTTGTTTCAAATCTGATAAAAACCGCTAAGCTGATGGGTTAACCTTGAACCAGCAGGCTTTATGGTGGTTCCCAGTAACCAGCATGGAGCTACTGTCCTCTCCTCAAATGAGATCAGGTATCCATTCTCAATCCAGACCAAATTTGTGCTTCTGGAAAAGCACAGACCCCATGTCAATGACTGTGGAAGCATAGCATAATTGTAGTAAATGCTGGAAAATCTCTTCATGCAGTAAACAAACCTTTAAGAGTGTTATTAATGAAAATACATGAAAGCCCTTACAATAATTCAGAAATTTATTTCCTGGAATAACAGATTTCCAGTCCTTTAAAAGACAAAATGTAGCACAAAGGAACTCAGATAAATTAACAGTTATTCCATATCTATTTTCTTCATGCCAAATAAAAATAAATTTCACAAAATAGGTAAGGTCTATTTGAACAAAAAACCCCAAACAACTAAAGGGGATTTCTGGTCTCAGAGATACCTAATTTAATATATTTAGGAGGGAATTTCTGTCAGCAGGGAAGTGGAATACAACTTTCACCATCAGAACAGGACTGACCACGTGCACACACTTGAGGCAGGGCTAACACAGAGCATTCTCCCTCTTCCAGACCAGGTATATTCCCATACCTCAAGAAACAGAACAGACCAAATCTTGACTTCAGTAAAGTCTAAATAAATGGCTGCACCTACAGAATCTTAACAGCATCAGCTGGGACTCAGGCTATTCCTTCATAACAAAGAACATAAGAAACACATTTCTGACTACAGCTTTCCAGCAGACAACCCTTTTGTCCAGTGACTCCAAATAGCTCTGGATTCACATGACGTGCACCCAGCACAATACTGTCACTCAAAAAGGAGAAAGAACTACCAGTTAAGTCCAACTCCATGGTTCAAGAAACTCCCTCCTCAACTTATTTTCTCCTTTGGTGCACTCATAGTCTTAAATTTTTTATTACCCAGTAAAATTCACTCTAAAAGAAACAACTCTTAGAATAACAAAATAAAAAGGAAACACATTTCCCTCCCTTAAATCAAAACCGCTGTGCCAGCCTGGAATTCCCTAATGACAACGTGAGCCCAAGACAGAACAATGGCATAGTTGCTTGATAAATCATAGAAAGTGAAATTAATGTTTTATAGATGCGAATGGAAAAGTCTTTCAGGAAACCAAGGTTCTGCCAGGATGTCATTCCAAAACACAACAGAATGAGACACCAGAATACAAATAAAACTGTGCAACATTTCCTATGACCCTTTTGGTGGTCCATCTAAGTCACACGGAGAACTGTATGAAAAGAGAGTGGAACACATTTTTTTAAAATGAACACTGATCCATTTCCCACCTGCTGTGTTATTTCTCAAAGAATGCAACAGGAGAGTTGAAGCTCAGATCTACAACTTTCCAAGTGGAAAGGCAAGTCCATGGCAACACAAATGATACCATTCTGCATGTGTGTGTACCTACTCACAAATGTTTCTCATTCCCCTTCAGCTATACCCCATTGCTCTTGCTCAAAATTCCACAACTCTCAAGGATTTGTTTTTTGCATTGTATCACCAGTGCTGAAGTTTGCACTTCATACACAAATAAGCAGCTCAAGTAACTTTACAATCTTATGTATTCTAACTTTATGAGCTGTCACTGTTTCTTTCAACAATTTTTGCTCAGTGATCAATTAGCCACTGTATAAGCATGGGGAGTCACCATATCCACCCTCCTGTTACTGTCATAAAAAGAAATGACCATTCCTTTATTAATATTTAGCGTTTGATAAAGACAGCTTTTGCTATGTGCTCAAATTTTACTTTGTGTATTACTCTAAAAGACCAGAGTATAGATTTGTCTGGAAACTACTTTTTGCCTTCCAATTATTAAAACCAGTATTTTATTTTAAATTTTATTTTCATTAACTCACTCCCTGTTGACAAAAATGCCCTGCTTAAAGCACATTAAAATAGTGAATCACAAAATGGATGCTCTAATTTACTAAATAAAGTGGAAAAAGTAAAAGACAATGTAATAAAAAGATAAAGCCTTCATAGAGAATTGCAGCAATTATATCTCCACAGCTACAATATAACCCAAAACTTTGCAAACGCTTTGATTATTGAACCATGGCTGAAGTGAATAATTTGGCTTTCACTAAGAAAACAAGCACATTCATTCTCACTACAATGGAGAGAGGCAGTTTTAATTAAACCTTATCAAAAGATGAATAAAGAATAAACTCAATACCCATTCTACAGGATTCTATTTTCATCTGTTTAGTTTAAGCTTGCCATGTTCATGCAATAATTAACCACTGTCCAAGGAATGCTGGAGTTGTGTTAATGTTGGTAAAGATTTAATTAGTTCAATTATCTGGAGACTATTGAAGGCTCAGCATAGTACCAATTTCTTCAGGCTTTATACATACCTCAGATCAAAATATATTAAACTGAAATACAAGTGAACAAAGAAAATTTACTATTTCACTTCAGCTACTGAATGAATGTGTGTTTAATAATTTTATTGCCCTTGTTTTAAAATGAGGTTTCAGAAATAGAATATGTAAGCTGTGACTTACCCAGTCTTCCAGATTAGCTGGTGGGTTTTTTTTTTCCTAAGTCATCTTATATTTTAAACAAAATTAAGTTTACTTTAGAAAAGAAAACCCAATACTTCTTTAAGCAGGAAAAAGTATAGTTCCTTTTACATTTTTTCTCCCCACTGCCTACATATTTTACGTCTTTCAAGGAAAGTGAGGCATTTAAAAAGCATTGAAAGCAGTGACACAGACAACTGTTTCAATCTGTCAGACAGCATGGACAGACAGTAGGGATCATTTTAGAAAATAGAGCGGCCCCCCAGCGGCCTGACCTTCCTGGTGGGAAAGCGAACACAGTGCGGTGCTTGACAAGCTCACCAACAAAGGAGTATATTTAGTGCCCCCAAATTCTGACACGCTTCTCACAGGAAAAAACGCAAACTGGGATGAGGCGTCGTTGACTACGGCTAACAAAGGGTGAGTTCTAATTGGAGATTGCACCATTACTGTGAAACAAAAAGGAAGAGATGAAAAGTGAAAACACCACTTCACTACATGCAGACTGTAAGCGTTGGAGTGAGCCCAGTTCCTATTTTTTAAAACTGTTCAACTCCATATTAGATGCTATCCAACTTGCAAACCCTCTGGATCTGTATGTGCAGCTCCTGCTGCCTTTGGTGGGAACAGAGCCCAGGAATGGGAGCATTAGAAGATTTCCCTCTTTGTGTTACTAAAATATTATCATTAGCTATTCTTTAGAAGGGATGTTTGAATAAACCATGTTCATTTTCCTGTAAGGTTTAAATGACATGTTTATTACTACCATGGTCCGTCCTTTGTTTTCCCAACAGTGTGTTTTGGAGTATGAGTTCTTTATAACCAGTGAAGGCTGCACAAAGATGGCCAGCACATGAGAAGGTCACAGGAGTTTATCTCCTTGAGGAGCTAAACACTGTAGGAGGATGTTATCTTTTTCTTATGAAGCAATAAAAACTTATGAGTTAATACAAAAGTAACTGTTTTGAAATTGCATTCTACATTATAGCCGGGCTGGATTCAAGCTGCTGGTCTCTTTAGGCAGTCATAAACTCCTTTACAGATTGCACTGCTATGCTTCCAATCAGTAAATACCATTTGGTAAATAACCCTTGTGAAACACTGTACCTTATTTTCTACTACTCACTTCAGCTTGAAAAAGGTAAACACTTCAAGGAATAAATTAAACTAATAAGAGAAAATGTGAACTGCACACTGGGTGCCAATTGATGCCTCAATTCAGCTCCCATTTTTACCAAAATTTTATCTCCCCTTCCAGTTTTCTCTAGGGTGGAAGAAAAAAGGGAGATGCTGAAATTCATTCAGGCTTTTCTTGAGTCCAGATGGCAGATAATCCTCAGCAAGCAACAGGATATAGCATATTTTCCATCAACCACCTCCCCTTTCTGACGACTGATTTTTAAGTTGCACCAACAATTTGAGGACTGGAGGTGCCCCATGGCCTACTGATTGAAGACTTGCTTCTGCCTGTGTTTCTGTGAGAATTTATGACAACCGTGTGGGAGAAAATAAGGCTAATAGATGATTAAGTATTTAATGATTCACATCTATCATTCGCTGAAAAAAACCTCAGCTGAAACATCATTGTCTGAGTGAGCTTAAAGAAGCATTTCAGGTTAAAAATACCACCCCAAACAAGTCACAGCATGTATAACTGAGAGTCAAATTTCATCATATGTGGACTCATTTAATAATATTAACAGGATTGTAATTTTTCCCCTTAATTATAACTATTAAGCAACTGTAGAGTAACCACAAATATATCCATACAGGTATATCCAATGTCATATTCTCTGGTATCTTAGAAATTGCTTCATCTTCTTTCCCAGAATTTCACCAAACCTTAAAGACAGTACTGATTTTTACTGGAGAAAATTCAAGCTCTATTCAGGCCAGGATGTTGCTCGCCCTCACATAAAGCATTACTGAGAAACATATGTTGCTTTACAATGACTATTAGTTACAAAGCTTATGAGAAAATGAGCTAAGTATGTACAGACACATTGCTAGAACAAACTATACATTTATATTTATATTTATATTTTATATTTTATATTTATATGATATATATGTGTGTGTATATGTGTACACACACACACACTATTTCCATGAGTATTACTATCTGAATAACTAATTCAGTACTAGCTAAAATCATTAAGGCTATGGCAATCACATGCAAAAAAATTGCAGCAACAAAAAGCAAAAGCCATCTATTTCAGGTGCTATGCTGCTAGACGACCTATTTGGTGCCTAAATATTAATCATATGCCTGAGATGGTGTTCTTTGTCCCATGTGAAAACCTTGGAAGCTGGCAGTATACACTGTAAGTGGATAGTCTTCTAAGGAGGAGTAATTTTCCTGCCACCACCTTTAAATAGTTTTGCCTTTTTTTGAAACACAATTCAGTTATTTTATCTGGAAAAGCTCTAAGGCATGGGCTGGGTCTGCTACAGATTAAGTACAAAAGAGGTTTGAGGCTTCTGGCTCATCTCTCAGGTGAGAAAAAAAACCCCCAGAAAGTACAGAAAAGATCTTAGTAGAAATACAACACTTTACCCCAACTAAATTTCAAAACACTTGTTTTTAGTTGGTGTGAAACTGTCTACTTGTTTAAAAAAGAACTGTGCTGGAGGAGGCAGCAAGATTTTGTCTGCCTCAAACCTGAAGAGTATCTGATTTTTGTGCTCTCTGCATTTTGAGAACATAATTCTCCCCTTTTTCTCCTAGTCTGAAAACTTCTTGTGATATATGAGTTTGGGCAAGAAGTATTGGGGAACTTTGTCTACACCAAAAACGGAACTTTAGGGTATTTTGTGAAGATAATGAAAAGAACTTGTTCAGGTCTGCAGTGTAAGTAATTTTTACCACACAAATTCCTCGCTTTTGTGTTAGCAAAGAGGAATACTTTGAGTTTTTCAGTTTAGGAGATCTTCAAACAGACAACAGTGTGTAAACAATCCCAAAGTACATAACTTTACTAGAACAACCTCCAGTCTGTGTGCAAGGGCTTCAGAAAGGCCCCTTCATCAGATTTCCTTCTGCTCTTCACACTGAACAAAGCTTTGGCTGACAATACCGAAATCTCCTCCTTTATTTGGATTAAACCCCCTTTGCAGGAGAAGTATGCAAATGCTATACGTGTTTCTCTTGCTGAGGCTACTCTAACCCAGCTATCTTTTCACTGTCTATTTTCCCCCAGCAGACCATCCTATCGGCTGACAAGGGGGACCAGCCTTTTAATTCAATCTTTCACAACGCTGACAGTTGGATGCTGGGGCCTGCCATGAACTCTAAAAGGAGCTCATTTAGTCATAATTAACTATTCCCTGCATATTTCCTAAGGTATGGTAATTGTGCTAAAAGCCAACAAGTGAAGCATTCATTCTGGTTTTCTTTTAAACTTTTATTTTTCCACAGCAGCCTCTTTCTCCCCTCCTTCCCCCCAACCCCCCGCCTTTTTTTTTTATTTAATCTTTTCTTGCTTTCTTTTCTTCTTCCTTGGAAACATTTAGAGTAAAGAAAAGGAATGACGGTGGAGATAGGGAGCTGCAGAAAACTGTGATGTGGGCAGTTCAAAAGGCAAAGTCTGCCATACGATACAGGACCCCATGGCAGCACTGAGCTATTCAGCTGGGTAAAACATAAAGAGAAATGAAATGAGTAGAATAGAGCTATGTCATTAATGCAGAATGATGGACATCCTATCTGGGTAACAGGGAGTCATGAATATACATTTCTAATTCCTTAGATATGGTGATAAGTGATCTCTGTTTCCATTAGCACCAGAGTATGTGTATTTGAACAAACTAAAATCTTCAAGTTACGCAGATGTAAAGCACTTTACACACTATTCCTCCCTCCTCCCCACAACACAAACATATACCATGTCCCACTGCATGCAGTGGGATTCTCACAGGGATAAGGTATGATGGATCCAGCTCACGTTTATCATTGTTGAGATGGGAAGCTTTGGGAATCTGACATGGATTATTTACCTTAAAAGGCAACATATGATCTCAAGTCTTCCCTTATCTGCTTTCTGGTTTAGTTTAAAGGAAGGAAGGGTTGACAGCACTCTCTGTTTACTTATAGGCTTTGCACCTGTTGAAATTGTCCTGCCTTTCAGAAAGTTTGGGACCTACTAGACACCTTTCCATCATAAATGTACATAGTGCATATACAAAAGCAAGAGAAAACAAAGCTAAATGTCTTCGCATTCCAACCTCCTTTCCATTTGGATGTGCACCAGGAGCAAAGAAATCACTGGCCTTTGCAAAGAATGCATGACAGGGCCATGTGTGTGCATGTGTGTGCTGGGGGCAGTGTGTTAACACTGCAAATTTAGCAACTGTGCCAAAAGGGCCAGACACAGCACTTCCTTATTCTTATGCAGCATTTTTCCAGAGACAAAAAATGTGATACGGCCTTCCATGAACAAGGTGAGTAGGATTTGTGAACTACAGAATTTATATTCCATGTTTCAGGCATAATGTAACAAAGTCAATAAACAAAGAAAGAGATAAGGAAGAGAGAGGGCAAAACTTCAGACAAGGTCATGTAACAACTCATTTTGCTTATGTTCACATATTAAAGATCCTGTTTTCACTTTTTAGTAGCGTTCATCCATAAATATACTACATTTGCTTTAAACTTGTAAAATATTTAAGAATTAAAAAACTGCATTTTTTTTCATTCAAACACTAGAGTACAAACACTGTTCTGAAAAAAGAATCTTAATGTTGAAGAGTAAGGTGGGTAAAATGTTTCTAAAATCCTTTTTGCCTCCCTTTATTTCTAGACTATATGGAATTTGTGGACCAATACGGTTTTTAATGGCAGGCAAAACCACACTAAGACCCAAGCTGACAGGCTGTTGCTGAAACTCTTAATGATCTGTTTTATCATCATGATCTGGGATTTTGTTTTCTTAGGGGAGGAGGTTCGGGGGTGGGGGATGTTTGTTTAACTTCTGTTCGTTATTGTGATCACAACACACAGTGGATTAACAACAGAAATTTAAAACAGAGCATCTCTCAATAGACATGAGCTGAAAACGGTGATGTTTGTTACCAAGAAACTGTGCTTGTTTCCATGCAAATAAAATAGCTGAGAAACACCACATAGATAAGAAGCTTTGCAGATCTCACCTGGCAGAGCTCCTGCTTTTTGGCCCACAGTTTTCTAGCTGCTCTCAAGCAGTGTTGCTTCCTCCAGGCCAGATCCTGAAGCCCTTTTTTCTACCTCTAATGGTCCTGTAAGGACCCATGTGTTCAGACTGCATTGTGTTTACTTCCTTCCACAGGAACTCATGGAAAGAGAATTAGGTTTCTAAATCACTCTGCTCCATTGAGGCACATTTCAAACATTTTTCTAAATCCCCAGGTGTGCTACAGTTTCTCTGCCCGGCATTTAGGAGTCTGGATGAAGAAGGGAAGACTGTCCTGCCATCTGGTGACATGAGCAGTGCTCTGACTCACTGGCAATTCTCCTACTTTTGGTACCACACAAGCTGGTACAGTAGTTTCCCAGCAAACTGTGAGGTTTGGAGATGATTTTGGGAGAGGACACCCTACACAAGAGAGCAAGTACAGGACTTGAAAATTCTGAAAATCTCAGCTTTTATGTTCTTTGAGGAAAACCAGCAAGGGTTAATGATCAAAAAGCAATGCTCCAGCTACTAAGGAAACCAAAATCAAGACTTATGCACAAAGTTCCTGCTCAAGGATTTTGACAGGGTCAGGTCAAGAAATCTTCAATATGCTCAATCTATCTAAATGTACCTCCCTAAAGGTTTAGTAATATATGTAAATAATTTGTGGGGTGTTTAATGTAGGGGGAAGACTTAGTAAAAACACCCAAAATGGTGTTGAGGCAAAGCCTTAGAAAAGAATTTTGAGAGAAATATCCTTTTACTGCAGCCCAAGTTAACAACACAGATGAAAAAGTTTAAAAAGTGAATGATATCAAAGTCAAGAACTACACACATACATTAAAAAAACGGTATGGCCCAATCCTAGGTTCAATTTACAGATTGTTTTATACTGCTCTATTTAATTTGAAATATAATACATAAAGCAAAAGTTGAAATGTTACCGATTGAACCACATTTCATCAACAGTTGCTCACATTACATAGTTATTTAGATGACCTCAGGGCTCCCTGGATTTTTCCAACACTCTACATATCCACCTTCTAAAAAGACAAAGGCAATTCATACAGAAAGTGTTTTTACACACAAGTAATGATAAAAGGAGCCACTGATGGAATATGGGCCATGTGTTAGAGCTTCTTCTCTCCTGAGAAGGAATTCACAGAGATTGGTAATATCACAGAATAGACACTAGCAAGTTCCAATGATTTCTCAGAAATTTGGGGGAGAAAAGATATAAAAATCAGATGATGAATATGTGATTTTCCCACTCATTGCTTCTGCCTGATCTTCCCTAGAGAGTCAAGGAACAAACCAGTATTTATTTAGAATAGAGAAGTCAGGGTTTGAGTGAATAACAAACAACTGCAGGAATAGTAAGTTTTGAGGGGCAGTAAGGAATTTACTACTAATTCCTTCCTGGCTACTATTCTTCATTTGAATTATCAAGTTCCTAGGAGGTAAGAAAATACTTGTGTCAGTTTTGAAAAAACAGAAGTTGGTTAAAAAATGGGGAGTAACGGTTAAATTCTTTCTTCTGCTTCAGACTACACTTCTTTTTCTTGCCAGAAAATGTAGATATGTGGGAAATATTAGTTATTTAACTATTTTTTCTAATTCTGAGTGATAACTTCTTTGGTCATGAACCTAGGACATACAAAGGTCACTAATCCGTGTCACACACAGTCCTAGAAAAGAGCTTATCTGTACCTGCCAGATTTTCTAGCCAAAATATCCTTCTGCTTATGTCCAAGCAGCTGTTGCCAGATGCAGACAGACACTACAGCTACCACAGGTCCCTCAAACATACCTCAGAGCTAAAATCTAGCACGTCTTTCCAGTGCTGACTGATCCTTGTCTTTACTCCATGGAGCTAAGAGACCTGGAGATCTCCCGGTTTACTCTCTTTTCCCAGCAGAAGCCTAATTTTCAAACTCCATACAAATAATTTAAATGCATATCACTTCCCCTAACAAAATACCAGAGCAGACATTAAGTAATGAATACTTTCTGAACTTTTCGAATTGGTTTCCAGTTTTTTACTTAAATACTTAATACATAAATACTAGTTGGGCATCTGCAGAGCTACCCAGGGTAGGAAAAATTCTACCACAGGATCTGCACAGAGTACATTTTATTCTGATATTTTTCTCTCTTTATTCAGCTTTGCAAAGGACTGAGCCTGTGTGTTCATTAGTGCAGACTACAGCAGCCAGTGTTCATGGTGCCTATCTGAAAGAACTTTACACTAAAAAGGTATCTGGAAGGTAAAGAATGCCCTTTTTTAGTAACTTTTCTTTTTTGCAAACTAGCAGACTGTTAATGCTGAGCTTTTTACATTAAATACAAAACAGAAAACACTCATCTGTAAGGCTCTGTACAAGTATTTTGATTAAGAAAGTCCTTTTAAAAATCTGACTGATTCGCATTTGGTGGAGAAAGGGAAAACCAACAGCCTGTGGTTACTCAATAAAGCAAATGCTAGCTACTCCATTACCAACTTAAAAACTTTGATGGATGGAAGAAAATGAAAGCTGAAAAAAATCATCAAGACTCTGAACAGTAAGGAAACATTCCTCAGCATCCAACCAAGAGACTGCTTAAGCATGAGCTTCAAACTTCTGAGAGAAGTACAAGTTTAACATATAAAAGACAAAATTCCTTAACAAGAAGAGATACAGTTTGCAAAATAGTTCTTCAGGAATCCTTTCAGCTTTTAAGTCTCATTTTCTCAGCCTGACATGGTATTGTTGTGTCTACATCAGTTTTGATAAGGGAGCCAGCCCTACTCCCATTGCAGGCTATGGAATTCTCCCATTGTCTTCAGGAGGAGCAGAGCTAGACACAAAGCTGCACAAAGATGCCATGAGTCTGGCAGGTACCATGATCCCACCTTATTTTCTTAACATTTCTGAAAAAACCTGTGTGTGGGGGGAAAATCTATGCAGTCATTTCTACTGATATGCAATATGCCTTTCATATGAAAATACAGACCAGTGAAGCAAATGAATGGTTAGCAATATTAATAGCCAGGGGCTTGTTAAACTGCCTAGGATGAAGAGTTTGCCTACAATTTTACCACTACAGGGTATCTGGGAGAAGACTAAGCATTTTGTAATGTTGATATTTTATATATGCATTCTTTAAGTCCCTGACAGGCAGCAGACCCTGTAGTCTTCCTTTCAGATTAAATTTTATACAGTAAGCCTGAATGCTTTATTTATTTTTAAATCCATACTTTCTAAGGGTATGTAGTTTTCCTTGGAAATAAAATTATATCATGCAACTGAAATTGCATTCTGATTTTATGCAGTCAGACTAAGCATTAAAAATGAGCTCTTTTATAATTCAGCTTGCGACAGGAACGTCTTTTTACAACAGCAGCTTGCAGAAAACCCCCAACCCCACTTCATCCAGAAGACAAACCACTGCCCCATGTTAATAATGAATGCAACTCATATCTACTGCATTCTGTTAAATTGCTAAAATTGCCCAGATAAACCATTTGAGAGTATGTCAGGTTTAATTAATACAACATGACCTGATCACTTCCACAGTTGGGAAGAAAGAAGTTGGCATTCTTTAAATCCAGAGCTCAACCTGGAGATTATGCTAAATTGCTTCATTCATAGTCCACGCTCCTCCGCACATGTCAGGAGGACAGCATTTGTCCCCTCTAGTGATAAACAAATTATACATGAAATCAATTCCACTTCACAATAATTTTCCCTATTGGGTATTATCTTTCCTCCTCTGCTCCCTCCAGTTAAGCTTGCATCCTGTAACTTGCTAATGAGCTGGGGGCTTTCTGTTCCAGGTGGCACCCCCTGCCTCGAAGTCATGACATTTCCCATTTCGAATGCTGCTGGCATTTTTCGACAGCTCCTGCTAACCAGCCTTTTTGACCTGCACTAAGAGGAACTCATCTGATCGAATGCTCTAACCTGCCAATCACGGCAGCAAATGATCTTCCCAAGGCAGGAGGGGGGAAAAAAAGGGAGAGCAAGAGAGGGGGAGTGAGAGAGGCAGCTAGAGAGAGTGATGGAGCAGGCAAGCAGGCAGCCTCTGCAGCTACCTAATGAGAGTACTTTAAGTCTCTGAGGCAGCTGAAACATTGAAAAACTGGTGGGAAAATTAGGACAGAACTGAATGCCTGGCGCTGTTATTACCGCTTTCTTTACACCCTGAGATCATTTTGAAAGCAATACCTCTGAGATGTGCCATTTTCAAAAGAACAGAAGTTAATTTTACCATATAAATAGAAAACAGATATATTTTTCCCTGCCACCATCAATATGCAAACCTCATAATTCTGCTCTGCCAAATGGTGTTCTTTACAGAATTAATTAGGAGCAGTAAGCTCGTTAAATGAGTATCTTCACCTAGGGATGATTATGAATATTTTTTTGTTGTTGATGTAAGCCATAAATAGCACTTTTAACCTAATTTAAATGCTGGCAACATTTACACCTCCGTATTTACAAATGTCTGCTCACAGATACATAAAACAACAAATACAGTATCTGCAGAGTCTAGATGTCATTTCATGGGCTGAAACCAAGCAGAGTCATGATAATGACTCAGTTGTTTTGATTTTGTTCCTTTTACGATGTGACAGATTACTTAGTGCTGAATCTTTCAAGTACACAAGGACAGATTTAATTGTGTAGATTTTCCTTCCCTCCAGATTATAAACTAACTAGATTTTAATACACATGTAACACACATACTGAACAAAAGATGTATTAAAAGCAATTGTAAAATAAAAATTTCAGAAAGAAAACTTAAATAAAAAGGCTGTGATCGAATTGTTACAACAAAAAAAGCCAGAAAATATAATGCACAATTAGTCTTTATATTAACATCAAAAGAGAGTTACAGAAGTGGCTCTACAGAATTAAAATCTAGGTTACTAATGGCAGAGAATGATCGCCCATAATTACTAATTCAAAATACATACATGGTCCAAAACAACATTAATAATTTATAACAAGACCACAAAATTATGGAAATACCCAATTTTGTTTCCACTTCTTAAAATATCCAAAGATGCTATTCCAGGGCTATTCTTCTACATTAGATATTTTTATTTGAGAATTCAGTATTTTTTCCTGAAGTTTTTGAGTCTTCCTCCTGAGACTTAACAATTAACACTAGGAAGATGTGGGAAACCCATCCATCCTCATCCCAATTATGGGGCAGAATAAATTAATGTAATTTATTAACTGAATTGTAAACAATTGCTACATTTTTAGGCAAGAATCTTCCCACAACTAGGAGTATTCAGTTCACATTTACTTTAATGGGTGTTGCCTTCAGACCCAATTTTGCAGTCGTTGGTGTAGTTTGTTTATTTCATGGAGAATCAGGCAATGTAAGCTACAGACCCAAAATGGCACCACAAAGCTTGTCCTCCACAGAAAAAATTCTGGTATGTGGAATTACTAAAATTATTTTTTTTGTTTACAATTTGGCCAAAAGTAAAATGTTCTGTTAACTCTGAATGCTGCAAATTGGTGCCTGAGAGGCAATGCCTCTCATTAGCTTAGCTGTCTCTCTGGGTTATGGGCTGTGTGTCAGCACTGGAAGCCTCTGCTTTGTCTGGAAACCTCAGTTTCTCCCCTCCAGTGGTTCCACTTTCCTCTTAGACAAAGCCTAACTGAGGAGTCACGTGAGGAAATAATCCTAAAGGAGAGGTGACTGTCCATGGGAGAATAGGGAGAGTTGAGACCTGCTTTTGCCTCCCTCCCAGTCATTGTCAACTAGACTGTTGTCCTCGCCGCATTCAAATGTCATCCCAGACTTTCAGCCCACTGGAACTCAAACGGCCTTTCATGCCTAGACACTTCTTAAGCATGAACAGACCACAAAGACTGTCTAGTGGGAATTGCTTGCTATCCTAATATTAATAATGCAATATAGTACACTTTGGCACAGAGGATTCCATCTTTCGTCTCCTAAATTTATGAGCAAACAAACTGGAAAGACAGATAAACAGCACTGCAACTGAGCACATGCATTCATGCAAATATCACTAATATCTTTCCTACAGCATAAATGACTGTAAAATTACAAACCTCTACACTAAAAATTATTTGAAAATGAATCTTCACAGTACTGTAGGCAAGTTATCATGCATTAGAAATGAACTGAAAACAGGCTCCATACTATGCCATGGTACAGGGAAATATGGTATTGTCCTTCTACAAAAGTTATCCATAACAGTAGTAATGCCTTGTTTTCCTTCTGCCAGATCTGCAGCTGATTTTGCCAATTTAAAAGAAAAAATGTCAATAAATAGTTTAAAAAAAATAATTTCAATAAATATGTAGCCACTAGTTTCACACAGAATGATATAGAGCATATGACTACAGGGAAGAAATCAATATCTCCTAGCAATGGAGGTTTGAAATACTTGTCCTACCAAGTGGAGTATTTAACAATAAAATGTGAAGACCTTCCCCTCTCTGTTCTGCTTCTTTTCTTTCCTTCTTCTTTCCTAAAGAGACTCCTATGATTTTAGAAATCCTAATTATGCCTACTTATTTCCTTATACTTATTTCCAGGCATAGATGCTGTCCTGGTCTATCATTCTCCAGGTTGGACAAGATTTCATCACAACTGGTGTTCAGCTTCCTTAGAAAGACCATCCTTCCCAATTCACTTTCCTCTGTGCCTTAGGTTACCAACTTTGTAAATAAAGAAAGTCAAGAGACCATGCATTCTACTACCTAACACAGTCACAAATAAGTGACTGTATTTCATGTGACAGCAGACATGGTGAGCTGTTACAGTACAGAAACATCATTAAACTATTTTCTAAGCCTTCCATTAAAAACATTTTCTAAGCCTTATGAGTTCCTTGACCAGATGGTGGGTTTCCTTTACTGGGGCATACCTGGGGACCCAAGGGCACAGCTCCTCCATCCTCAGTCCCCAAATGTCACTTAGGTAAGATGGGCAGTTTATACAAAGACAGCCTGGCACTGGACAGCTATTTGCTCAGTTCATTTCACCTGCTATGCAGAGTCCAGAGAATATGGGGGGATTTTCATTATGGTTGAATAGAGGGCAAAATTCAGTCTATAACTTTCATTTCAGATTAATAGAAGTAAGATAACAGATATCACAAGGAGAATGTAGACCAATGCCTGGAGTTTTTCCCTTGTGTGTTATATTTAGGGTATATTCCAGCAGTGTGGTGATCTTATTCTTCAATATTAAGTAAAGCACAGCTGGAAGAGTCTCATTGTTCCGGTTTGGCCAAATTTAGAAATATATATATATACTCTGAGAGGAGGCACAACCACCCGTCCCCCACCAGGTTCGGGAAAAAAAAATAAATTTTCCTCGAAGGAAAG